>NC_081419.1:14739458-15039458 GCF_949786415.1 Peromyscus eremicus | reverse complement strand
CCCCTGCCATACTCCAACGCCCATCTCCACCTACCACCCACCATCCCTGTCCTAGCCAGGCTGTCCCAGATTGATGAGAAGGGGACAAGGAAAGGGCGCAGCAAGTTCCGAGGGGTGAGATGTGGGACAGTCCCAAGCATGACCTAAAAGGGGTAAGGAAGGAGTGAGGAGAAGCTGGAGAGGGCCAGAGGGGAGGAAGATTCTGGAGAAAGCAGTGGGCTGGATGGGGGGAGGGGTACACGGAAAAACAAGGTGGGCCAGAGATAGGGCAAGCCCAGGCCTCTCACTGTGGAGCTGCGGTGCTAAGCACGCCTTCCAGCTCTTTGTAGCTGTAGACCTCTGCAAAGGAGCTATAACCAGCGTCAGAGATGCACACCCTGGTAGTCCAGGGCCGCAGAGGAAATGGTACAGGTGGCTATGACAAGACACGGACAGGAGCTGGGTGTGCCCCTGTTGTACCACACAAGTGAGACCCTGGAGAGGGTGGGTGTGGAAGCAGGGCTCCCCCAGAAGTCCCTTATGTAAGCCCAGCAGACGCTCCCAGGAGACTTCCTGGTCCCCAACAGGATTGACCTGGAACTCAAAAGTGCCCCTGGGGCCCTATCCTCAGGTACTCAGCATCAATCTGGTTACAGCCATCTACCCTGGTGGACATAAACATCACTTCCTGCTAGAGCACTTGGTCCTGTCCAGCCAGCCAGCTCACAGGCTACTCACCTTGGGAACTCCACGTGAACCTTGAGGTCACCCTCCACAGGGTCATTGACAGCTCTGATGGACATCAGCATGCCATCCTTGTTGTCTAGGAAGACTATGCCGTCAGTCACCATGGTAACAACATACCAGAGACGGGAGAACTGCCAGCATGTGGGCCTCCTCACCCAGAAACCCCAGGCACAAGCCAAAGCCCAGAAAAGCAGGGGCCTGAACGGCGGCGTCACACAGTGAGAGTCTCTGTCAGGGTTGTACCACTGATCACTGTAAGCCTTTGTTTCTCACTGTGGAGGGGCCAGGGGTGGCCTGTGCCCAGGTTTAAAGCATTCCCTGACTAGATGCAACTGAAGCTTGGTCACTCCCAACCTGGGCACAGCAGGAGGCCTAGTACCTTTTGGCCATCAAATTCAGGCTGCAGCAAGACCTCAGTGGGAGCCGTAGACACCCAGAACAGCACCAGTATTGAGCTCTGTTGTGGGATATTTGTACACTGTGAAGATGTATTGCTGTGATTGGTGAAGGAAGCAGGATGGGCAGTACAGAGTAAAGAACAGAGCCACATAAATGAATTAGATTAAAAGATATGGGTTAAGTTACAAGAGCTAGTTAGGAACAAGCCTAAGCTAAGGCCAAGCTTTCATAATAAGTCTCCATGTCATTCATTATTTGTGGGCTGGCAGTCCCAACGAGAAACTACTACTACACAGCTCATAAGGACTGGCCCATCCCTACACCTGATCTCAGCCCTGACTGAAAGAACCAAGCAGATGCCATAACAGGCTGCTCAGTCTTCTCTCAGAGATCAGGCCTCAATTTCAGTTTCCTGAGACTTGAGCAAGAAGTTTCTGGGAGGGCCATGAACAAAAGACATAGTCCTTGCAGTAGCTCCCTTTCTGCACATACTCTGACTGCTCAAAGTTCAGCCAGATGTTTACTGTCTGGGACCCCTCACCAACTTAGAGTTATGTGCATGAGTCAAGGACAGAGCCTAGACCATTGAGCCAGCCCCCACAGTCAGTACATGCTAGGCCAGCCAGCCCCCATGGCAGCTCAAGGACAAAGCCTGGGACTTGTCCCGGACAGCCCCCCAAATGATAATTGTAACCCCCAACCAGTAAATTCAAAAGTTACACACCCTCACCCAATTAAAAGAGAGCAGAGATAAAAATAAACAAATCTGAGTTGCACCCGTGCCAAGCCCTCCCAACCCCCTGAAGGGCTTGCAGTTTTTGCCTTTAAAAAGCTGGTCACACAAAGAAAGAGCAACGCCTCCTTGCCTCACTGTATTGGGTGTAGGAATGAGTTCCCTGTCTAGACTTGCATCTACAGAATAAACCTTGCTGTTGCATTCTGGACATCCACGGTCTTCAGTGGTCTCTTTGGGGTCGTAATCTGGGCATAACACTGACAATCAAGTCCTCCAGCCCCAGTGGCACTGGCTTTATAGACCAGCATGGCCCTGGTTTTGGGGTTGGGGGAATGAGTGGAAGGCATCTTGGAAACTCAGACCCTTTTGTCCCTTGGCATAATCACTTGCATGTCCCCTCTGGCCCCAGGGATAGCTTCCTAGAAGGCTCCAGGCTGGCAGGCAGGCTGTCATCTGACACACCGGCAGAGGATTTGTCCTCACACCTGCTAGGCACATCACCAGTCACAACCCCATATAACTGGACACAGAGCATGGCAAAGGCTCTCTCATGTTGTCAGGACTTACATCCCACACACCTCTGTCCACCCTCTAGCCTGCCTAGAGACAGGGTGCTGCTGGGAAACAGGCAGGCTTGGGTTTACCCTGGGAATGCTCCCACACACACCCCTAGGATGTTGATGAGTATCATCTGGTCCTCCCTCTCTCCTCTCTCATATCCAACTCACGGCTGGGTCACTTCTGGGCTGGTTTATGGACCTCATTCTGGGGCACAGTTTGTGCCAGCAGAGCAGTGAGACAGCCCTGGACACCCTCCCTCCAGGTACCCCAAGTTGGGCCTCCTACAAGCAGGCCTGGGACAGGAGGAGCTGGGCAGCACTTAAAGTGGATTATGGTATCAATGGCCACTTTATCACTGGTTTCAGAAGCAGTCATGTGGAAATGGATGTCAGAGAGGCACCAGGGCTGGTGCAAGCTGGGACCAGGGAAGGTCTATCCAAGTGACCTTTGTCTCCACAGAGTACCTATGGACCTTGGCCTGCAAGCACACCACTTAGAACCCTCTAATTAGGATGTAGGGGCCACTAGAGAGGTCAGAGCCATGCCATTCAGAGCAGACAAGGTACTGGATCAGAGAAGGACCCTCAGTGTCCCTCAGAGAGTGAGGGGCAGGGAGAGCCAAAGGCTTGAAACTTCTGAGACATTTCAGAGGTATCAGCTCACCAATGTCACAGGATAGAGCAGAGAAAGCCTTCCAGGAAAGAGTAACAAGGGACTGAAGTCAGACATTATGATGAACTCTTTTTATTCAGCCCAGCACTCCACCCCAGGGAATAGTGCCACAAACAGTTACATCTTACCTCCTCAATTAAACCAGTCTAGAAACGCCATCACGGGCATGTCCAGGGCTTTGTTTACATGGCAATTTTATTTTTATTTTTTTTTTAAAGATTTATTTATTTATTATGTATACAGCATTCTGTCTGCATGTACACCTGCAGACCAGAAGAGGGCGCCAGATCTCATTGCAGATGGTTATGAGCCACCATGTGGTTGCTGGGAATTGAACTCAGGACCTCTGGAAGAGCAGTCAGTGCTCTTAACCTCTGAGCCATCTCTCCAGCCCTACATGGCAATTTTAAATACCATCAAGATTAACCACAACACAAAGTCAACTAAGGTTAACCATAACCTCATCTAAAAATAGTAAACGACATTACAGAGCTAAACAATGTATGAGTTTTAAATTGAGAACAGTTCTGAGTAACCTGATAAAATCCCATAAGGTCCCACTCTGTCTGACCCAGCCTGAGAGTCTCCCTTTCTCAGACCATCCATGTCGTATATGCTGCCCACCAGACCATCACTGGTGCAGCAGTATTACAGGGCTTATCTCCCGGTAGCTCACATTTGCTTGATAATGTCCCCAATTTCAACGGTAGTGTTGCTAGCAGGTTTACTGCTGCCTGGGGGGCCCAGCCCCCAGCAGCACAGGGCTCAAAGGGAAATCCACAGAGTCAGCACATACTAAGACTTTTTATCCGAGAGGGTAAGAAGAAAAGACACTCACACACTCTCTTGATGGTTTCCTTCTTTATTCTTCTGTACTCTTCTGTATACTTTTTATCTGTAGCTGATATACCCCAGTAAAGTTTTTCAAGCAATGTTTTCAAAGTTTTTCAATTGAAGTTTTTCAAATACAATGTGGTTATGTTGTGCCCGTGTCGCAAGACCCCCAAGCAAGACCAGCACAGAGCCGATATCCGATGCAAGCACACAGGGGTTTATTAATAGCAAAACAAGCCCGGGCTTGGTCCATGTCCAAACATTCGACACAGCGAGTGGAGGAAGACAGCCCTGATCACTCACTTCAAGGGGTTTATATAGGAAAGGCTAACGTGCAGAGAGTTACATACTTGAGATTGGATGAGGGGGCTAGGGGTGAGGTAGTTCTTTGAAGTTACTGACTGAACTATAAGCATGAGGTTACTAATGGCTAACAGGATGCAGGGTATCTACAGAGACATACATTTTTTACTCCCTATGTCCTGTTTTTGCTGAGCCCAGGATATATACATTCAGAGTTATTGTTCCAGCCTTATCTTCCCATAAGTTCAATTTCTGGTCAGTTGAGTCCATTACTCCCCATATCCTGTTTTGCCAAGTCCAGGATATATAGATTTATTGTTCCAGCCTTATCTTCCCATGAGTTCAATTTTTGGTCAGTTCTAAAACTGCTGGTCAGCAAATACCTTTAGAGGAGGAGGGGAGGGAGCGTCTCTCAAGAGGGCTACTGATTTTTCCCTTTCAGTTACATTCTATTTTTCATTTTGTTTGTTTGTTTGTTTGTTTTTTGAGACAGGCTTTCTCTGTGAAATAGTCCTGGCTATCCTGGAACTCACTCTGTAGACCAGGCTGTCCTTGAACTCACAGAGATCCGCCTGCCTCTGCCTCCCAAGTGCTGGGATTAAAGGCGTGCACCACCATTTTTCAAATGAATGATTACAATGACTACAAGTAAAAAGCAACATGTTTTCCAAATCCCTTACATGATTAAACATTTTACATATTACAGGTAAAAAACAAATTATCCCCAAGAACCCATGTATGTTCATACCCAAGGCAACTTGTTATAGATTAACAGAGTGTAAGCAAGTTATTTTTCTCAACCAAGTCTTTTACTGGGAGGTTGCATTTTACAGTTACAAAGAAAGGACCAATCACTTTATTATTTATCTTGAAAGGTAATCTTATAAGGAATCTTAAAGGAATCACAAACCTAAACTTTTATATATGAAAAACAGTCAGTTCTACTTTAAATCTTTAGGGTGCATACCCACTCATCAGTAGCTTTTTATATCAGGAGATTGAGGGCAGAAATAGGTCTAAGGAATTATTAATCCTCACATTTGATCATCAACCAACCCTAGCAAGGAAAGTACATCAGCTAATAACTGGGCTGCTTTGTTCTTGTTCCCTGACCTTAACGAGCTCCTCATTCAACTACGTGCCTTTCTAAAACTTTAGATTGTCTTCTCGGGTTTTTCACCTCAAAGCTATTTAATAAAACATCTTAGTCTAACTTTAAGTTATTTTCAAAGCTTTTTTTCAGCATTGATGCACTTTGAAACCTGTGAACACATCTCCCAACATTAACAGTAGAAGAATTTAAACTAGCTGGGCTACTGGGACTCAATTGTTTTTCTGAGTAATTATTCTAAGCCACAGTCTATATGGCTCCTCAATAGAAAATCATGTGTTCTAGCTGTGTGACACTTCCTTGTTTTATTTTTTATCATCAAAACTATTTAAACTAACATTATTATTATCAATTAGACAGTACAGCTTAGGAAGAAATCATCTTCATAATAATCTACAGGTAAAAGTGTCCAGTAGAACGGGATGTTTCCATGAGATAAACACACCACATTACAGGCAGTGGGGATCTCCCCACACCCATTCACACCATGTCAGACACCAGAGGAAGATGGCAGCAGCGAATATGTAAAGGCACAGCAGAAGCAAAAGACATTCTGGACTCTGTGGTCGTGGGGCCTTGTCTATCCGAGACTCACCCATCAGGGATTTTCCTCCTGGTGGACTGACACCCTGAAATCAACTGCCATCTGCTGCTCCTCTGACATGGCCACTGGCACAGATTTATTGTAGTATACTGTTCTAATTGCTTTATATTATCATTAGTTGTTCATTTTTTACTGTACTTAGTTTGTAAGTTTAATTTATCATAGATTAATATAAGTAAAGGAGAAACCATGCTTTGTACAGTGTCCAACGCTATCCATGGTTTCAGGCAACCATGAGGAAGGGGTCTTGTTACATGCCTCCCTATGCATTCTATATAATCAATCTCTGTCTCTCTCTCTCTCAGCTGGAGAGTTTGCTCAGTGGTTAAGGGCACTTGTTGTGAAAGACATGGGTTTGATTCCCCGCACTCAGATGGAGGCTCACAACCTCCTCGGGCACCAAGCACATTAATGTGGTGCACAGATGCACATGCAGGTAAAAACATTCACACACATAAAATAAAAATAAATTTCAAAAATTAAAAATCTCTCTCCTTACACACAAATGCACACACACACACACACACACACACACACACACACACACACACAGAGCGAACTGAAAATGAGTTTCCATATCCCCAATCCCTAATTCAGGATCTGACATATGAAGAACATAAATGAATGACACATGAATGGATGGAGTCGCTGTGACCTGCCATTGCCGAAGTCTAGGGTCTCTATAGAACAGTAGCATTTGAAGCTGACAGGACTTACATGGTGGCAGCATCTTCCTGGTCCGTGGGAGCAGATGATGTTCCAGACCCTAGCCATTAGCCCTGCCAGTCAGACCCCCTACACCCTCCCCTTAGTGTCCAGCACAGGTCATGAGGTATGGGCGAGACCTCCGATATATCCTACGGCCACATATCCTCAGAGAAGAGTGGTGTAAGCCAGTGCACCCCCAGCTCTCTCCTCGGGAGGTCAGCAGGCAGGACTCAGGACCAGAGGGTGGGGACCCTTGGACCTAAAAGAGCCTCCAACAGTGTCTTCCCTAAAATGGCCCCTGGGTTGGCAGCCAAGGACTGTACATAGGTGTAGACAACAGATTGGGGGTGATCACCACCTGTGGGGGTGCACGAAGTCCTGCCCCCGGATCCACTGGGAAGGGGTCCGCCCAGGAATGGGCACTGACCTGTGAGAACTTCCTTCTCACCAAGGAAGAAGTGTGAACTGAAGCAACAGTGACAATGTGATTTTGGAGGGTGGGGATTCTCGGTGGAAGTGGCCGCGTGCCTCTATGCTGAACCTACCCAACCTCCCTTCGTGGGGGGAAGGACCCAGAAAGACCTCCCCAGATTTTATGGGCATGGGCATGCCTGTGGAGTCCCAGTGGCAGGGAAGCTGCATACAGGGAAAATAGGCTGGATGAAGTACCACACAGCATAGCGTTCTGTGAGCCGCGCAGTATGGCGCTTTATGAAGTACAACAAGCTGCGAGGTACTACTTGCCACCAGCCAGAGCCAGACCACAACCCTTGGTCTGCACAGGAGCAAGGGGAAAATACTTAGCCTGAAGAACACTTTCCCTCCTACAGCCACCAGCACCCTCTACTGGCCTGGAGGAGAAAGGCAGCACCAGCTACAGGCCTCCTCTGGTGGCCAGGCCTCCTCTGGCGGCCGGGCCTCCTCTCTTTCTGAATCTTTACTCCTCCCACCCGCTAACTCACATCACTGATCACAGACAGAAAGACTCAAATATAAACTGTGCCTTGGATCACTAGGACATGCCATAATTGTGGTTGTTTGAGCCACAGTGGGAATTCTGTCACTCCTCCCCTAGTGGTAGGTCCATATCCTTAAAAGATAAATCACTGTCCTGTGACTGTCCCACGACAGAGGGGTAGACCCCAAGGCCAGGTCATAAAGGGGTTGGCCACCACTTATTGGTGGCAGGAATCATGAAAACAGGAAAGTACTATAGACCTTCTCCATGTCCAGGGCCTTGGGCAACTCGATTCACGGTCCGCTCTCTCCACTCACCGCGCTGTTGGACTGAACCATCTACCACCAAGGCCTCTATGCCTAAGGCCAGAGCCAGGCTGACTGGAGGATAGTGTTGCAAATTGTGTTCTCCTAATTCCTTGGTTGAGGCCTTAGCACTCACCCTGCCTGCCTGTGGGGATGGTCTGCAGAGACGTGAGCATCATGAGGTGAGCCTGAGGGTAGGCCAGCAGAACTGGAGTCCATAACAACAGACAGACACAGGGTAGGTGCCACCAAGGAAGGGCTATGTGAAGACATGCTGGAGAGGCGGTTAATTCTAGAAGCCAACCCAGTCGATCTCTGAGCTTGTCTCAGAGGAACACAAGGAACAAAGATCAGCTGGAGGTAACTAACAGATTCCACTGTGGTCTCCTAAGGAGCATCCAAAGCCAGCCTGGGCTACACAGGAAGTTCAAGGCCAGCCTGAGCAACTTAGTGAGACCATGTCTCAAGTAAAGATAAAAAGAGGGTTCAGGACAAAGCTCAGTGGTACAAAGCTTGTGTCGCTTGCACAAGGCCCTGGATTCGATCCCACACTACTACAAAAACAAATTTTTAAAAAATGAAAGAAAGTTGGGTCATTGTGGCACACACCTTTAATCCCAGCACTCAGGAGACAGAGGCAGGTGGATCTCTGAGTTTGAGACCAGCCTGGTCTACAGAGCCAGTTCCAGGACAGCCAAGGATATACCGAGAGACCCTGTCACAAAAATATAGATAGATAGATAGATAGATAGATAGATAGATAGATAGATAGATAGATAGATAGATAGAATTTAAAAATATAATAAAAAATTAAATGAAAGAAAATTTAACTTAATAAAATTATCTGCTAAGGGCTGGGATGATGTTCTGTCAGTAAAGTGCTTGCTTGCAAGCATGAGAACTTGAGTTTGATCCCCAGAGCCCACATGAAAAAAATCTAAGCATAGGACCAGGGAGGTGGTGCTGTGGGCAAAGCGCTTGCTGAACAAGTATGAGGACCTGAGTTCAGATCCCCAGCACCCATATAAAAAGCCAGTGCTGTGGGAGGACCCCAGGACTTTATCCAGCCAGCCACTGTAGCCAAAACTTCAGGTTTACTGAGAGACCAAGTAAATATTCCTCTCTCTCTCTGTGTGTGTGTGTGTGTGTGTGTGTGTGTGTGTGTGTGTGTGTGTGTGTGTGCGCGCGCGCACGTGTGTTAAGGAAAATAAATAAGACAACTGAAAAAGACATGGATGTCAGCCTCAGGCCCACACACTAGAAACTAGAAAACTAGAAAAGTAATGCATGCTTGTAATCCCAGCATTGGAGAAGCAGAGACAGGTAGATCCCTGGACTCGACAGCCAACTAGTCTAGCCTAATTGGCAGCTCCAGAGCACTCATTGAGAGGCTCTCCATGCCACCCCCCACCTCTCAAGGAGGAGGAGGTCACTTCAGCAGACCGGATGATCTGAGTTCAACCCCCAGAACCCTGCATACATAAAAAACTAGAAGCAGTAGTGTTGGGGTCCACAGAGGTTTCCTAATGAGATCTGAGCTTGCTTTACACAAGAGAGTCATTTGTTTCTGTAGCATTGTATACTGCAGGCTGGCTTGTTGTGGCACTTCTGGCCAATTCTCCACCTTCCAGCTCCCCATAAAGGCACTGGCATTGCAGACACATGCACTACTTTGCGGGGGGCATGCTCCCACTTTTCCCCCAGGGTACTCTTGAGCAGGGAGAAGTGAGAAATATTTAGATAGAAATATAGAGGAGAGAGAGACAGATAGAAACACAGGATAGCCTCGGGAAGGCCTAGGTCAAAACCCACCAGCCCCTTCTGTCTGGTCTAAAGGGCTATTTATAGAAATGCCAAAGGGTGGGGCAAAAGACCTCCCCCTTGCACAGCCAAGTGCAGACTCTTCCAAACTCCTGGTAACCATGCATGTGGTCAAGCCATTCCCTAATGCAGCCCTGCTGTGTAAAGCAAGCTCAGATCTCATTAGGAAACCTCTGTGGACCCCAACAATTCCCTCTTCTTAATTTTTAAAGAGCCCCCTCAGGCCCCTTAGATAGACTGAGGTCTGTCTTGAGTCATTCTTCTTGATTATTTCTTCCATTACCTGTCATGGAGAGAGATATGCCTTCCATCAAGCATACTCTGTCTTAGGCTGGAAGCTATCAAGAAGAAAGTTGCCTATCCCTGACTCTCAGCCTCTGGCAGGAGGGGGTACTGAGCTTAACTCAGCTCTGGCCCAGGTTCCTATTGAGCTTACAACCAGTGATCTGCATAGCTGCCACACCTCCCAGTACAGGAGTAGAGGATGATAAAGATGGAATATCTTTTTGGAATGGGTCTTTAGATGTCTATAACAGCCTTAGCTGTGCCAAGCCCTTTTCTGTGGTAGTGTTGTGTTTCCCTTTTTTGGTCTTTGTTGGTGTGGGATTATCTATTGCCTGAGTTTTCACGGGTGTGTTTAATTTCCTTAGGTTGGATTTTTCCTTCTAGTGCTTTCTGTAGGGCTGGATTTGTGGATAGGTATTGTTTAAATCTGGTTTTACCATGGAATATTTTATTTACTCCGTCTATGGTGATTGAGAGTTTTGCTGGGTATAATAATCTGGGTTGGCATCCATGGTCTCTTAGTGTCTGCATAACATTTGTCCAGGACCTTCTCGCTTTCATAGTCTCTATTGAGAAGTCTGGTGTTATTCTGATGGATCTGCCTTTATATGTTACTTGTTCTTTTTCCTTTGTGGCTCTTAATATTTCTTTGTTCTGTATGTTTAGTGTTTTGATTATTATGTGGTGAGGGGACTTTTTTTTTTTGATCCAGTCTATTTGGTGTTCTGTAAGCTTCTTGTATCTTCATAGGTATTTCTTTAAGTTAGGAAAGTTTTCTTCTATGATTTTGTTGAATATATTTTCTGTGCCTTTGAGTTGGTATTCTTCTCCTTCTTCTATCCCTATTATTCTTAGGTTTGGTCTTTTCATGGTGTCCCAAATTTCTTGGATGTTTTGTGTTACGACTTTTTTGGCTTTAGTGTTTTCTTTGACTGACAAATCTACTTTCTCTATTGTGTCTTCAACATCAGAGATTCTCTGTTCCATCTTGCATTCGGTTGGTTATGCTTGCTTCTGTAGTTCCTGTTTGTTTAGTCAGAATTTCTATTTCCAGCTTTCTCTCAGTTTGTGTTTTCTTTATTGTCTCAATTTCAATTTTCAAATCTTGAACTGTTTCCTTCATCTGTTTAATTATTTTTTTCTTAGCTTTCTTTGATTTCTTCCAATTTTTTGTTTGTTTTTTCTTCCATTTCTTTAAGGGAATTTTTTATTTCCTCTTTAAGGGAGTTTTTCATTTCCTCTTTTAAGGGCCTCTATCATCTTCTTAAAGTCATTTTTAGGATTGATTTCTTCTGCTTCTTCTGCCTTGGTATGTTCAGGTCTTGCAGGTGTAGAATCACTAGGTTCTGATGTCATAGGTCTTTATGTTGTTGCCTGTACTTTTGCACTGGTGTTTACTCATCTCTTCCTCTGCTCGGTGCAGGCGGTGTCTGTGTCTGAAGGTGCCTCTCTTGTTCTAATTGATAGTCTTGGTCCACTAGGAGTTCTTGGTCGAATTGGTGCTGTTGGGCTCTGTTTCTCTGGAAGCAGCTTAGTCCAATCAGTGTTAGTGGGTTCTGTCTCAGGGAGCAGTTGTTCCCAGTTGGTGCAGGATGTGCTTATGGCTCCCAGTAGTTGTTGGGTTCGTAGGGGTTGGGTTATTTTTTGGGGGTGGGGGAGCAGGGAAAGGTAGCTGTCTGGTCCCTGGGACTCCAATGGGTGGGGCCTAGGGGCTAGAGACCTGATCTGCTGGTGCGGAGATGGCTTACCTGTTCCCAGTCAGTGTAGGGTAGGCTTATGATTCTGGTGATCTGGTTCGGTGGCTGGCGGCGCCTTCTTTTGTGTTCTCAGGTCACGTTTTGCTCATTCGTCAACTCCTCAGCTGATCTTGCTTCCTCAGACTGCAGACTGTAGGCTTCTGAAACCTTTCCTGAATGGATCTCCGCTGAGCAGGTTGTTTAGTAGGGCAATCTCACCAACACCTCCAAGTTGTTGGGTTTCGTAAGATCAGCAGCTGGGCCCTGCGTTGGCCTCAGGCAGAATCGAGATTTCTTAACTAAACTATTTAACAAGCTTATAGAAGAGATTTCTTAACTAACATCTAGAAGAGATTTCTTAACTAACATTTAGAAGAGATTTCTTAGAAGAACTATTTACCAAACTTATATTTAAGAGGAAACTATTAGCAAACATCTAGAAAGAATCTCTTGACAAAACTAACCCATTTTCTTTCAACAAGATAGAGAGTACACAAATCATAAGTGAACTTAACACTGCTTTATTTCTAAGTTCACAGTCAGTTTTGATATCCTTAAAGTTCTCCTGATGGTTGGCAACTGGAGCCTAATTCACCAATGGCTCCTTCAACCCTGGGATTTAGTGAGTGCTGTTGCTAAACAGTACTTTATGTATTCCAGATCTTTTATAAAGACTCTATTAAGAGCTATCTCAGTTTACAGCAAGCTCAAAAAGGAAAAAAAGAGGATGAGGAGAAAAACCTCCTAAGGAACATTCTGTTTCTGGATTACTCAGCCGGCAACTCCACAACAGTCAATTTCCCATCAGGAGAAGATAATTGTCTAAGTTAGAGTGGGGCTCCAGACCTGCGGCCTTCAGCAGGTTCCCCTGTGTACCAGAAACATTGCTGAAACTTCATCCCAGACTCCTCAGGAGTCTGGAGGCCTCCTTATTCTCCTACTATCTGCTGTGTAGGAGCCCAGGGTGGCAGTCCAGGTTCGAACCTGAAAATAAAGACTGTTGCGTGCTTGCATTGGGAACTGGCTCCTTGGTGGTCTCTGGGGGATTCACGATATGGGCACAACACCTCAGCTTGCTGGAGGTGGGGATCCAGGGGGAAGCTACTGCTATGCAAGGAAGTTTGCTTTTCTGATGAACCTCAGGGGTCACACCAGGGACAGGAAAGAGCACATTCAGCAAGAACTGATGTCAGTAAAGCAGAGAAGAGGGAAGTCAGTGGCCTAAAGGCAGGGTGGAGAAGGAAAAGAGCATGGTTTGCCTAATCTGGCCTGCAGGTGGGGAGACCCAGGAAGCTGCAAGTGGACCACTTTCAAGGAAAAAAGAAGAAAGGGCCCCATAAGCAAAAGGGGGCCTCAGAGCCTCCCACCTTTCTCTGTAGTAAAAGAACAGCCTTTGTGCTTTGATGCATTTTCTAACTCATCCACATGGGTATGTCTTGCTCTTGAAAAAATAACGTCTTTTATAAAGTAATGGTGTTTGAAAGGACCTCAAAGTTGGCACAAGACACCTCAAGACCAAGTTCTCAGCACAGAGGAGATTTGTTTACCCCAGAGGGACAAAGTGCAGGGAATAAGAGACAAAGACAGGAGGCAGAGGATGAAGGAGAAGAGAAAGGGGGCAAGGGAGAAGGGAGGGATGATTGCCCCAGAGGGACAAAGGACTGCCTCTGGATAGAGAGCAGACAGAATTGGTCCATAGGCAAATGGCAATTTATAAAGGGAAAGGGGAAATCTTGTATAATATTAGAGGGACCAGCCTTAACATTATATATCCCAGGGGCTCAAGAGAGAGAACTACTAACAGTGAGGCTATTTTTTGGGAAATATAATCTCAGCACACCGAGCTCTATAGTCCACTTGCTTTAATTCCTCTGGCATAACATCCTATTTACACAGCTTCAGTTCTGTTCTCATGTCTAGCTCCTTTCTTACCTGATTTCTCTCTATATTTATCTACTGCTCACTCTAAGTTCTATCTTAATTCTCTCGTCTTAATTCTGCCTCATTTAGGTCCTTTTCACTTTGTTCTTACCCAGCTAGTACTTCCCCATTTGACTCTTCCTCATCTTTCATCTTGTCCACACGTACTCTCTGGTCAAAATCCTCCTTATCCCTCTCCATTCTCCACATTCTTCCTAAGTCTCCCAGGAATCCAGTTATAAACCCAAGCAATAGCAAGCCCCTGCCTGGTCAAGCAAGGTCACCAGGCTTGAATTCTACAGGGTCATAAAGGTAGGTAAGAATTTTCCTCAGGCAGTGACCACCAGGCTTTCTTTTACAATCCAAAATGGGAGTGGTAAAAGAGGAGGTCAACTGAGTGCTAATGACCGGTTAGTATATCAAAAAGGGGATCTATGTGCTCAGTCTACATTCCTAGAAGTGGTTAGGAAAGAAGTTAGGGGTCTGTTAGTAAGGTTGTATAAGAAAGGAGGGTCTCGGGGGCTGGAGAGATGGCTCAGAGGTTAAGAGCACTGCTTGCTCTTCCAAAGGTCCTGAGTTCAATTCCCAGCAACCACATGGTGGCTCACAACCATCCGTAATGAGATCTGGTGCCCTCTTCTGGCCTGCAGCCATATATGCAGGCAGAACATTGTATACATACTAAATAAATAAATCTTTAAAAAAAAAAAAAGAAAGAAAGAAAGGAGGGTCTCGGGGCTGGAGAGGTGGCTCAGAGGTTAAGAGCACTGGCTGCTCTTCCAGAGGTCCTGAGTTCAATTCCCAGCAACCACATGGTGGCTCACAGCCATCTGTAATGAGATCTGGTGCCCTCTTCTGGCCTGTAGACATACATGCAGGCAGAACACTGTATACATAATAAATAAATAAATAAATCTTTAAAAAAAAAAAAAAAGGAAAGAAAGAAAGAAAGGAGGGTCTTACCCTAAATTGCAAAAGAAATAAAGCTATCCGCCTGACCTAGGAGACAGATGTTTCGTATGGCCTTGGATGCTTGATAGACATTTTAGATAAATACACTAAGTATTCTTGGAAGCACACAAGAAAATCATTTTAGGAACCAGCTAATATATATACAAAAGCTAAAATATCACCAAGACTCCTTAAGGCATGGCTTGATCTTTGGAGAAGTCCTTGACTTTTCCAAGCAGTAACTTTTGTGATAGTAGCTGAATTCCATTATGTTTTCCTGAGGCTTGCAGCAGGGAAACCCCTTGTTAGGATGGGGTGGTATATTTTAATTGGACATGTTAATTAGGTGAGCCAAAGGGGACTTTTGATTGCTGGACTTCAATACTTTGATAGCTGGACCTTGCCAGTCAGCCTCAGGAGGAAGAAGTAGCCTAATCAGGGAACCGACCTTGGTGGCTAACTTTAAGAATGTAATCTAACAGTTTAGCAAGGCGGAGGAAATAGGGGAAAGGCAAGGCCTGTCAGAGCCATGTTTGCCATGCTGTGTTGGCCATAGGAACTCTGCCCAGGACTCTAAGTCAGTCCACAGATAATGGGCACAGGGGAAATGCACGGACAAGTGGTGAGAACAGGGCAATAACTTCTGTTGCTTCCTTAATAGATGGAGAAGAAGCAAGATACGGAGCGACAAAGGCACCTTCTGGACGTTGGACATCACACAGCCAGCGAGGGACTGCCAGAGGCCAAGACCTGGCCTGATTGGTTCTAATTCGGTGACAAACAAATGGCTGAGGAGACTGGTGATCTAACCAACCTTCTGGCTCCTTCCTGGGTAGTGATGGCAAACAGGCTCCTCTGGTGGCTGGGACCCAAATCCAGAGACAGAAAGAGAGGAACCCTCTCAGAGTCGCCAGTTGTGTCACAGGGCCTCCTAGAGAGCTTCCGACACAGCAGCTGCCCAGGGGCCAGCTGGAGGTCAGTCAGTACCACAAGCCGAGCAGCCTCAGCACGCACTCGGCACCCTAGCTGTGTCCATCTCCTGTCACCCGCTCTTTGACTACTCCAGCCACTCAGGTCCCCATGGGCACCCTGCTCACTGGCTGCAGTGACTCTGGACTTGCCATACCCAACCCGAGCCAGGCCAATGCCAGACTTTGCAGTAGGTGGGCATTCAGGCATGCAGAGCAGTCAGAATGGCCTGGAGGGCCCAGGCCCAGCTCCCTCCAGGCCCAACGGCCAGCTAGTACCTCAGACCCTCTCTCAGCCAGGCTACTTCTGTCTGTTGTGCACATGAACGGGAGGCTGAGGAGCTCTTAGCACAGTGCTTGGCTCTTAGGGGGCTCAGTGGTTAGCAACACCATCGAGCTGTTTCCTGCGCTTCTGAGGAGCCCATTGTCCAACCTTGCTTTTCAGAGCTCGTTCTTCAGGAATCTTTCCATCAGTAGTCTCCAAGTTTGTTGAGGGCAACTGTCTTCACTAAGGATGAAAAACAGAAGAGGAAGGTGGGGGAGGAAGAGGAAGGTGAAGGAGGAGGAGGTGGCGGTGTCCTCATGCCCACAAATCCCCAGTGCTGGCCACGCGAGTGGGCTAAGCACAGCGCTGTTTGCATGTGGTTCCCGGAAGGCTGAGTTTGTGAGTACTGTACTCACGTGCCACAGGGTACCACTGGGTGTGGGGCTGGTCATCTGCTGACACACAGGAAGTGTGCCTGCCTTTAATTTGGGCTCCTTATCAGGAAAAAGCTGAGTTCTGAGGAATCCAGGCAGGAAAAGCCTTCACCACACACACTGTTCGCTAGCGTCTGGACTCTGGAGCCAGGGACTCAAGGAGTGGCCTCCTGTACCCAGAGGAATGGGGTGGCCTACCCTATGGGCGCTCTCAGCACTGCTCTGTCTCGGCCCCTCCCAGGCCCTGGGCCAGGAGGGAGGTGCCTGTCCAGGTGAGAGGGGTCTGCTCAGGAATGTGGGCACACGCATACCTGTATACGCCTGCAGGTGTGGCAGCAGGAAATGGGACATTAGAATTGCAGCTTGGGAACACATCCAGAGGCAGGCTGTCACTCAGCCTCCTCGGGGTATGAGTGGATGCAGAAAGCTGTGATTTTTCACTGTCACTCCAAAGCCACCCCTTTTTTTTATCTGTTTTATTCTGTGCAGATGCTAAGATTATAGGTCTGGGGGCCCAGGACAAGGTGGCTGTCATCCAAAGTTGCCCTGCCTTCCCTGGCCCACCAGGGCCCAAAGGGGATCGTGGCAGCCCTGCTCAGAAAGGTAGAGATCTGGAGAGGGGGGACTGCCCTGTGGCCTCCCCCTTGGTCAGTCCTCCTCCAGTCCCACCTAGGGCATGGGATCCAGTCTAGTTCCTGTGTTTGCAGGAGAGCGGGGCTTCCAAGGCAGCCCAGGGAAGATGGGGCCTGCCGGCAGCAAAGGTAAGAGGAAACTCTCCTATGGGTCTCTCTGCCCAAGATCCAGACAGGATTTGGGAGCAGTACCCATCACACCTTGGCCCACACACCCACCTCCCCTGTGTGCTATCCAGCTGCATGCTGCCTACCCACTTCCTAGCAGGCTGGGTATTCAGGTCTCCCTCCTACAAGCTCTGCTCACATGGACACCTAGGTGTACACACACACACACACACACACACACACACACACACTGCAGTGAAGAGGAGCCTCCTCCCTTGTGGAGGCCAGCACTGTAAGAATGTCCCTTCTATCTACAGGAGAGCCAGGAACCATGGGACCCCCAGGAGCCAAAGGTAAGCCTGGTAACCAAGGCGTCTCAGGAAGGGAGCAAGGAGGACATGGAGCAATACAGGGTTAAGGTCTTGTTGGTCTGAGGGAGGCCTTGAGCACAAAGAGGGGAGGATGGTCCCAGCAGCACCACTCCAGGATCCCCCAAAGTTTTCCTGGCTCCCTATGCATATCGGAATGTTGGGGACTCACAAACCAGAGGAGAGGCTGGATGCTGGGGGGCAGTGCAGGGCAGAGGATTTGGCAGGATTCCAGCTCCGGGACTAGGCGGGTATGCTGTATTCCTCCAGGGGAGAAAGGTGACATGGGAGCTGCATCATCGCTGGGTAAGGACGTCCTGAAGTCTCTTTACAGTTCCCAGCATCATTACCCTGTGGTTGTGAGTAAAGGAAAACGAGCCCTGACTGGGGCTCAGGGAACCCCGAGTGATAGCAAAAGAGCAGTGGAAGGCACTGAAGCCCAAAGACACAAGGAGGAAGGACTCCCACCCACCCACCCACCCACCAGCCCAGCAGCAGGGGTTGACGCAGCCTGAAGCATCACTGTGCCCAGCCAGCCTCCCAGCCAGAACCCTGACGTATCCCAACCACAGACATAGTCACAGACAGGACAAAGCACAGACGGCAGCCAGACACATAAAGGAGCCTGAGGGCAGCAGGGGCAGCCGGGATGGGTGTGCTGGGCTCTTCAGCAAGAGGGTCAGCACCAGCTATGCCAAGTAGAATATGGAGTGCTAGGGGACATACCTGTGCTGGGAAGGGACCAAGGAAGAGACTGACACTCATGTCTCCTGCCCAGATGAGAAGGAGCTAGGAGACGCCCTGTGCCAGAGAGGTAAGTGACCTCCCAGCTGGCCCCTCCCACCTCCTGCCAGCAAGAATACAGCGCAGGAACCCACATTACTGGATCCTTTTTCTTGATCCTGGAGCACACCCCAGGTACAGCCCAATCCGGCCTGCTTCCCCATGGTACAGGGCCCCGGAGCTGCAAAGACATGCTGGCACGGGGGACCTTCCTGACCGGCTGGTACACCATCTATCTTTCTGACTGCCGGCCACTGACTGTGCTCTGTGACATGGATGTGGATGGTGGGGGCTGGACTGTGAGTAAGAAGGCTCAATGCAGAGCATGTGAGGTTTGTACATGACAGCCACCCTCAGGAGAACCAAAGGCAGATGCCAGAGAGATGGCAAAGTAACCAGAAAAAGAAATGGAGTGCCTCCACAAAGGAAACCCTAAGCACTGATGGACCAGAATCTAGAATTCTGTGGAGTGAGCTAAGTGGGTGATAGGACCCCAGTCATGACAGATGCATCCGAACATTTGGCAGCCCTGTGCTTTGCACTGGGACACTAGAGGCCATCAGTCACCTTTGTATTCACCTCTGCCACCTGCCTCCTGAAGCCTTGTCCTCATCCACTTCCTTATAGGGGCACAGGGGTGGCCTGGACATATCCCTCAAGTCTCTACTCCTCAGAGCCCCATCCCACAGGCTGCCCTGCCCACCCCACAGGTTTTTCAACGACGAGTGGATGGGTCCATCGATTTCTTCCGAGATTGGGACTCCTATAAAAGAGGCTTTGGCAACCTGGGCACAGAGTTCTGGTTGGGCAATGACCACCTGCACCTGCTCACGGCCAGTGGTGAGAAAGCAGCACCTCCTCGGCCAGCGCCTGCCTTCTACTGCTCCGCCTGGCCTCAGCCTTTTCCTTCCTTCCTTCCACCCATGTGGCTAGGGAACCAAGAGCTCCGGGTCGACTTTCGAGATTTCCAAGGTGGGACCTCCTATGCCAAGTACAGCTCATTCCAGGTGTCTGGAGAGCAGGAGAAATACAGGCTGACCCTGGGGCAGTTTCTGGAGGGCACTGCAGGTAAATCGCACAGAACGCTTGAGGCTATTATTGGGGACATAGAAAGGGACCTGCAAGCTGCCTCTGCCCATCTGGGATGAGCTCTGCCTTAGCCCTGAGGGCTGATAGGTGTGAATTTTTCCAGGAGACTCCCTGACAAGTCACAGCAACATGTCATTCTCAACCCATGACCAGGATAATGACGCAAATAGCGGGGGGAATTGTGCAACTTTATACCATGGGGCCTGGTGGTACCAAAACTGTCACAATTCCAACCTCAATGGGCACTACTTGTCTGGCTCCCATAAGAGCTATGCGGATGGCATCAACTGGTTCACAGGCGGAGGCTACTACTACTCCTACAAGGTTGTTGAGATGAAGATCCGGGCATCCTAAGGTGCCCCTCCCCTCCCCCCTGCAGCCATGTCCAGGCCAGGTGGAGGAGCTGAAGGAAGGGATCAGGAGATGGTGTCTGTATGTTGTCTGTTGTGTGCTCCCTACACTCCCCTCTGGACACTGTCCAGCACATGAACAGTGCGCACTAATAAAAGTCAAAGAAGCAAAAATGGTGGCCTGAACTCTGTAGCAGTAAAGGGCAGCAGGCACGCGAGGCCCCCAAACATCCACGGCAGCCTCGAGGCCGAGACCCAGAGAGTCACCGAGACTACAGCAGTGGGGAGGAGTCAGCACAGCCTGCCAAGACCCGCTTCGGGGAACAAACCCATTACTGAGTGCAGAGACCAAAGGGAAGCCAAGTCAGGACCTGCTGCAGCCCTGGACAAGGGTCTCAAGGGGCTTGGAGTCACTTCCCATAGCCTCTCTACCAAAGCAACTCCATGGCCACTCTAGGCACAGAGGACATAGGTCAAAGTGGCCAGTGCTGAAAAAAAAGGGCAGCTAAATGAGGGGTGGTGACCTCAGGAACTCTGGGAAGACAGTAGACTGAATAGGGCCCAGATGGTGGGCACAGAGAAGCTTCAGGTGTCTGAGACTCAGCCAGAAGGAGCTCAAAGGCCAGTGAAGATGTGCACGCTACACCTAAAAGCAAACTGAGGCCCAAAGAACTGAGTAGTGCTGAGAGCCATCCCTGGCTCACTCTCAAGGGACAAGTGTCTCTCTCCCGAAGGTTCAGAGGGTAAGGCTTACAGTATAGCCCCACAGCCATGGAGCAAGTGGTTACAGTGCTATGGCTATGACCAGGCTCAGGCCCAGGAGTACAAATCCAGGATCCACCATGGAAAAAATGCTACATGTAGCCAATCAGGCCAGGAGCTCCCTGACCATTGGTGACCACACACCCGGTCTTGCCACGGCTTCAGGATCTTCAAGGTCATTTGGCAGAGAAAAGTGGGCAGCAAGTACAGGAGGCAGAGGGAGCAACTTGAGTGAGACCTACTGGCCTGGGCCCTAAGAAAGAGGAGCCCCAAAATATCCAAGCTGACAGAGGACGAGTAGAATGGGTCCAGTACTAGGGGGATGCAAATGGTACTTTCATCCATACTGACACACAAGGCCATGGCAACAAAGCAAAGTGACTCCTTGGGGCAAATCCGGGGACACCAGGGACAGCTGCTGCTCCCATGATAGGGAGGCTGCATCTTAGAGCCTCAGCAGGGAACACAAACCCAATCCTTGTCCTCCATAGAGCAGCAGGAGGAGCCAGGGGCAAGTGCAGAACCTGATGAAGAAGGGAGGCAGCAGAGGCCTGGGTGAGAGGCTGGGGTGGGGATCTGACGACAGGGATCCCCACTCAGGCTCCCAAGAGTCCTGAAGGGAACAGGCACTGCCAACACGGGCTGTACAGTCTTCCTCGTGTCTCCTCCACTGTTAGGCACCAGCAAAGGCAGTTGATGGGACGTGGGGGTGCATTTTTATTTTTAGGAGCATCTGTGTTTCTCTAGGTTTCATACAAAGTATTAATTACTTTAATTAATAAGCAATAATCAATCTTTTTTAATTCCATGTTATATACGTGTTTTGCCTGCATATATGTCTGTACAGAATGTGTGTGCCTGGTACCTATGGAAGCCAAATGAGGACATCGGATTCCCTGGGACTGGAGTTACAGATGGTTGTGAGCTGCATGCGCATGCTGGGAATGGAACCCAGGTCCTCTGCAAGAACAGCCAGAGCTCTTAACTGCTGAGCCATCTCTCTAGCGCACAATTGTCAATCTTTTTACTGGGGGGGGGGGGGTGCATGCCTTTAATACCAGTACTCAGGAAGCAGAGGCAGGTAGATCTCTGAGTTTGAGGCCAGCCTGGTCTACAGAGCAAGTTCCAGGACAGCCAGGGCTACACAGAGACCCTTGTCTTGAAAAACAAAAGCAAAAACAAAAAGAAGAGGAGGAGGAGGAGGAGGAGGAGGAGGAGGAGGAGGAGGAAACAGTGGGGGGGGGGGCTGGAGAGATGGCTCAGTAGATAAGAGCATTTATTCCTCTTACAGAGGACTGGAGTTCAGTTCCCAGCATCCATATCAAGCCTCTCATAGATGCCTGTAACTTGGATCCAGAGGAATTCAATGCTCTCCTGACCCATGCAGGCACCTACACACATGTGCACATACCCACACACAGACATACATAACTAAAAAATAAAAAGATGGAGCTGTGGAGTTAGCTCAGTCTTTAAGTGCTTACCATACAACCACAAAGACCTGAGTCCAAACCCCCTCCCTCCCCTCCCTTCTCTCTCTGAAACAGGCCCTCAAGTTTAGCCCAGACTGACCTTGAACTCAAAATCATCCTGCCTTCACCTTCCTTCACCGAGCGCTAGGATGACTCGGGTGCACACCACAGCCAGGTCCTCGACACACTTTTCACCCAGGCATAAACATCTGGCAAACCCTAACCCCACCCAAACCTGCCGTCCACAGTCTCTGAGCCCAACCCATACAGAGTCCTGCCACAGACAACCAGACTATGCCACCAACAGGGCTTCTAATCTGGAGTGAGGGATCTGCAGGGACACGCCATGGAAGCCACACAACCCACTGCATTCCCTGAAACGCATTTACTGGCCCTCTCTGACTCCAGCTCCTCTCATGCTCAGGTGGCAAAGTCAATATCAGGTAGTCCACCCACCTGTGTCCTTGCCCCTCTCTAGCTCCGAAACAAGCCCCAGAGTTCTTTTTCACATACCATCTAATAATCCTCCCCCCACAACCCCCTGCTCACACTTTCCAGAACGTTCAGCCCACCTGCTACCCTCTGGGAGCCTCGTGGATGTCCTGGCATCTCCCTGTCCAGCCAGTACCTTCCGACCTCCTGTGGGCAACCAGCCTAGCTCTATGGACTCCTCCACAGGATCCCAGCCCCTGACACAGAACAGGCACCAAAAATGGGCTCAGTTGAACTTCTGGAATTCCAAAAGTTTCTACTTCGTTGTGACTTTTGGAGAGCCCTAACTGTAGTCTTAAAGCAAAGCCCCATCTCACGTAAGAAAAAAACGACCACTGCGCTCTTGAGTGACGAAAACCAGGGCTGCTTTCAGAGGCACAAAACCCCCAAATTGAACTCTAAGACTTGCACCGGTCCAGGCGAAATCCAGTCCCTCCCCGCCCCGCCCACATGAGCTCCTCTAGGTTCCTCCCCTTAGGCGGGGCATTCGGGGACCTGACCCTC
The DNA here is from genome assembly GCF_949786415.1 of Peromyscus eremicus. Taxonomy (NCBI): domain Eukaryota; kingdom Metazoa; phylum Chordata; class Mammalia; order Rodentia; family Cricetidae; genus Peromyscus; species Peromyscus eremicus. Next base: position 15,016,601 of record NC_081419.1, on the reverse strand, counting down.
TCTGCCACGTTCTGCGCAGGCCCAAGTCTTAGGCTCCACCCCGCCTCCAGTCTGACCATCTTTCCTGGCGGAATCTGACCAACCATGGTGAATTTGGGCCTGTCCCGAGTGGATGATGCGGTGGCCGCCAAACACCCGGTGAGAAGGCTGGCCTCGGGTGCTGGATCTAGGCCTCAGAAGCTGACCTGAAGGCAGGGGGAGCCCCGTCAGGGGGCGGCGGAGGGGGGGACCCTCCTGCCATAGAGATAGAGACGCTGAATGAGTTTAGGGGAGGGTGGGATATATCCAGTCCCCAGTGTCCCTCTCCAAGGCTAGGTCGTGCCCAAAGGAGGAGCAGGAGGGAAGACGGAAAGGGGACTGAGCCATGAACACCACCACCCTCATCCCAGGGTCTCGAGGAATATGCCGTGTGCCAGTCGAACGCCTTCATGAAGGGCGTTTTCACCCTTGTCACAGGTAGGCTGGTTCCAGGGGTCTTGGAGCGCAAAAAGAACACACAGTAAAGGGAGAAAAAAAATTGTAACCTACTGCCCCACCCTGTCTGCCCAGAAGGTGGCGCCAAGTCATCTTGCCTGCACTGCAGGTGCGGTAGTCACCAAGACCATCACCTTGCAGGCTGACCAGTGGTTCCTTGGCTCTTGGCAGGCACTGGTGCGACTTTTGGCCTGCAGCTGTTCATTAAGCGGAAGTTTCCATACCCTGTGCAGTGGAGCTTCCTGGTGGCTGCCGGTGAGTTCTCCATGGTGGGTGCCTAGGCCCTGAAATACATCCGTTGCGGGGGACTCTACAATATTGGTGTGTTTCCGATAAAGACCCGAATGTGATCCAGCCCCAGTTTTGGCTGGAGCCCACCCACCGTGTGCGGAAGCTGAGGTCCCCAACCCACCACCCTCCTGCTTCCTGATCTCCAGTTGTAGGATCTGTGGCCAGCTACAGAGTGACCAGAACGGAGTCTCAGAAGTGCAGAGATCTCTGGCTCTTCCTGGAGACAGGGCAACTCCCCAAAGACATGCGCACAGGTGAGATAGCCCCAGAGAGGCAGCAGGAAGTTTCAGGAAGACAAGCCCAGGAGACTCAAATAGACTGCTCCCCTTCCCGCCTGCCAGTCTTGCTTCCCCCCAGAGGGGCTGAGGCTAGAAGGTTGAGCAGTGCATTCTCTGGAGGAAGATCCAGGAAATTAGGGTGACCCTGAGACAGAGGGAAGGGCCTTGTAAGGTATGGGACAGGGTATAGCAGTTACACCGGCAACCCAAAATAGAGTGGCCGGGACTGAGACCCTGAAACCAAGTGGGTGGCCCTCAGGCCTGCTTGTCCTTGGTACAGAACTCAGATTTTTTTTTTTGTTTATTTTGTTCTTCTGAGGAAGGGTCCATTGCTCAGGCTGACCTTGAATTCCTGCTTCTACCTCCTAGGCTTGAGATTATAAGCCTGTGTAACCACATCTGACAGAAGCTCCGTTCTTGTCATGATAGATCAGGGTCAGGGACCCTCAAAAACCACAGACATGAATCAGCTGTCTCCCTTTGCCTCTTACAGATCATCACAACTAGAAGAGCTCTGGCTGCTGGGTGTGGAGGAGCTGAAGCAGGGAAAATCCTGGACTTTGACACCATCCAACTCCAGGCTGGTCCTTCCTACCTCACCACACACACACACACACACACACACACACACACACACACACACGCACACGTGTGCACGAGCCCTTGAGTGTGTATGGGCAGGCCGACCTGACATCTGTGATGGCCACCTGCTGCCCCAAATCCAGGACCCGCCCAGGAGTCCAGTTCAGAAAAGGGCTTGAGAGATGGGGGCGGGCGTCTCCTCCAGAGCAGCAAGAAGCCAGGATATCAGAAAGGGTTGTATCCTGTTACACACGACTGTGGGGGTAGCAGCCTGCAAGTGGTGAAAAAACTTGTGTATTTTCTCTGGTGCTTTGGGGTCCCTTGGGGACCTCTGTGCCCCAAGTCCATGGAGAATTGTGAAGGGTTGTGGCTAATAAACAGCTGTCCTTTTCCCACCTGAGCTCTAAAGCCAGTAAACAAGGGTCGGTGAGGTTGTTCGGTGGGTAAAGCACCTGCTGATAAGCCTGATGACTGAGTTTAATCTTCAAGAACCACATGGTGGAAGGAGTCACAACGCCCACACATTGTCCTCTAATCTCTACTATGGTATATGGGTTCCCATACACATGCACAGGAACACATGAAATAGATAAACACAGGTGTAATATTAAAAAGAAAGCCCGGGCAGTGGTGGCGGCACACACCTTTAGTCCCCGAACTCGGGAGGCAGAGGCAAGCGGATTTCTAAGTTTGAGGCCGGCCTGATCTACAGAGTGAGTTCTAGGACAGCCAGGCCTACACAGAGAAACCCTGTCTCGGGAAAACAAAAACAAACAAACAAAAAGAATGTAGGGATGAGAAGATGTGATCGTGCATCTCTGTGGCCCCACAGCTGACACTGGAGGACATGCAAGAAGTTCCTAATGCAGAATCCCAGAACTGGATGTTCCTTCCAGCCGTCTGGGCCATGTAGTTAAACCGATGCCTCTCCTCCTGGAAGTCTGCAGCTATACGACACAGGCAGAGGAGCAGAACAGAGGCAGGAGCAGCCAGAGCCCAGGCAGGGCTTGGCCTCAGTGAGGCCCCTTCTCCAAGGAACAAGCAGCAGAGCTACACAGGAAATGGCAGGGGGAGGGGTAGTCCAGCCCCATTCAAAAGAACGGAAATGGTCTCAACCTTGGCATCAAACCAGGAGCACGAAGACTTGGCCTTGGCCTGCTCCTACACCTCTACCGAGCTTGTCAATTGGATGGTCTGTGAGAACAAAGCAGTGGGCAGAGTGGCAGCAGGCCTCACGTAGTAGAAGCTTGAGCCCAGTTAGTTTTCTTATAGAAATCTAGGTAGGTGGTCTATCAGTGTGTGTGCTGCTGCCAACAACACGCCACAGACTTGGGCAGATTATAATAAAAAAACAATTGTTTTATCCCATGGTTCTGGAGGCCAAGGCCCGACGGCCACTTGGTGGTGGTTGTCATTCTGGCAGAATCTCCCAGGTCATCACATGGCCAGAAACAGCACACACGTCACTTCCTCTTCCTATAAAGCCGTCAAGGTTTGACCCTAGTGGCTGTACCCTGGTAACTTAAATTCTCATCACCTCTCAAAAGCCCTACTTTCAAGGACACAGTCCTGTTTTCTACCCCCTTAAACCTCACAATGGGGTGGGGGTTTGGGAGGACAAACCATCTTCAAACCCCAGCCATGTTTTAAGAGCTGTGCTGGGGTCAGGGACCCAGGCTTCCTTCAATCTCTTCCCTGTTGTAATGGCGCCCACTTCTCGATCCAGCTCATCGTGCCAGGTGGCTCCACCAGCTCCAGCCGCTACATCTTCAGCCCATTTAACCAGAAGAAAGAGGGAGGCCGGCAGTTCTTCCACCATGTCTGTATACACACTTCTGGCCAGGACTAAGTCACATGGTACATATACTGGAAGGAAACCGGGGAAGGCAGCCTTGCTCTGGACAGCCATTTGTCCCACTAAAATTCAAGAGTTCTGTATCTGAGGGAAAAGAGCCAATACTAGGGGATGTAAGTTGATTCTGCCTCAGCTGGATACCAAGCTGGGCCACCAAAAACTAGGGAGGTAAGGTGAGCAGCCATGGCCATAGCAGGTCCTTCCAGCCCTCTTGAGAATGAGGCATAGACCAGAAGGGAGGCAGGGGGGTGAACACAGAGTTCAGACTGGACAGGAAAATGGCTAGAAGGTAAAGGATTCATGTGAGAGAACATAGGAAGATAGACACTAATGTGTCCTGTGTTATACACATGTTCTGACAACCTAACCCCCTCCCCCACAAATTCATACACTGAAGTCCTAACCCACAGGACCTCAGAAGGCAACTACTGGAGATGAGCCCTTTAATGAAGTGATTAGAGCTAACTCATGCTATGGGGACTAATCCAGTCTTTCTGGCATCCTTATAAGAGGAGATTAGGACACAGATGGGCACAGAGAGCCACCCACATGAGATCACAGGAGCAGAAAGCATCTACAGCCAAGGGGAGACACAGCGGAAGAACCAGCCATGTAACACCCTGACCCAGCCTTCTATTCCCAGACCGAAGACTAAATGCCTGAAGAGTAAGCTGCCCACTGGTACTTAGTTATACAGACCCACACAGACTGGGTTGCAGAAAGTGTCTGTCTCACATACCCCATGGTGTTCTGGGCTGCTGATTGCTCCTGGCACACTGCTCTAAGGGAAGGGGTAGGGTATAGATGTGTGGACTTGCTTCTGCCGATAATTTGTGATCCAAGGTCCAGGGGGCTGAGGGGGGCAGGAGTCAAGCAGGGTGGCACCAGACAGGCTGGGAAAGTTGGAAGAGATGGAACAGTGATGGGCAGAAGCTGGGGTGGGGTGCCAGGTCACCCAGTGCCTGGGCTTTGAACTAGGAGTCTGGGTTGGGGAGAGGTCTCACCAAGCACTGACACTGAGGTTAGATGTGGGAGGCACAGTCAAGCTGCTCTGTGGTCCTGGGAGCAGGGGAGGGGACAAGCAGGGGTGGGGGGCAGTGGGTGAGGTGTTATACTAAGCCATCAGAAATTGCCCACCACCACCTAGAGGTCTCTGGTGTCCAACAGAGCTCCTAAGCAGCAGCCTCAAGACTCATTTCCCTTAGGACAAGCACCCAGAAGTGACCTTGAGAAGGAAATTCTAGAAGGATGAGATTTCAGGGTTCCCTGGGCATTGAGAATCTTGGTCCCATCACAATGACCTGAAATTCCAAGGACAATCTCAGCTTCGGCTCAGTTGAGCAGGCAACTAACTGAACAGGGAGGGTGAGAGGCACACAGGACCCCTGGAGGACTTCTAGGCCACCATGAAGGTTCACAATGAAGCAGCTGTGGAGGCACAAATACAGGAGCTAAGGACCATCACCCGGCTCCAGGGTGAGCCTCACACCGGGGACTGCCACTCGGGCTTGCTAATAGACAACTTGCCATCCTATTACCCAGCCAGGCCCCCACAGTGGGCAAAAGTCACAGAAGGCCCTGCCATGTGAGGGGAGCTCCAGGGAGAGTTATACATTTACCACAATATTGTTTCAAAGTTGGAGGGATTGGAAAGGGATCTGCCTTTTTCTAGACACAGGAGCTCTGAAAGAGGCAGGGGTTTCCATCCCTGGTCTTGGCCTCACCCTCTTTACTGCCCTGCATCCATCCCTGAAGAGCCTTGTAGATTACCACTTAGAGCAGGGAAGCCTGTGTCTTCCAGAACAGGGAGGGGGAAGAGGAGACATGGTCGCGGAGGCAAAGCCATATTCCGGTATAAAACACCCCTGCATGTTTTGCTGAAATTCTCAGCCAGTGCTTTGGCCTACCGTCTGGTAATCTTGTTCCCTCCATCACCTACAGAACAATGCCGGGCACTCCAGATCCAGGGCGTGAAGGAGAAAACAGCACAGAATAAGGCTACAATGGGCCTTCTGCGCAGCAACCTCCGTCGAGGGGCCCACGAGTGGGCTTTGGCAAAGAAGGTGCAAAAGCCCCACCCCCTTCGCAGTCTGGGGATAGGAGATGGTGGCCCACTTAACACGTGCACACATCCTAACCCTTCTCTGGACCAGAAGGCTTGCAGGGGTGGGTACTTTGACTGGTGCCCAGGGCAGGTTCCCCAACATCCACCCGGAGTGCTTAGCACCTACAGTAGGGACTACCTTGGGCTGACTTCCTTTCGGGGGCGCCCATCACACCGGAGCAGGGATGGCCCTGGAGGGGTCCTGCGTGCTCTACTCAGGGGTCCCAGGACCAACGGTCTCCTTGCTGGGCTAGTGGCGAGTAAAAGGCCCTGGGGGTATGTCTGAGTACATCAGTGCCAAGGGAAACGCAAAAGGGCCAGGCTCCCAGCTCAGCCGCTGCCGCTCCACAGTATGACCAGTGGACCATCTCCAAGGCCTGCGGGAAGGACGCGTCCATGAGGCTGGCACACTGCCGCAGTTCTATGGAGGTAACGAGGCAGCGGGGAGGGTACCTAAAGGATCCCTCGTCCCTCTCAGCCCTGAGGCCCGCCCACAGTAAATGTTAGGAGGCCGGCGGAAGGCGAAGTGCGTGTTCCCGTGGGGCAGCTGCGGGTCCCCGACCCGCAGCATTCCTGGGGTCCCCGCAGCGCTCCCCTTCGCACCCACGCGCGGGCACTCTCCTGGACCCAGGTAGCTCGAGAGAAGCTGCGCAAGTACGTCTTCGACCGTGTGAATGCACACAACGTGCTGATTCATCTGGCTCGTCGACGGGGACAGAAGCTGGAGAGCTTGCAGGGGGAGCTGGCCAGCCTGCGGAACCAGCCGGATGCCACTAAAGACGAGCTAAAGCTGCTGCAGGTGCCCCGGGACCGGGCGGGGGCGTGGGTCTGCGCCGGAGGGCGTGGAGATTCTGTAAAAGGGACGGAAGTCCTACATTCAGACAGGGATTCTGTATCAGGGCTGGACCGCTGATTAGGCAGGGTTCTGCGGGAAGGGTGTCTCCTTTGGTGAGGGTCTTTGTAAGAGAAAAACACTTTAGCAGGTGAGACTGGCCTCCAACAGAGGGGTGGGACTACATCAGAAGGGTGGGACCTCCGGATGGGCAAGACCCTTTGGTTAGTCCGTACCTTTACATGGCTGTGTACAAACAGGAAAACTTTCTAACAAAGAGCAGAAAACCGATGATCTGAGGTAATGTTTTTATCACACAGCTGTAAACATGAAGTTGGGAATCAAAGCCATTTTACACATGGTGACTGGGTGGTGGATAAGAAGTACAAAAATGACTTCGTCTGCCGGGCCTGGTGGCAGGGGCAGGACTAGGGGAGCTCAACACCCTTGTGTGAAAGCCCAGCCCCCCATCCCGTGCCCTCCCTTGGGCAGGGTTCACCCCTTTAACACGTGATCGGAGGTTGTGGGGAGGTGGGTCTTGTCACCAAGCCTTTTCAATGATCCAACTCCACCACTACCATCAGATTATCCGCCAGCTGGAGAACAACATTGAAAAGACCACGATCAAGATCACCACCAGCCAGAACATCCACATGCTGTACACAGACCTGCTGGATTATCTGAAGAAGGTGAGCCCCTCACCCAGGGAGTCCCACCTGCAACTCCATTGCGGGCAGCCAGCAAAGCGGCCCTAAAAATATGTGGAAACTGCTTAGAGAACTTCATTTTTGTTGCCCCACACAAGCATATTATGGGGTACACCCAATTTGGGGGCTTAAGCCTGGGCATGGTAGCATGGTCTGTGATCTCAGCACTCAATAGGCTAAGATGGGAAGATTACATATTCCAGGCCAGCCTGGGCTACACAGTGAGGCCCCGTCTCAAAAACAGATACAAATCATCACAAACACACACACACACACACACCACAAAACCACAGAACTCTTTCTTCCACATATTAAATAGTTTAGTTTGGGTCTTTGAGGGTCAGACTTCCCCTCCCAGGAAGTCCCCTAACATGGTTTGGGACAGACTCATCTCCCACTTCCCAAAATATGCTGAGCACACAGTTTCCTGCCTACTTTGGATCTGGCTACCCTGCTTTCTGTATTGGAAAGCCAGAAGGAAGCAAATTCTGGCCCATGGAAGTCCCAGGGAACCATGACCGTGTATCTCACCGAGCACATTCCCACTATGGCTCCCATAGAGCAGAGCATCTGCAGTGGAAGTGAGGGAGAAAGGGCTTCTGGGCAGCAGGGTACTGAAAGCAGCGTGGTGGACAGGCCTGGAAAGGTGGCCAGGAGAAACCGCTAATGCCTTCGCCCTAAGAAAGGGAGGTAAATGAGTGGCGTGGCATCACTGGAGAGAAAGGGTTGGTATGTGTGCAGATGCAGCAGCTTTTCCCTGCTGGAGTCATATCCCTCAGCCAGGATCTCAGCATCACGCTCTGGTCTATCCTTTTTACCTGACCCTCATGCTGGAGGCTCAACTGGAGGCCCTGCCCACCCTTCCTTCCTGTGTCCACCCCTTCCCACACTCCTTCACCTGTGTGTTCTTTGTAGAACTTTCTCTCCAGGACAAACATACTTGAATCAAATCCCCATATCCACATTTTGTAAAATCTGCAAAGACTCAGCATGTGCAGGTTTTAACAACAAAATATCAATAGCTAAGTGTCCTTGCCCACGATGCACCTAGCCTTGTGCTAAATATGCTATCTTATTTCTCCCTCCATCCTAACAGAAACCTTCCAAAAAAGTCAGGATCACCTTAGAAAGGCTAGGTGTTATCCCAAGATCATACAGCTAGCTGCTTAGACGTGGACTTCACTTTGAGCCCTAGCTGGCTCCAAGCCCATCCTTCACGCCCTTCTGTTCCACTTCAAACCAAAGATGCCCCCCCAAGCAAACCCTCCTGGAGTTTTTTTGTTTGTTTGTTTTTGATTTTGGTTTTAGACAAGGTTTCTCTGTCTAACAGTACTGGCTGTCCTGGAACTCTCCTTTGTAGACCAGGCTGACCTCGAACTCACGGAGATCTGCCTGCCTCTGCCTCCTAAGTATTAGGATTAAAGGTGTGTATCACTAACGCCTAGCTCCCTCCTGGGTTTTAGAGTTGGCCTTTGCTGGGGTAAAGTCACATCCTCTTGTCCTGGGTAGTGAGAGTCCATAGGTCACCAATGACTATCCAAACTAGAACACTTCTTTCTCCTTCTCTGTGACTTGCCCAGAGGCTGGGCCACAGACAGAACCCCTATCCTATCCCCAGAGCTCACACAGTCTGGGAGTGAAGGATAGAAGAAAATCAGAGGGCTCAGGAAAGCCAGCAATAAGGTATGATGGCACCAAAGGAGCCCATGGCTTCATGACCTTGTTGCCTTTGCCCATACTGATAGGTGCTGGCAGGCTACCCCACAGAGCTAGACAAACTTCAGAACCTGGTGACCAACTACTGCTCGGAGCTGTCAGATATGACAGTCATGTCCCAAGATGCCATGATGATTACTGATGAGGTCAAGGTGAGTCCCGGGATTGGGGGGCCATCAATAGCTGGCTCACCTGATCCTGTCTTATTCAGGACCTATCTGGACATCCTATGCCTACACTACCCATCATCCCTGGAGAAATCCATTGTCAGCCCTACCAGCTGATCTGCTCACCCAGGGGACAGAGAAAGTCAATTTGGGCACAGAGGCCATAATAGATGTGGCCAGGACAATGGGCGTCTATTCACCTTGTCACTACCAAGATCCCTGTCTCTAGGGAGATAGGGCTAGGGAGGCCAGCAAGCCCCATCCCCCTGAAATGGGCAATTCTTCTAGTAGTCCACCTCATCATATCTAGGTCAGTATGGCAGACGGAGGCAACGGGCTTCTGAAGTCTCTAGGGTGGCTTTCCAAGGAAATATGCTTGAATGGGCTCTGAAGGACCAGTGAAGTCCAGAAGTAATTAGAGCTCAGGAGAAAGGGCAGAAAAGCCAAAGCTGTTGCCACATGTGAGTGCACAGAAATTGACATAGCTTCCCTGCATGAGTCAGTGGAGGCTATAGGGTCCTCAGGCTCACAGCCTCGGAGAACACAGAGGGACACATGACCACATTGTGCTTTATGCCAGGTGTGGTAGTGCACGCCTTTGATCCCAGCACTCAGGAGGCAGCGTCAGACAGATCTCTGATTTTGAGGCCAGCCTGGTCTATGGAGTGAGTTCTGGGACAGCCAGGGCTACACAGAGAAACCCTGTCTTGAAAATAAAAGGGGGAAAAAAACACCACAGATTGTGGGGTGTTTGTTTGTTTGTTTGTTTTTAGAGACAGGGTTTCTCTGTGTAGTTTTGGTGCCTGTCCTGGATCTCATTTTGTAGACCAGGCTGACCTCAAACTCACAGAAATCCTCCTGGCTCTGCCTCCCGAGTGCTGGGATTAAAGGTGTGCACCATCGCCGCCCGGCCAGATTGTGTTTTATAATGGCACACATTAACTTCAGGTACCAGAAGGTGCCAGAGCAGAAATACTGTGTGGCCAGGCCAGTAGTAGAGTGGGGGTGGCCAGAAGTAGACAGGGCAGGAAAGTCTTTAAGGGGTGACCACAGTGAGCTTTAGTGATAGGAGTGGGTGAGAGAAAGAGAGCAGAAGGAAGGAGTGAAGGATGATAGTTTTCAGCCACAAAAGCAGAATGGAGGAGAGACCAGCTTTGAGAATTAAAGGGGTGAATTACTTTTAGATATGTTAAATCCAAATTAATGGGTTCTAAGTGGAACAGGCCAGGAAGCAACTAAAGGCAAGGGCCTAGAGGAAAGAAGAGAGCCTGGGCTAGAGGGAAAGTCAGTAGGCATGTGTTAGCCAGGAGTCTCTGCACACAAGAGGACAGTGGGAGGAGTAAGAAGAAAAGAATGGCCAGCTTCCTTCCACCGTCCAACAAGATGAAGCCTGGAAACTGACCACTGGCTTTAGAACCACGGAGGACCCTTGGTGAGGCGGTATCCCCATTGAATCTCTATGTCCCCAGAGGAATATGAGGCAAGGGGAGGCGACCTTCATCGAGGAGCGAAGGGCACGAGAGAACCGGCTGAATCAGCAAAAGAAGCTTATTGACAAGATCCACACCAAGGAGACCAGCGAGAAGTACCGCCGTGTACATCTTAAGTCGTACCCCATGGCTCTCCTTACCCACTGGGGGAAGAGCTGGGAGGACCCTTCAGTTCTCATTCTCACCTGCTTCTTTCTCCCACCAGGGCCGGAGGGACTTGGATTTCCCCTCCAATCTGATGAGTATGGACACCATGAAGGGTGAGTCTCAGCTCCTTGCCTTGTACAGCCAAGGTCTCCAGTAGCCGGCAATGACTGGGACTGCCCGGCCAGGTACCATGAGGCCAGTGGTCACTAGGGTGAGGAAGACAGACAGCCCCTGCCTCTTCCCTGACTGTCCCTGAAGAATCTGAGAGCCTATGGCACAAGGTGGCTGCAGAGATGCTATCTCTAGCAGCTAGAGCTCAGTCACCCAGTGACATCTCAGAACTGCTCCCCAGAGCCACATGCTGCAATTCTGCTCCTGGTCCTTGTTTGTCCTTGTGTTTCCCAAGGTACTCTGAAGGGTCAGGCTGGGGAGAACAGGTACAGGTCACATGAGGGCACCCAACACCCTAGGGGTCTTCTCTGAAGCCTGAGTGTCTGTAAAGCCATCAGAGAGCAATTCCTACACACCGACTAGGCCCCCCTTCTCTGTTCTGCCCAGTGAGGAAAAGAGAAACTTCCATAGCAGACATGGAATACCAGACAGAAGTGACTGCTTTGGTCGAGAGGGTCAAATCTGCTGTGCAGTGCTCCCACCTCTGGGTAAGTCTCCCTGGCACTGGGAGGGTGACTAAGCTGGGCCAGGGCCTGGGGTGCTCTGCAAAAAGTTCACAAAGCTTAACCTCCCCTTAGACATTCCCAAACATGATGCTCCCAAGCCTGGAAAAAGTCTGGGTTTTTTGAGGTATGAAGATAACCCCAGCATATGGATGGCATGTCCCCACCATATCCTACGTACAGGACAGAGTCTGCCAGAATGTGGAAGTCCAAATGCTGAGGACCTGACCTCTCACCACAGCTCTAGCCCCTTCCCAGGTTGACAGCCACAGTGAACAACTGTCATAGACCTACCTGAGTTTCCACTGTCAGGCCTTGAGCTCCCAGCCACAGCATCTTAACTGAAGGTGATACATGGTCTCTTCATGGTAGATGGGGTTGCTTACCCTCTGCCTGTCATGAAAGCTATGTATCAGGACATATACAGGTTACCCTTCTGCCCAGCCCCTCATAAGCCTTAGCGCCCAAAAAGTATTCAGTGTCATGACTGGGCCCCAAGTACCAAGAAGCTGCACTATCCATCGGGAGGAGCCCAGGAGAAAGCAGGGCTATGAGGCCCTACTGCCTTTCAGGCCCACACCTGTTATTCTCTGCCCTGGACTGGTTAGGACATAGCTGGCCGCTTCCTGGCTCAGAAGAATACAGAGGAGAACCTGGAGCTACAGATGGAGGATTGTGAGGAGCGGCGGACCCAGCTGGAGGCCCTGATGAAGAAGCTGGAACTGGAAGAGGCACTGCTCAAGTTCCACCAGATACCCAGCTCTGCTGGGTATGTTCCAGGGCTGCTGGACGGCCCCGCGGGTACAAGCTAGTAGCTGTCCATGTCGATTACCAATAACCCCGTGCATCTGAAGAAGAGCTAAGGACTCAACCGGCTTGGAGCTGACTTCATGAGCCCCTGAAGCTGACATAACCCCTGGTGCAGGACCCCCGTGGGCCCTGAGTACTGTCCCGCTCTTACTGCTGTGCTTACCTCCTCCGCAGCTTTAGTTCTATTGAAAAAAAGATGAAGAGCATGCTAGAGGAGGAAGAAGCAAGGCTCCAGCTGGCCCACAACAACATGACCAAGAGCCAGCAGCTACTACTGGCCATTCAGACAGGCATTGACAACCTCTACATCCGGCTCATCGGCATCACCTTGCCAACTACCCAGGTACCAGCCCTAGGGGCGCGGGGGGGGGGGGGGAGCTGCTGTGCACAGGGTCCTCATGTGGGGCCACCAGAAAAACAAGCTGCTCCTCTGGCCTACAGAAACAATTATCAATATCTGACACCCTTGATGTGTATGGCAAGCTGGACTATTGCGAGGGAAAGCTCACATATCTGGCTGACCGCATGCAAACGCAGTCCAGAAATGAGGAGGTAGTCCTGGGCCATGGAGGGGTACCCACAAAACCCATGTCCTCTCCAAGCTGATAAGGGTGCTGCCCTGCAGGTCGACGCAAAGGTGAAGGACGTCCTGGAATCATCGACTCTAAAGGAGAAACATAATACCAGAATTACCTTTGAGGACCAAGAGGAGGACATGATAGGTGAGGCCCTAGATGTCAGCCACAGGGAGGAGATGGAAAATGGGGAACAGGGACGATAGCTGGAACTAACTGAAGGCAAGAGATGGCGTACACTGTCTGACTAGAACATACTGGCAGACTACATGCTAAAGGGAAAGGTTTTAATAGAGGTGACAGAGGTTAACCTTTATGAGAATTTATTATTTTTTCTGAGACAAAGGGGCATACCATGGTATGGGCCATAAGGGAGCTCAGACCAGACCTTTAGTGGAATTTCTGCCGCAAAGGCAGGGTAGGATGAACAGAGAAGGATGGCTAGTATGGGTGATCCTGGCATATCCTGGTTCCTTGGCACCTGGCCTTGGGTGACTTAGGGCAGGGGTCAGATCACAGAAAGTCTTCAGTCATAGGTCCATCTGTGAGATGAGCTCAGACGCCAGAGAAAGCCCATAGTAGCAAAAAAGCAAACGGGTAAGGGTGGGGAGGGGGGTCGGTCTCTGGAAAGTCACTCCTTTCTTGCCTGTGCAGAAACCTTCCAGTTTGCGGACGTGGACCATAGCTACGTCCCTTCGCGGGCCGAGATAAAAAAACAGGGCCAACGGCTGATCGAGGGGAAGCTCAAGGTGTCCAAAAAGAAGAAGAAGTAGCCCGGGCCGGGCTTTAGTACACAAATAAACATTTTTCCAGAACTGCTCTAGAGAAACGAGAAACCCACTGGACCTTGAGGGCGGGAAGGCGGGGCTTGGACGGGGAGGGGAGGGGCTGCTCGAAAGGGGCGGGATCTAGTGCGCCCGCTGCGCATGCGGCGTCTACGTATCCCTCTCGGCGCTCCGTAGCCGCGCCGGCGCCAAGATGGCGGCGCTGACGGATGCTTGGCCGCCGTGCCGAGGGCCACGGGAGCCGGAGCGGAGCCACAGAGGCTAAGGCCTCAGAGCCTCGCTCGAGGCCGCTCCCACCGTCGGGCCTCGGCTTGTGGCCGCGCCTGCCTCGGAGGAAGCCTGGGCCGGCCGGACATGGTGCGAAGCGTGCTGCACTGCTGCTGCTGCCGCTGCCGCTGCCCCTGAGCTCGCGGGCCGCACCCGGCTCGCACGTCCAGCAGGAAGATGTTCTCGGCGTTGAAGAAGCTGGTGGGGTCGGAGCAGGCCCCGTGCCGGGACAAGAACATCCCCGCCGGGCTGCAGTCCATGAACCAGGCGCTGCAGAGGCGCTTCGCTAAGGGGGTTCAATACAACAGTGAGTGCGGGCCGCGCCGTCGGGCAGGCCGGGGCGGCTGGCGGCACCTGGGGGTGTCCACCCAGCCCTAGAGGACCGGGGTGGACGGGGTCCCTGGGCTCTGAATAATGGTCGCTCCTTGAGGGCCGTCACCTGACAGGAGACCTCCAGAGGAGAGCTGTGCAGCGACACTGGCGGAGCAGCGGTGGAGGACCCTGATTGGCGCGGGTACCCTGCCGACAGAGACCATTACATAACGCGAGGGTGCACGCGCGGGTCTGTGGCTGGTGGCTGCGTGCCAGCCTGCCTCCCCTCCGGACCCCGGCGCGTGCTCGCACTTGAGTCTCCTGCAAGTCGGTCGGCGCTGGCATTGAGCCGTGGGATTTTTTATTGTTGGTCACTTCGAAGCCGGTTTGCAAACAATAGCCACCACGCCACACGTTCTCACCTTTTTTTTTTTTTTTTTTAAAGAAGAGTTTTGTAAGGGATATATTTTTTAAAAGTTCCAAAAGGCACTAACTGCATCCCTGGCCCCACAGGAAGAAAGGTCCGCTCTATCCTTCGTTATAAATTATGTATGTATGCAGCTAGAAGCGGACCGTCCTCTTGACCTCCTTAGACTTTTTCCATTTGCGGGCTCTTTTCTAGGCAGTCCCCTGGTCTGACATTGTTTACTTCTCAACTGTTTGTATACTGATAGGTTTTTGACCCACACTCCCCAACACACTACGTACTGCTCACTTTAATCGGTGTCTTTCATGGTCAGTGATAGTTGGGTAACATTATGAACTGTATTAGGAGCAAGCACTTCATACCTGTTAACTTGAAAGTTTGTATTGGTCAGTGATAGTTGGGTAACATTATGAACTGTATTAGGAGCAAGCACTTCATACCTGTTAACTTGAAAGTTTGTATTTCTCTTGAATCTACAGAAGAGAATATTAAGTCGAAATATTCAGAGGTTTGTGTTCTTTGGAATCTACATTTGGATTCCTTATTTAGTTTTATATAGTATTACTTGAAACCTAATCCTAGAAATTAGGTCTGAACTGGAAGTTTCTCACTTTCTAAACCTGCTCCCTACTGACCCCGCCCCCTGGTGGTCCTGATAGGAGGGACCTAAAAGAGCTGCTTTTCCAATTTTCTGAGCTATCTTACTTAGAGAAACTAACCAGTCGTACAATAAATACAGATTCACAATTCTTGTGAGTAGGAGGCACAGTTAACTTGATGCTTTCCAAACTTTTAATTGTCTATTATAGAATGCTGTCCTCCAGGGTCACAACAACCTTTTTTTTTTTTTTTAATGTGTCAAACTAATAATAACTCAGACAGGGTGTGGTGACACATGCCTTTAATCCCATTACCTGGGAAGCAGGGACAGGTGGATTTCTGTGAGTTTAAAGACGTCCTTCCTGGTATATCTATGGAGTTCCAGGACAGCATGGGCTGCACAGTAAGACCCTGTCTCAAAAAAGCCATAGAAAAAGAGCAAACTCCAAGAATTCCAGCGTTTTGACACACCCGCAGATCACCACATCATTGTGAGTTGTCTGAATTTCAAAAGCAAAAAGAGGAAACCATGCAACCAGAGTAGAGAGACCATGTTCCAGAGAACTGATGCCAGAATGCTGCTGTTCAGTGTGTGATTGACAACTTGCTGAACAAAGATTCCTGCAAAAGTAAATACTGAAGGGTATTCTTTAGATAAATGGAACTTAAGCTGAAAAGATAGGCATGGGATTTAAAAAAAAAAGCAAAGGTAAGCAAAGGAATGGGTTCATATGTGGTAAGCCCTTAAATAAGCAGTGATTATACTAGTCATGGGTAATAATGGTTTTTATGGGCAATTGGTTTTTTGTTTGTTTGTTTTTTTCTTTTTCACAATATTGAAACAGTTGGAGTCAGCCCCTAGTACAGAATGGAATTGATCAGAGTTAAGGCATTCAGATTTGGGAAGGAGGGGTCCGAGACAGGATATTACTATGTAGCTTTGACTGTTCTGGATCTCACTATGTAGCCCAGGTTGGTCTCGAACTTGTAGATACCCACCTGCCTTTGCCTCCCAAGTGCTGAGATTAAAATGGTACACCACTGCAGCTGGCATGGCATTCAGAAATTTGTTAACCCTAGATAGTAAGTGTGAATGTTAAAATGTAGATACAACTCTTCCAACTATATGCCAGGCAAAATGAGGAAACGTTTTGCCAACTTAATAAAAGGCAGAGATGGCCGGGAGGAAACTATAATAGTAACTTAAAAAGTACTATTTAAAAATGTATTTATTGGGGCGATGTGCATGTGTTGGTGTACATGTGACAGTCAGAGGACAGCTTGTAGACGTTGTTTTTCTCCTGCCATGTGACTCCTGGGCATCAAACTAGGGTCGTTAGGCTTGGTGGCAAGCGCCCTTCACTGCTGAGCCATTTCGCCAATGTCACTTTTTTTCTCTCTTTTCTGTTATTGGAGATTGAACCTAGGTTCCCACTGAACTAGTACACTACTGCTGAGCCACATCCCCAGCTCCTAAAAAATTACCGAATAACTCCATTTCTTTTAGTAGTCACAATGCAATCAAGAAATTGAGGGTGGGGGAATTCCCTATAATTGGGCGATATGATCTTTGAAAGATACATTTAGGCCAGGCGGTGGTGGCGCACGCCTTTAATTCCAGCACTTGGGAGGCAGAGGCAGGCGGATCTCAGTAAGTTCAAGGCCAGCCTGGTCTACAAAACAATAGGATAGCCAGGGCTGTTACACAGAGAAACCCTGTCTCAAAAGAACAAAAAGATACATTTAGAATATAACAGCAAAGGGTTGAAATGAAAGAAAAGGATCCTGGGTATGTCTGACTATAAGAAGACTGCCCAACTATGGTCTGGTCAGCTGTAGGTTCAAAATTGTCATGCAACACACACTTTGAGGTGATGAGAATGGGTTGTAGTAAGGGAGGTGAAGGTCTGTATTCTGTGTTTTTGTTTTGTTTTGAAATAGAGTCTTACTATTCTGCTCCATTTGTTGAACTTGTATGCTCATCTGGTCTTCCTGTATCAGTCCCTGAGTAGCTGAGACTACAGGCATCTACACCCAACTCTCAGGTTTCTTTTTGAAGCTTAAAAGCTGTTCTTTATTCTCCAATGGCTACATATGGGACAGTCAACTTATGAAAAGTAAAAGTTTGTCACTCTGGCAGCAGAGGCAGATAGAACTCTGTGAGTTGGAGATCTGCCCGGTCTACTTTAGCTCTGCAAAGAGTAGAGGGGCATGTAGATTCCATTCATGGCCTCTTGGCCTGTTGCTTTGAACCTGTGGCAGCACGTCATTGTGGGAATGCATGGTGAAGCAAGACCACTCAACGTGTGGCATCGAATATGTGCTGTAGGGAGAGAACCCAAGTCCCACTATTGCCTCGGATTCCACTTTTTTTTTTTCAAACCTGTACAATGTGTGGTTTACTTGCATGTACATCTGTGCACCCGAAAAGGGCATCGGATGCCCTGGAACTAGAATTACAGGCAGTTGTAAGCTGCCATGTGGGTGCTGGGAATTAAAGCTAGGTCTTCTGGAAGAGGCTTTTAACTACTTAGCCATCATCTCTCCAGCCCTAGGTCCCACAATTTAAAGGTGACCTCCTAACAGAATCATGTTAGGACCAAACTTTTAACACATTGGCTAGAGTTGGGGGGATTTAAGATCCAGATGGCAACAGTTTCCAAATAGTTTATGAGTCTGTGAAGAAATTACTTGGAAATTAGAAAGTACTTTCTGTGAGCGTGGTGGTGCAGGCCTTTGATCCCAGCACTTGAGAGGTAGAGGCAAATCTGGTCTACATATCTAATTCCAGGCCAACCAAGGCTACATAGAGAGACTGTCTCAAAAGAAAGGGATGGGGGTCTGGAGACATAGCTTAGGGGTTAAGATACTGGCTGATTTTCCAGAGGACTCAGGTTCAATTCCCCGTACCCACATGCCAGCTCACAATAGTTTATATCTCCAGTTCTAGGGGATCTGACACCTTTTTCTCCTTAGGAGCCTGCATATACTTGAGGCACATAAACTCACACAATCACACATACATACGCATAAAAGTAAAAGGTCTTTTGGTTTTGGTTTTGTTTTGTTTTCCGAGACAAGGGTTCTCTGTGTAGCTTTGGAGCCTGTCCTAGAACTCGCTCTGTACAGGCTGGCCTTGAACTCACAGAGATCCATCTGCCTTCCAAGTGCTGGAATTAAAGGCGTGTGCCACCACTGCCTGGCAAGATTTTCTTTTTTCTTTTTCTTTTCTTTTTTCTTTTTTTTTAAATTTTTTTAAAGCAAAACACAAAAAATATATCTAGGGCTGGAAAGATGCTTGGTGGTTAAGAGTGCTTGTTGCTTTTCAGTAGGACCTGAGAGAGACTTTATTGGAGCTTACAGTGGCAGCAGGCAGGTGGGCATGACTCTGAGAACTTACATTTTATCCACAAGCAGCAGGCAGAGTTTTGTTTTTGCGGATGTTGGGGATGCTAGGTGGGGTCAGGTACATCCTAGGACTCCAGCTGAGCTATGAGGCCAAGGTGGCCATTGGCTTCTGGTACTATAGAATGGTTTGGAAATGGGGAGGCACTTGACTGCAGGCAAACTAGACAACCTAGGATAAAGAAGCAGGTTGGCAGAGGAACCCACAGCTTCGCCTTGCTTTACCTCTTAAGCTTCCACATCTTTCTAGACCCTTTCCTGACCTGCCCTTGGAAGTCTTACAGACAGCCTGAACCTCCTGCCCTTAAAGGTGTTTTGGTGGCATTATTAACCCTCTCCATGTCCCATGGGACTGCCCAGGAAGCACCAGCCTAACACCTATGCCTTCCCTGCCCATCTCAGCATCCTCAGTCATTCATGACTCTTGTCACACCCACCTAAGGTGTCAGTCTTCCCAGCCAAATGCCAAGCCTGTCCCCACTCTCTTTTGCTCCTATTCTTCTTGGCTTTGTTGACAGCATCAGTTCCATACTGCTCTTTATTACCTTTTCAAAAAGCCGAGTGGTGAGTCTGTCTAAAAGGTATAGGGGCATAAGGACAACACCCTATTCTATTCACCTGTCCCTGCCCAAAGCCAGCAGGGAATTCAGGCCTGGTAAACATTGGAATGAGTGAAGTAGGATACAGACTTAGACAAAACTGCACCCAAAACATCAGAACTATGAGAAAAACAAGTAAATGGAAAACTAAGTACTGGGGTACTGTCATGGGCCCTGCTCTTCAATTGGTCAGATCAAGTCTCTGTGCAGCCCAACCCTGATCCTAAGGGTACCTGGCAGTCCCTCAGAGTATATGACTCTAGGAGAAAACCAGGCCCAGAGGAAGTCCTCTACTGCTACCTCCTACCATCAGCCCTGGCTTCTGTTCTTGGTGCTACATTCTGCCCATTGCCGAGCACCATTGTACGTAGGGAGAATCTGTCCTGCTGAGCTACAATTGACCTGTTGGGAAGCTGCTGGCATTCTCACCTATTCTTTCCCTGCATGCCAGTCACCTGAGAAAAATACGAATTCAAGGTGAGATGGGAGAGATGTGATACTTTAAAAGTTTTTAAAGTGTGACGGATTAATCTTCCTTTCTCTTTCCCCTTTGCCTATCCTTGCCCCAGTGAAGATTGTGATCCGGGGTGACAGGAACACTGGCAAGACTGCTCTGTGGCATCGACTGCAGGGCAAGAAATTTGTGGAAGAATACATCCCCACCCAGGAAATCCAAGTCACCAGCATCCACTGGAACTACAAAAGTGAGTTCAAGGCTTGTAATAGTTCAGGAACCCTTTTCTCCCTATGCAATAGAATGTCCTGCCTTCCACCCTGGTTCTTTGAAGGTACTTTTCTGAAACTGAGAAAACAGTACCCATGTGGGAGGCCCCACCAGTTAAAACTGCATGCGTTTTGAATCTGTGAAGTTCCTCCACACTCGTGCCTCAGGCCCAGGACACTCATAGTTGGAAGTGAAAAAGCAAGGATACACCTTCAAAGACTAGAATTGCCTGGACACCTCTAGGAGCACACCCACCCATACACATCAACAGCACACATACCTGCTTTGCCCCATAGGAGTGCATGCTATGAACCCTGCAGGTGCTCATCCCTGGAGAATAGTGTGACTGTTTTACCCCTTGTCTTCCCCTTCTGGGTCCTGGGGTGGTCTCTATCCTTTCAGCTCCCTTAGCCTCTAGGACATCCCAGAATGGAAAATTGTTGCTGAGGAGGGGTTGAGGAGATAGCAGGAACTTGGAAAGCCGTTTCTATTCTCATGAGGCAACTCAGGACTAGCAGTATCAGAAAAAGCCTTAGGAGACTGTAGAACAAATGGCCAGGTAGGTTGAGGGCTGCAGCCAACGTGGGCCTGCTCAGATGGCCCAGCATCAGCGCTGTAGCCTCTAGCACTGACTTGCATTCTTACATTCTGCTCAACCCTCACTGAATACTGACCAGTCAGATGAAGAAGTGAACTTGGGGGAGAAGTGACTTGGACAGCTGCATTGCGTTTTTTTAATCTGTCTAGGGTGTGAGCATCCACTTAGGTACCTGGACTGGCCCAGGGACCCACAGGCTACTGAGTGTGATGGCTTTGTCTGTGGGCCAGTAGATGTATTGCTCATGCCAGGGCCTAGAGGAACAGCCTTGCAAACCCTGCAGCATGTATTACAGAGGCCCCAGGAAGCTAGTGATACCAGAATACCCCTGACCCCATTTGGGAGCCCAGACGGGGCTGTGATGCTAGGCACTAATCTGAGAGTTTTCCTTGTTTCAGCCACTGATGATGTAGTGAAAGTTGAAGTCTGGGATGTAGTTGACAAAGGTAAGGTACATTTTCTCCTTAATGCTTAATAGATTCTAAATAGGGCCCCTCCTTGTCCATACATGCACCTCATTTGCGTGTCCTCACGCCCATTACTTCTGGTCTGGTTATTCTCTCTCGGGCCCCATGTCCTACTTAGCCTTGTCACACAGAACCACTTGTGGTTCAGAGACATGTCACAGGCACCAGCTATATCTACTCAAGAATATGAGAGTTTGGGGGTTGCTACCAACTATTAATGTCTAGGTTACATCAGAGTCCCTGTCTGATCCTTACCTGATCTAGGTTCTGGATCCTAGTCAATTCCCTCCCTTGTCTGGTAGACACGGTAGATGTGCAGCAGTGGACCTGTTACATATATTTTGAGTATTTGTTTAGTTACTAAACAGCTGACCATTGGAAGGTCTGGGTATGCTTAAAACCCTGACCCATATGAAGCTGTTCTCAAAGCCCTCCTGTGTGTTTCCCTTGGTACCCATAGTCACACCGGTTCCTAGAGCCTTAGTGGTTTGGCAGCCCTGCTGAGAGAGCCAGAGGTAACCTGGACACTCACAAGACACCATCTGTCAGATACTCTCTTACTAGGTGATGGCTTAATGCCAGCCATGTTGTTTGACCATGATTAATAATCCCTCTAATGAAAACTTGTTTTCACAGGCAGACACCCACAAGGCTCTTGTCTGACTCTGGTCCAGTTTATAGCTACCTATTCTACCTTGTGGCCTGGGGCAGCCCTAATTATTGAGATGGATAGTCTAAGTGCAGTGCACCAGCACAGTAGAAACATGCAAGACTGCATGAATCAGGAAGGCTATGAGAGGTGGGGGCAGAGTCAAGTGGAGTAAGAGCACATCTTGGGCCGGGTGGTGGTGGCGTACGCCTTTAATCCCAGCACTGGGAGGCAGAGCCAGGCGGATCTCTGTGAGTTCAAGGCCAACCTGGGCTACAGAGTGAGTTCCAGGAAAAGCGCAAAGTTATTCAGAGAAACCCTGTCTCCCAAAAAAAAAAAAAAAAAAAAGAGCACATCTTGGGGCCAGCACCCTGGCTTGTTCCAGATTTCCCACAAGGAGTTTTTTTGTTTGTTTTTTTCCCACATGGAGTTTTCATTCCGTTTAGAGAGAAGGCAAGGTGGAGTTGCATGTTGTTACTTCAGCCTATCTGTGTCATCCATGTGATGGAGGTTAGGGACCTATATATAGCATTTCTTATAGAATGGGTCACCAAGTCCAAGTCCCTAGCTACACCAGCCACACAGAGACTTAGTCTCATCTAAACGTGTAGAGGGCATCAGCAGAACTCCTCAGAGTGCACTCATGAGAGCATCTGATCTCATTCCTTTTTTTTTTTTTTTTTTTTTTTTTTTGGTTTTTCGAGACAGGGTTTCTCTGTGTAGATTTTAGAGCCTATTCTGGAACTCACTTTATAGACCAGGCTGGCCTTGAACTCACAGAGATTCACCTGCCTCTGCCTCTCGAGTGCTGGGATTAAAGGCGTGCACCACCACCGCCTGGACTAATCTCATTCTTATCTTTTGTTGGGTCATTAAGTTCCTCTGTGATCCTAGGGGTGAGAGCTCATAGTCTTCCCTGGTGCTGAGGTTGTGTGTGTGTGTGTGTGTGTGTGTGTGTGTGTGTACACGCATGCAGGTGGTTCTAAGCACTATGAAATCACACACCTTAGCCTCTGACCCCTCACAACCCCTGACTTTGTAGGCACCACCTTTGACCTGACCCCTGGCCTCATCAGCATGGCTGAACTACATGTCCTTCAGTTCCAGGACTTTGTAGGAAGATGTGTCTCCAGGGCTCTGGTTTCTGGCACAGGGTGTGCTTTCTCCTCCCTCCTCAGCCAAGTTCCTTTTGAGTATGAGTTTGGGTCAAGTGTTGAGAACAGCTAAAGCCACTTTTTTCTGTGGTTCCAGCAGTAACACAGCCTAGTTGGACCCCATCCATTGAGCCTCTGTTGATCTCCGTATGTCTGTACACTTCTGCATGCTTGTGTGTGCATCTTTGGAGCATTGATAGGTGACCTGCTATCTGAGGCCCATCACTGGATATACTGTGATGACAAGAGTCATATCCACATGAAGCCATCAGGTGGCTTAGGTCAGCTATCTTCCACAAGCCATGAACCCATCAAGTCAGGAGATACTTGCTGCTGGTCCACAGAGGGGCCACCACATTGGAACCAAAGTGCCTTCCTTGTCTCTTGCCTCTGCTCTTGTCTCTATGCCTCCCCCTGCTGCGGTGGGAGGCACTGTCCTAGAGACAAAGTTTTGAAGAGTGGGGTCAGAAGTTGGGTCTAGCTATCAGATGGGACCATAATGCAGCAACCTCAACCTCTCACTCAGGACCCTTCAAAGTGGCATGCTATGCCTTCAGTTGGCCCAAGAGCCCATGAAGCAGAGGTTGCCACCTCCACTGCCCAGGAGTCATCGAGCACCTTTTTTCCCACTGTGTTAGACTCAAACATCCTCTACCCTCCCACTCTCAGGGATCCACTCATACATATCCTTGCTCTGATGAAATCAGGCTGGATCCCAGCAAAGAGCGGTCCTAACTCAGGGAGTGCCTGCATGCTCATGGCTGCTATCACCCATTTGCCAGAGGGGCCCTTAGAAAGGCTCTTCTGCCCCATCCCCCCACCTCCCATCCCCATGGTCCACAGTCTGCCTAGTTCCCACAGCAGCAGAGGACCTTTCAGATGTGACAGAAGTTAAAGTAACTAAGAGCTCAAGGGCAGTGGGTAGGTTCTCCAGAAGATTGGGCCGCTCAGCAGTGCTCACAGTGCATGTTCAGAAGCTTTAAAAGGGAAGTTTGATGGAAAGCAGCTTGGCAAGTTTTTGCTTACTCTGGCCTCCCAGACCTACCAGCTCCTGTCCAACACTTTCCTTCTGCCCCAAGAGTAGTTCCCACAGACACTACAGCAACTTGTAGGTAGTTGCTGCTTGTGCCAGAGGCTCCTGACCTAAGTGTGGCACACCCTGAATGGCCCACCTGCCATTCAGCCCATGAGGGTCAGACTGAAACATCCACTGCACCCGAGGGGGAGAGAGGCTGACTCCCCAGACTGACCAGAGTGTAAAGGTGTTCAGATAGGACTTGGAGAGGGATACGGGGTTGGTGTTTTAAGCAAATAAACTGAGTTTGTTCTTGGGGAATATTTGTTTGCTATGGAATTCCCAAGGTTGTGAGCAGCTCATTTGCCCAGTTGGAAATTTAGACATGAAAGGAGGGAAGGACAGTGAGTGATGTATGTCATCTTGTTATCTCTAGATAGCCAGACCCCAGACAGGACCTGTGGCTGTCTGTCACATGAAGTACTTTGATAACCAGACAGGTAGTGTCAGGTGGGCTGGCCTTCCTCTCTGTCCCTGTGTGCTCATGCCATAGTGATACAGCAGAACTGTGGAGGGAATTCCAGATTTGGTCTCTCTTAGCTTTGACCCGGTGGAAGCCCTTTACCTCATACTGACTTCTATGTCTCCATGGACACTGGGCTGTCAAGAGAGACCCCTTTCCTCAAGGCAGGTTGGACTGGGCATCTTACTTCCTGGCCTGTCTGTCGGCTGCTGAGGCCTGCACTTCCTATCCACTGCTGGCCTAGCTGTTTCACACAGTTCCCTCTCTCTTAAGGCTGAGTGGAGCGTTGTGGCAGGTAGGATGGGTCCAAGGAAGGATACTCCCCCACTTAGGCAAATCCTGGACCCAGCAGTTACATTCCTAATTTGTGTTTGTCTTTTAAAAAGGAAAATGTAAAAAACGAGGTGATGGCTTGAAGACGGAGAATGACCCCCAGGAGGTGAGCCACATTGTCAGGTGGGTCTGTGTCAGTGTCCTGAGCAAGGTGCCTGTGGTCCCTCAGGGTGGTCTCCAACCCTGCAGTCCCGGCCTCCTGAATGTTCTAGTTATGCCACAGCTGTAGTAATCACTGACTGTCCTTCACTACTCTCAAGACCCGTGCTGCCAGTGTTCTATTTCAGGGTTGCTGATTACTTAGGCTACCTGCCCTATGTGAGTGATGGCTGCTCTGCTTCACTCTGCAGACATCGCAGGAAACTGAATGATGTGAATGGCCTGTCAGGGGCCACATTTTACATCTCTGTCACAGTGGCTTTGTCCTTAAAAGCACTGGCATATCTTGGAGATGTGGCCCTGGCACTCCAGGTGGGGCTAGGTGATCTGTGTTTGCTCCCCGCAAGCTGTGACACAGTGCACATGTTTGTGTGGTCCCTCGACACACCTGCCTGCCAGTTGTTCTAGAGAACTCTGCCCTGTTTTCTCCCTCTGTGAATAGAAGGCCTCCTTCCACTTCAAGGCTGGAAGCTTAAGTGATACATACACCCTCCCTGGCCCTCTTCCATGGAGTGTGTGTTCTGGAACACATCTTGATTGATTTTTTTTTTTTTTGATTTTTGTACATTTGTTGACCTTTTCGTACACGCAGATAATGCATTCTATTTGCTCTCTACCTACTCTCTTAACTCCCTTCTACCCCTGTCATCCACTCCTTTCTACAAGTCCTGTCCATCATTTCCCTTTTTGGTTTTGTGACCCATTGATGATTTTTTGTTGTTGTTGTTGTTTTTCTGGTTGTCGAGACAGGGTTTCTTTGTGTATCTCTGGCTGTCCTGGAACTCACAGAAATCCACCTGCCTCTGCCTCCCCAGTGCTGGGTTTAAAGGCCTTCTGCCTGACCACATGTTTGGAATTACCCTAGGCATTTGGTGTGCTTACTATTCGGTACACAACTGAAGATAATACCTACCCTCCCTGGAATCCATCAGTAGCCGGTAGTTTAACAGGGGTAGGGCCCCTGAGAGCTGACCTCCCTAACCCATGATTGGCTGTTAAGAGTTTCGGGCTTGTGCAGGCCACCACAACTGCTGATAGCATTTCACAGTCCTCTCAGTCTTCCAGCTCTTAGATTCTTTCTTCTCGCATTATTTCATGATGTTCCCTGAATCTGGTTTGGGCTATGCATTCAACTGTCATTTATTCCCAACACCTTGAGCAGTCAAAAAGAGATTTTTCTGATTAAGGATGAAAGTAGTGTTTCTCTATGGATATAAACATGTTTAGAATGTAGTTTGGCTCCATGCCAGTTAGCTAAAGAACAGCTGTGAACCCACCCACCCCCACCCAGGACCTATGACTTCCCAGCTATGGGGTTTGACCAGGTTGGACGCAGCGTTGAGTTGTTTTTGTTTTTCCTCTGGAAGCCGTCTCAAGGGCAGCTGACAGCTCCAGTACTTGCTTCTAGGAGTCCTAGGGCAGGCCTCCCGTAGAGATGAAACTTGCTGCTCCAGTTCCCACAGCTAACATGCACACACCCACAAGTGTTTCCTTGTGTTTTTCCAAACAAAATGACTTTTTAGATTAGAAAAGGCCCGTTCTGCATTTGGGGGGTGTTTCAGGGTCCACAGGTGTGGGACTTGGCCAGGGACACAGTCTTACCCTTTCTTCCTCCTGTTTCTAGGCAGAGTCTGAAATGGCTCTGGATGCTGAGTTCCTGGACGTGTACAAGAACTGTAATGGGGTGGTCATGATGTTTGACATCACTAAGCAGTGGTAAGAGGGGCAGGCAGCTGGCAGTGGCTGCATGCCTTCACGTAGTACCATGTGAGTTCTCTGTTGGTGTGAGCTTCCTGCTCTGCCAGCTGTGGGCAGAACCCCTAGATGCTGAGGCATCTAAGCCACAAGATGGGCATAGATTCATACCTCTGCAGAGGGTGGGGCAGGGGCAGGCTGCTGGCCAACAGTGGTAGAGATTAGGTGCTACCTTCCACAACCCCGTTGTCCTGAAGATACCATATAAAATTGATCAGAATCAGGTGGCCTGTTGCAGGGGTGGGGAGGGTACCAGAAATAGGTTCCTACCCACACACTTTCAGGCACCAAGAAGACACAGCTAAGATTCATGACAACAAAGGACAAAGAGAAAAGTGAGCAGTGGGTCCAGAGGTCAGGTGTAAGCCTCCTGAGACCACCAAACTCCCATTGAGGGGGACACCATGAGAAATGTGCTCAGGAGACTACATCACACATCATCGTGAGACTGGGAGCCTTCCTGTCAGAAACAACAGGAAAACACGGAGGAGGCTCCAGATAGCTCACTGGAAAACAATCTCTTAAAATACTGTAATAGCCAGACGTGGGGCTGTACACCTATAGCCCCAGCGCTTGGGAAGCAGAGGCAGGCAGATTTTGTGAGTTCAAAGCCAGTCTAGTCTAGAGAGTTCAAGGGCAGCCAGGGATACATAATGTGACCTTGCTTTAAAAACAACCACCAGCTGGGCGCCTTTAATCCCAGCGCTTGAAAGGCAGAGGCAGGCGGATCTCTGTGAGTTCGAAGCCAGACTGGGCTACAGAGTGAGTTCCAGGAAAAGCTCCAAAGCTACACAGAGAAACCTTGTCTCAAAAAACAAAAAAACAAAAAAAAGACAAAAAACAAAAAATAAATACAACCACCACCAAAAAACAAAAAACAAACAAACAAAAACCCATACATTAAAAGAAGCCTTGACAGCAGCCCTTTTAGAAGTAGCCTTGGAGATTCACCTTGCCTTTTACTCTGCTTTTACAGTTCTATTATTAGTATTACATGTACAATCTGTGGTTGGATTGAAAAAGGCAGAGAAAAGCATTCTGTTCCGTCTTCTAAGACTATCATTGCTGACAGCCAGAGCAAACCAGCTAGATTTCCTGGCCCCATACATGTACAATGGGACCTTATCTGTCTAGTTTTGTACTCACTGGGTGGTGGTGGCACACGCCTTCAATTCCAGCACTCAGGAGGCAGAGCAAGGCCGATCTCTGTGAGTTCGAGGCCAACCTAATCTACAGAGCGAGATCCAGGACAGGCACCAAAACTACACGGAGAAACCCTGTCTCGAAAACCAAAACAAAAAAATAGTCACACACTCATACACCAGCCTCCATCATGTGCTTTGGAGTGAAGTTAGCACTGTGCATGACACTGATTCTGGTTTGAGGGTCCTGAACCTATAGATCCTTGGTAGCCACAGTCTACATTAACGTACTTCCTACGGCCTTTGCATAGTATTTACAGGCCCAGATCCAGCCCTCCCAACCTTCAGGGACCTATATGTTTGCCTGACAGCCTGGCAACTGGCACATGCTAGAATCCTCTCAGGGCTATAGGAGGCAGACTGGGCCACAAGCTCCAGTTTAGCAGTAAACATGTGTCATAGACATCCATATTCAAGGCTATACTCCCCTCTCAGGTACAGAGCAGAGATGTGCATTTTGCCTCTGTGGGTGATCTAGTAGTGGGGACATGGCTTTGCCTCTGGACACTGAAGGCTCCTGTACTCCACTGAAGTGTTCTATGACCTTTGCAATCTAACGTCACAAGACCCTGCAGCTATCGGGGTAATGCAGAGGAGCAGGTAGTGCACTTAAGAGCAACGAGGCGCCGACAGCTTGGCTGAGCATTAGGACCTGAGTTTGGGGCTAGAGTGGATAGGAGGCTAGGCCAGATCAGGAAGGATGTGCAGATGCTTATTTGGCAGCCATGAGGCTTTGTAGGCCCTTGTGCTCACAAAATACCCGTTGTCAGGCCGCAAGGATCACAGTCATTTCTCGGTTTCTGAGATCCCTGGACACCAGCATGTTTGGTTCAGCTAGTACCTGGGAGGCAATAGTCACTTCAGAGCTGCAATTACAGACCAGTGAGCACAACACTCCAAGAGGATACACCAGAGTCAGGAGAGGCTGCCATCGTTACAGGCATGTTGCATTTTCATTGCTTTCTTTCGGCAGGGAAGCTGGGTCATACGCATTTCACTGGTTGTGGGAGGTGTTAGTGGATTTTGTTTGTTTATTTGTTTTTTGTTTTTCGAGACAAGGTTTCTCTGTGTAGTTTTGGTACCTGTCCTGGATCTCGCTCTGTAGACCAGGCTGGCCTCAAACTCACAGAGATCCTCCTGGCTCTGCTTCCCAAGCGCTGGGATTAAAGGCATGCGCCACCAGCGCCACCCATGTGATATTAGTGGATTTTATAGAAACAAGGTCTCTGTGTAGCTTAGGCTAACTTGAAACTAACTATGTAGCCCAGACTGGCCACAAACTCATAATCCTCTTATCTCAGCTTTCTGAGAACCGGGGTTATTAGTATGTACTGTCATTTCTGGATTTTTGTTGTTACTGCTTTTGGTGGGGAGTGGGGGGCAGAGGGCAGGTACCAGAGATTGGACCTTGGGTTTTTACACATGCTAAGCAAGTACTCAGCACTGCATCGAGTCCCGAGTCCTGGTTGTGTCTTTACAAGTCGTTTGGAGACATTGGGTGACGTGTAAAGTGGAGCTGCAGACACTCCCACATTAAGTCAGTCTTGGAGAGGCCAGCAGACTTTGTAGGGGTATGGTTCACTGTAGAATAAGTGAAGCCTTGGATAGGAAAGTAGCCTTCATTGAGGATACTTCAGTGATGGGATCCCTGAAGCAAAGCCAGCAAGCAGGGAGAAGCAGATGAGCTGCAACCCAGCCTCAGTGTGCAGCAGAACCGAGGGGCATGTTACCCCAGGATACGTACAGTTCAGAATGATGCTACAAACAGGTGAGGCTCCAAGCAGTTCTTATTTATTGGTTGATTTTATTTAATTAATTTTGGGGTAGGAAGTTATGTGATAGAGACCAGAGGACAGGAGTCAGCTCTTTACTCTACAGTGTGGCCCATAGATCAAACTCAGGCCATCAAGCCCAGTGACAAGCACTTCCATCTACCGAGCCACCCCACCAGCCCTTGAAGCACTTTCATAGGGACACAGACAAGTGGCACACCGATCAAGGCAGGAGAATGGCACCTTGATCTGGGATGCCTGGGAGAGTCAGTGGTCAGGGATGCAGGCTGAGGTTATAGCACTTGCTGTTCGTTCGGTGGCACGTGCTCTGGGAAGTTAGACAAAGAGGTAGTGTACACAGCATTCCAAGGGCCACCCAGCTAAGGCGAAACACTCCCTCCCTTTTTGAAGGACCTTCAACTATGTTCTCCGGGAGCTTCCCAAAGTGCCAACCCATGTGCCGGTGTGCGTGTTGGGCAACTACCGTGACATGGGTGAGCATCGAGTCATTCTGCCAGATGATGTGCGTGACTTCATTGACCACCTGGACAGGTGGGTGCCGCTGGTTTTGCTCCCGTAAGAAGGTCCTATGTTGTGCTCTCATAGTCTTGGGGGAAGCTTGTAGACAAGGCACGATCTCATCCTGTGTTGGAGACAAAATGTCAGCATCCTGGCCCAGGAAAGGGATTATGGCCAGAGGGTGAGAAGTTCCAGGTCTCTGGTAATGATATAGAAGATGTGAGGACCATATGCCAGGACTGGGGGCCTTCCTGGCCCTTGTCTAGTTCTTCCGATCAGCCCCAGAGGAGTCAGCTACAGAATGTCTTTAGGAACCTTCTGCCAGAAGGAAGCTAAGTAGGCAGGACACCTTAGGCTTAGGTGTAACCCTTGACGTAGGAATCAAGCCACACTGCCCACTAAGTTCCTTTATCTTTCTTTGAAAACAGACCTCCAGGTTCCTCCTATTTTCGATATGCTGAGTCTTCCATGAAGAACAGCTTTGGCCTAAAGTACCTGCATAAGTTCTTCAACATCCCATTTTTGCAGTTACAGGTAAGTGCTTACCAGGTAGGGCAGACAAGTGGGTAGCCATCACTTTTGTGGCTCTGCATAAGGGTTGGCCTTCTCCCTAAGCCTGACAGCATTCTTGGGCACCTTCTTGGAAGCTGGCTACTAACATGTATCTAGTGGGCTGGAGATGGCACACACAGCACTCAAAGCAGCGGGCCAGAAGTGGCTAACATGTCTTGCTCTTTAAGAGCATCCGGAAGTTTCAGTCCACCATATAGAGCCCTTATGCCTCTGTGGGACACTGACTAAAGTGCAGACCCCTTTACCAGATGCACATGTAGCTATGGAGGTCCCAGTCACACAGAGCTATCTATCTGTCAAGAGGCAGGTTCCAAGACATGAAATTTCTGTGACTCTCCATGCAGATGCTGGGCTGACTATACTCTAACCATAGCCCTCTGGCCATCTCATGAAGAACAGAAAACTGGCACCCTTGTCTGAAGCATCAGCTTCCTTGATGCATTTGAGGCAAGTAGGGTGGCCTACCAGGGTGAATAGCTGCACCTACCCTGCTTTTCATTGAGTGTTCCTCTTGGAATCTTTTAGATTAGATGAATAGAAGTGGCATAGGCTGAGCATGGTGGCACACACCTGTAATCCCAGCATTCAGAAGACTGAGTCAAGAAGATCACTTCAAAAAAAAAAAATAAAAAAAAAAAAAAGAAGATCACTTCAGGTTTAAGGCTATGTACTGAGGCTCAGTAAGTGGGAGACCCTGTCTCAAAAAAATTAAAGTGCTGGGCATGGTGGTACATACCTGTAATCCCAGTACTTGGGTAATAGAAGCAGGAGGGTCAGAGGTTCAAGGTCATCCCTAGAATGTAACAAGTTTGGGCTACATGAGACCCTTTCTCAAACACACAAAACAAGCCGGACGGTGGTGGTGCACACCTTTAATTCCAGCACTCAGGAGGCAGAGGCAGGCAGATCTCTTGAGTTCGAGGCCAGCCTGGTCTACAGATCAAGTTGTAGGGCAGGCAGGGCTGTTACACAGGGAAACCCTGTCTTGAAAAACAAAACAAGGGCTGGAGAGATGGCTCAGAGGTTAAGAGCACTGACTGCTCTTCCAGAGGTCCTGAGTTCAATTCCCAGCAACCACATGGTGGCTCAAAACCATCTGTAATGAGATCTGATGCCCTCTTCTGGCCTGCAGTCATATATGCTGTACACATAATAAATAAATAAATCTTTAAAAAAGAAAAAAAAGAAAAACAAAACAAAAAGCAAAATGTTTCAGATATAGTACAAGATGACCATATCGTCACCTAGTCCCCAGTGCCTCCTGTTCATGTTTCTACATTTGTCAAGGCCAGGGAACCAGTGTAAGTCTATAAACTAAACCCAAAGCTCCATGTAGTCCCAGATTCCCCCCAGGACCCTACCCTGCTTAAGCTGTGGTCATTTTCTCTAATCCTGAGGTATGTTGTAGCTTCTGAGAACTAGGAGAGCAGCAGAGTAGGCAGAAAGTGGAACAAGGCTCTGGATTCTAAGCATAAGAACAGAAGACCAATCCTTTTTGGAAACACGAGCTGAAACAGCTTGGTGTGGGGTCTCTGTTGAACAAGAAAGCCAAACAGGCCTGGCTACCTTTCTGGACTTGGTGACCTGTAGCTTCCCCTGAGTGTATGGGCCCTTCATACTTTATCTAGGACACCAAACTCAGGAAAGTAAAGCCTTCCTTTTCCTCCTCTCTATGTCCTTTTGAGAAACATGAGATTCCTGCAGGTGGGGTTATGCTGAGGAGCCGACAGGATCAAAAGGAGCCTCTACTAAATGCCTTCCCACAGAAGAGTCCTGTTGTGAGACAAAACTTTACCTAGGGAGACACAACACGCATCTGCTCACCCCAGACAGGGATCCCAACAGACCAAATTCCGGATACCACCAAAGTCCAGCCTGGTGAACCAGTGAGTTTTATTGGGGTTACTTATAGGAGCAAATGACCCAAAGACAGCTACATCACCAAAGCCCACCCCAGTACAGGTCCTCAGCTTATACAAGCTGGGAACCTGGTCAGTGCACAGCCTACAGGCAGCTCAAAAGGTCAGAGAGTGTCCTTTCCAAGTGACTGGTCAAAGCTGCTTTGTAGCTGGTTTGGTCTGAGTCTTCTTTGCCACCTGTCTCCTCTGACAGTCTTCTTTTCATCTCAGCACCCTTCCCTCTTAAGGGGGACTCTCAGCTGTTATTGCTTACTCAGGCAGGAAGGACCTAGTGAATCTGGCCAGTTTCAGGGACGTCCTGAAGCTGTTTTAGGTTGTTTACCTTCATGCTTAAAGAGCCCTGCAATGTGGAATGTTTCCATCTTGGAGGAAACTGTTAGAAAACAACTCCTCACACTGCTCCACTCTATGAAAGCTTTACCACTGCCTCCTGCCAAGGAGACAGAGAGATGCCAAGATAGTCACTGGTGCTAGAAGCCTGAGCTGAGATCTAGACCAGCATAGCTTTCCTCCATGGTTATTTGCAGGGAATGTGATGGCCACTGTTTGCTGGCAGGGTGGTGGCTACCTGGAAGTAGCCATGGATTGAACCATTCCATCTTGGAGGGGCTGGCTGCTCTTCTAGAAGATGGCTTTCCAATTCCCAGCTCCCACGTGGTGGCTCACAACTGTCTGCAACTCCATTCTCAAGGGATCCAAAATGCCTTTTTGGTTCTCTGGGCACCAGGCATGTACATGGTATGCAGACCAAACATTTATATACATTAAATAAATAACTTTTTTTAAAATGACTTTTTGGATTCAGGATGTAGCTCAGTTGTTAGATTACTTGCCTACTATGCACAACACTCCGGGTTCAGTCCTTCATGCTATATAAGCCAGGTGGGGCTTTTGCCTATAATCGCAGCAGTGGGGAGGTGGAGGCAAGGAAGAAAATAAATTCAACACCATCCTTAGTCATGTAGCAAGTTCAAGGCCAGACCCAGATACAGGAGACAGCCATGAGGCTGGAGAGATGATTCAGTGGTTAGTAAAGCCTGCTGCTCTTCCTGAGTGCCTGAGTTCAATTCCCAACAACCTCATTGGGTAGCTCACAGCTGTCATAACTCTAGCTTCAAGAGATCCAATGTACTCTTCTAGACTCTGGGCATTCAAACGTGGCTTTCACACATACTCACATAAAAATAACAAAAACAAGTCTTTAAAAAACAACTGTAAGGCTGGGCAGTGGTAGTGCACACCTTTAATCCCAGCACTCTAGAGGCAGAGGCAGGAGGATCTCTCTGAGTTCCAGGACATCCAGGGCTGTTACAGAGAAACACTGTCTGGGGGAAGGGGAAAAAAAAAACTAAGTTGAGTATGCTGACACACATCTTTAGTCCCAGCACTCAGAAGGTCAGCTGGTCTGCAAAGCAAGTTCTAGGACAGCAAGAGCTACACAAAGAAACCCTGTCTGAGAAAATAAACTATAATTCCAGAATTATTTAAATCACCAGTTAGTGGTCAATATGCAGAGTAAAGTCTCAGTAGACTTAAGTAATGTATTTAATGTACCTGTCTAGGTTTTTCTTGGTATACCACATCTTTAGTTTTAAATTAGGACCCTCATCTGTCTATTATATATGCCTGCTTGTCCTGAGTGTTGATCTGCATCATTCTCATGTATTTCTTTTCATTTGTCAGAATATAAGCAGACTCCAGGTCTCTTGGTCTGTAGTTACTCCACTTTCTCCATTTGGTTTGTTTGCTCTGTGCTGAAAAGCACTCCCAGTGTAAGCTTGAGGCATGCCCAGTGCCAGGGTCATGTGTCTTGTGATAGCAGTGTCTATCCGGGGGACCTTTTCCAGCTAAAAACGCAGTCCTAGTTCATCTGCTGTCCCTTCACACAGCCTGAAAGCTGCTGTATTTTAAGATTAAATCTAAATGCAAGAAGACATGGCAACTGGACCCAGAGGCTTGAGCTGATCAGCTTTGGTCATCAGGCTAGAAGTGTACGGTTTGCTCAGTTTGTACCTGGGTTTTCACCCAGTTGCCCCTGGGGCTCCCCAGATGTCTTAAACACCTGCTGCTATGGTTTTGTGGCCTGAGAGGCTGTTGTAGCCAACAGAAAGTGCTAGTGACAACTGAAAGTATGATGTGGAAACAGAAGGTGGCGCTTTCTGGTGTGGCTCCGTGTGACTGACCTGTGTCCTCCAAGCCACACAAGCTGACCTTGCAGCCAACCAGACCTCATGCCTCGTAGGAAGAGGCATACTCAGCTATGTCTACTTCCTCTACAGAGAGAGACACTGCTGAGGCAGCTGGAGACAAACCAACTAGACATTGATGCCACACTGGAGGAGCTATCAGTGCAGCAGGAAACCGAGGACCAGAACTACAGCATGTACGTGAGCCAGCAACTACAGATGTGCAGGCCCTGACTACCCTGAGTGGGAGGGTGGGTACTGCACTGTATTGCCAGTGGGCCCTAGTGTCCACAGAGAGAGCCAGGTGCTAAGCTTTGGTCTGCCCCTGTGAGGCAGTGGAGAAAGCACCATATGTGTGCATGCATGGTAGATCAGCCAACCTGAGTATGCTAAGGTCTTGGCTGAAGAACTCAGTGTGGAGCAATCTGGGGAATAGCTGAGTAACATGGCTCAGCAGCTCATCTCAGCCTCTTAGGACAGGTACTCCATGCTATTAGCCAAAGCCCTTCCTGTTCATCTAATAAAGTATTTAGTCGGAGCAGCACTGTCTAGAACAAGTGGATTAATACTGTGAATTGAGCCATGCTGATCTGGGAACAGTTTCAATTTCCCTGCAGCCCCCTGAGTTCTTGTAGAAAGTGAGGGCAGATATTCCTGAGGGTGGGCTGTGTTGACTCTGGCATTCTATACCCCCAAATACTTCGGAGCCAACAGAACCTACAGAGTACTCAGACTTCTGGTATGGTTCCTACATGTGGATCAGCCCAAACCTGTGACTAGAGCAAACTACACTTGTGTGATTAGCAACTCTACCCCACTGGCCATAACCAGCCACACCTCCCTCCTGGTCACTAGTTGGGTACTGTTGACAGCCACTGGCCTACCCAAATCCTGTAAGAATAGTTGGTCTTGAGGGCTGGAAAGATGGCTCAGTGGTTAAGAGCACTCACTGGCTGCTCTTCCAGAGAACCTGGGTTCATTTCCCAGCACCCACATGGCAGCTCACAACTGTCTGTAACTCCAGTTCCAGGGGACCTGACACCCACGGCAAAACACCAATGCACATAAAATAAAAATAAATTTTTAAAAAAAGAATAGTTGGTCCTGGTAGGCTCTGGTCATGCATCTGCTGTGAGACTCAGTTCTCCAGGCTGGTACCAGTATAAAGGGACAGGATAAGCGAGGCAGTAGTCTGGATACCAAAGACTGGGGCAGCTGATTGGCAGGCAGGCCCTATTCTCTACTTAATAGTGTAAATGCAGAAAGGACACTGATGGCTGAAAGTCTTTGAGAAAGAGGTCCAAGGGAAAGCCAGCTCCTCACTTCCTATCCTTTTGCCGCTCCTAGCTTCCTTGAAATGATGGAGGCTCGAAGTCGAGGCCATGCATCCCCTCTGGCAGCCAATGGGCAGAGCCCATCCTCAGGCTCCCAGTCGCCAGTTGTGCCTCCAAGTGCTGTATCCACAGGGAGCTCCAGCCCCAGCACTCCCCAGCCTGCCCCCCAGCTGTCCCTCAGTGTCTCTTCCACCTGTCCCCAAGCACCATCTCCTGTACCCCCTTTGGAGGCCACGCCCTCCTCTGTACAGCCTTCAGCCCCAGCTCCAGCCCAGCGTCGCAGTATCATCTCTCGGCTGTTTGGGACCTCACCAGCTGCAGAAGTGACCCCTTCACCTCCAGGTAGGCCTGGGAGCAGCCCTCTCAACATGTGGTTTGGGGGCTAGCTTCTGGCATCTTGAGCCTCATGTCCCTCAGAGATTGGAATGTGGTCCCTGTGCCCCTGACAAGCTCCTCCCTTGTGGGCCAGTCACTGCCTGGTCCAGTTCTAAAGTAGCCTATGACTTTGAGCTAGGGTGCATGAATTGTCAAGTCCCAATCCTACAGGCCCAGTTTGGGGCTTGCCTAGCGCGGGGTCAGGAACCATAGAAGGAAGAAACAGCATTTCTCTACAGAGCCAGCTCCAGCTCTAGAGGCCCCAGCAAGAGTCCAGAATGTTGAGGATTTTGTCCCTGAAGATGGCCTTGACCGAAGCTTCCTGGAAGACACAACCCTGCCTAAAGACAAGAAGAAAATTGGAGCCAAAGGCCCACAGCAGGATAGTGACAGGTAATGGTGATTTGGTGGAGCTCAGCACAGGGTCCACCTCAAGGGCTAGTCAACACAGCCTCCCCATCCCGTTCATACCTGCATCTCCCAAGACACTGCTGGGTTGTGGACACAGCCTTTCTTGTGCTTGCTTGATTGGCAGTTAGCTCTGAGGAAAGGGCTCAGGCCATGTGCCAAAGGCCTGCTTAGACTAATCACCACCCTGGAGTAGACAGACAGACAGACAGACAGCTCACCCTGGAGTGGGGCAGTTCATGCCCACAGCAGACTGGAGAGCACTGAGCTGGAATCTTCCTCGGGCAGCAGGAACCTTGGCAGATGGCCTAGCAGGGACAGGGCACTCTGAATACATCCTGGCACAGTCTGTGTAGGTAGAGTGAAGGCTACCTGGGTCTTTCCATATGGACCCAGACAAGCAGGCCTTGGCCAGGTCTGGCTTCCTGCAGCTAGCCCTTCCCACAACCCCGTCTGTCTTTTAACAACACCCTAAAATCTGTCTACAGCTAAGCTCTGAGATGACTCCCTCTAGCAGGTCAAATGTTGAATGACTGTTAGCATCTCCAGCATCACCATGTTCAGTGGGGTCAAGCGCTCCTCTCCACCGATTGCCCCATTGGCCAGCAACAAGGCAGTGTTTCCCTCGCTCTCACTTGCACCTGGACTCAGCAGCCCCTGGGAGAGCCCAGGTCTTCCCTCTCGAATACGGTAGTGCAGACAAGGCAGCTCTACAGGCACTGGGGTGGGGACCAGCAGCAGGTAGCCCCCCAGAACTGTGACCGCCCCCCCTCTTTGCAGTGATGAGGAGGAGGCCATAGGAGGGAACCCAATGGTGGCAGGTTTCCAGGATGACGTGGACATAGAAGACCAGCCACATGGCAATTCCCTGCTGTCCTCAGAGCCCATCCCCAGTAAGAACATCAGTCTTTCCAGTGAGGAGGAAGCCGAAGGGCCGGCAGGCCACCCCAGAGTGGCTCCTCAGCAGTGCTCAGCGCCTGAGACACAATGGTATGGGCTGAGGTCCCCAGGGTATGGCCAGCTGAGGTAGTGGCAACCTAGGGTGGCCTCAGAACTCCTGACATTTCTTCTTATGTGAAGGTCCTCCACCAAGGCCTCACATCCACAAAAGAAGGGTGCTCCCACACGAGCCATACCCCCATGGTCAGATGGTCTCACCGCTGGCGCAGGGCCTGACCTCGGCAGTACCAAGCCACCCACTGATGGCTCTCATAGACCCCAAGAAGGGAAGGACAAGCAAGTGTCATCAGAAAGTGATCCTGAGGGGCCCATTGCTGCTCAGATGCTGTCCTTCGTCATGGATGACCCTGACTTTGAAAGTGATGAATCGGACACACAGAGGAGAGTGGTAAGGACAGGCTGCTGGCTGGAAAGCTCAGCCTCCATCCTTCCAGAGATAGAGGACAATCAAGGTCTGTTTCCCAGAGCAAGATCTGAAGAGAGGCAGGAGAGTGTTCCTGGCTCCAGTGCCCCGAGACGTAATCCCTTCTTAACATGTTTCTGAAGCCTGCTGGAGAAAGTGGACAGGAGTCCAGGGAGGGGTCCATTGTCCACATGAAGGCCCTGCTGGTCTTTCTAAATCTGGGTCAGGGTAACCCTCCCATTCTACCCCACCCCAGCCCCTGGATTCCCAGAGGGACTTGCCACCTTGTTTCAAAGGTCCAGGGGCAGTGGTCAGGGATAACAGGTCCACTAGCTAATCTCTCTCTTCAGGAGGCGTTCCCAGTAAGAGAAGACCTCTCTGATGTGACTGATGAGGACACTGGCTCTGCCCAGCTACCCCTCCCCTCCAAGCCCCCAGTCTCTGCTTTCAGACTGAAGAATGACTCGGATCTCTTCGGGCTGGGCCTGGAGGAGACAGGGCCTAAGGAGAGCAGTGATGAAGGTAGGAGGGCCTGGAGCTTGTCCCTCTCATTGGAGCCTGGGATAACTCGGAGGTCCTCATCCTGTGCTAGTCCAGGGACCTGTGCTTAGAAATCCTAGCCTGCCTACCGCTTTTCTTCATCATAACTATGAGAGTCTCTAGAACGGGAGGAACTGCCCAAAATTGCCATCCAAGACTGTCACCCATCACCCTGTTCATGGTTCCGTATGGGTCCCCCTCTGTGCCATCTGCTCTGACAACATTCCAGGCTTTCAGGTGTCCCAGGCCTTTGGGACAGAGCTATTTTGGAAAAAATGATTGCCTAGTAGATGTGCTTGGAATTGCAGCCCAGGGGCAGACTTGGGCCAACTCAGCCCTAAAAGGAGGGAAAAAAAATTTCATCCCGGGCTGGTTCAAAGCTCACCAGCTCAAAAATACATGGGAACACCCTAGATTGCCGGTGGGACCAGGCCTTGGTGGGAATGGGGTATCTGCAGCAGCCTCTGCCTGACCATACGAAGTGGTTGCAGGTAGGAGCTCAGTTGTCTTCCTTGTGCAGATAAAGACAACAAACTTCCCTCTAAAGAGAAGAAGAAAAAGAAGAAGAAAGGCAAAGAGGTACATGCCCTGCCCACCACTGATATCACAGCTAGCCTGGAGAGCCCAGGGTCCTGGAAGGTGGGATGTAGCCTTGTGGGTTGCCCATTGACTCCAGATCTGCTCTTCATGACCTTCAGGAGGAAGAAAAGGCTACAAAAAAGAAAAGCAAACACAAGAAGAGCAAGGACAAGGAGGAAGGCAAGGAGGATCGGAGGAAGAAGAGGAAGCCCCCTCGGAGCAAAGAGCAGAAGGCTGCAGATGAGCTGGAAGCCTTCCTGGGGGGTGGGGCCCCTAGCAGCCGCCACCCTGGTGGTGGGGACTATGAGGAACTCTAGGCTTGCCAGAGGCAGTTGATTGTCCTGGGAAGAGGGGAACTGCCAGTGGCTGATTTGGGGAGGCTGCTGCCTATGCACCCACGTTCCCAGGACCACCCTGCCACCTATGTCCCCCAGCCATTGTGTCTGCCCTCATGTGGTCTGGCCCACTCTACATTGATTTTTGTGCTGGAGACCTTGGTGGTGGTCAGGCCCTGGGGTCAGGCGCTGCAGGTACTGGGCATTAACCCAGCAGAAGCCTGCTCTGCAGGGAGGGAGGGGACAGAACAGAGTTGCAGCTGGTTTGGTGGACCACCTGGTCCTCCCCAGATAGAGCTGCAGCCAGTCCCCGGTGTTTCTCAGGGATGTGCCTGGGGCCGAGAAGGGACCCACCAGGGTCTGTTTACAGAGGCAGGGTGTGGGACTGCTTGGCTTCTCAAATGTCCACCACCCAGCCCCACTCCTGCTTGCCTTCCTGAGCTCTCCCAGGGCCATAGCATGGCTTGGGTTGTGGACCTTCTTCCCCATGGATCCAGAGTAGAGCAGGGTCATGCCCTGAGCACAGATGTGTACTCGGGAGGGTATGGCAGCATCTGCTACTGCAAAGTGGCCAGGCCCCGCACTGGGTAAGGCTGGCAAGAGAACACAATGTACCACCTCTCCTATGGGAGAGGCACTAACAGCTTGCCACTGTGTGCCAGCTGTGCCTCTGCCTGTTGAGCGCCTGCGCAGGTGAGCCTAGAGGGCGCCTTCTTAGACACTCCGCCCAGACTATAAAGCTCTCTGATTTTACTGCAGTGTGTGACTGTTTTCTGGTTCCCTAAGCTGCTTAAGATGAGACCACCCAATCTGGGGGCCGGGTTCCTGGCATGAAGCTGAAGAGCCATTTTGGAGAGGTAGCTCTTCCAAGAGGATCGCTCCACAATGCTGGCCCAAAGTGGTCTGGACTCAGTACCTAGCCATAGCATGTCAGCCAGAGGACCTGCTTGGCCAGGGCTCGGGGTTTACCCCACAAGCTGATGCAGGATTACTGCAGGGAAAGTACCTTGGGACCTCCAGCCCTGGGAAGGCAGTTGTGTCCCACTCTGCTCTACCGCCCTGCCTGCTAGGAGTCCGGGGGCGCCTGCAACTGAGTATTTCGCCCCCGCTGGCAGCTCTCCATCCTCGCCCACTGCGGACATGTTACCATGAGAACCCTCCAGAGGCAGGCAGACGTTTAGCACTGTTAGTGACGTTGGGGGCGGGGCATATTGCTGTGCCTTCTTGGGGGCCAAGGCTGAGTGCGCTTTCCTAGGCCTGGGAGGGAGGGTTTCCCTTACTTTTCTGCTATGAAGCTGTACACACAATACAAATGGGTAGCTTGGACCCCTGATATGGAGAAAGGGTCTATAATAAATTAGCCCAGGACTGCACAATGAGCCGTAGCAACAGGATCTTGCCAGGCCTAGCGCCTAACAAGGCAGGTCTTACTCTCAGGTCTGACATCTGTGGCCCATCATCTACCAAGTTAGAATGCTGGAAGGCCCAGTGCCTCTGGCAAGGGGCAGGCAGGGCTAGAATGAGGAGTGGACCACATGAAAACCTCTCCCAAAGGAAGCAGGCGGTGGCAGCCCAGGCTATTCTGGACACTGGAGGCTGCAGCTGCACTCCAGGCTGAGCAAGCCATCTGGCTCCCAGGTACCTGCTGGGATTTTGGCGTCTTCAGAGCCAAAGAGGACAATTCCTGGGGAAAGGCCAATGGGGCAGGGAATGCTCATCTGCTTCTACCTGGGTCCAACCACAGACGTGCATTCTGGAAACTCCCCAAACCCAGATTCTCTGCCACCAAGCCAAGATTTTGGGTTCCTTGCAAAGCCCTGCCTGGAATCCTGCTGGCAGGCTTTTCTTGGTGCAAGGAACCCCTGTTCAGACCCAAAGACTTGTACTTTGTGTATGCTATTCGTGACCCTTCACTTTACACGGCCCAAATGAGAGCTAGGGCAACCAATCGTATCTGGACCCCCACTATACACCTCCCTTCCAGCGCGGCCCCTTTAAGTGCCACCCTACTAATCGCCGCTGGGGGCAGCACTGAGCAGCCAGGCCAGGATCAGAGCTGCTGCCTCCAACCTTCTGCCGGTACCGGCTATATAGCGGGGCCAGGTACACACCGGAACCGACTTGGGTTATGCAGTCTACCTGGGCTCAGCTCGTGGAGAAATAACC
Organism: Peromyscus eremicus; assembly: GCF_949786415.1. Classification (NCBI taxonomy): domain Eukaryota; kingdom Metazoa; phylum Chordata; class Mammalia; order Rodentia; family Cricetidae; genus Peromyscus; species Peromyscus eremicus. The sequence continues at coordinate 14,974,856 of NC_081419.1, read as the reverse complement.
AGGTAAGAGGCCAAGCCAAACTGTCCAACATGTGGAGCTGTTGGCACGGGAGGGGGCTGCACGGAAGGATGAGTCCCCGCCCCCAAGCAACGCAGACTAGGTCCTAGTGATGGCTGCTCCGGGACAGGCCAGAGAAGGGTTGCTATGTGGGAAGGGGCTTCAAAATACCTAGGATACAAAAGCAAGCCCTACCCCCAGCTCACAGCGAGCGGGTGTCACAGCGCCCAGCTCCTGACAGCTGCAGCCAGCAAAGCGTGCTGTCACCTTCCTGGGGCGGAGCCTCAGACCCTGTCATCTAGCCCAAACTCTGACCTGGCATTGAGTTTAGAATGAAAGGGGTCTGAATAGGGTCGGCATAAACCTGGGTTTGGAACAAGCCTTGGTACTTAGTAGCCCTGCTTCCAAAATGCAGCCCCTCTAACAGAAAGCCCCTTATACACCCAGGACTAGAGACTGACCCTGAAAGGCCCATCCACCTACAAGTCCTGCCAGGCCCCAACACACTCAGCTTACTCTGGAGCAAATGTCTTGGGAGTAGGTGCCTTATGGGGGAAGGGAGTGTCATCACCTTCTGAAACCCTCTTTCTCCAGCCAGCTCCAGGCCCTGGGGACCATAGACACTGGTGGCCCACATCTGAACATTAGCCTAGATCCTTTCCAGTCCATAGCGCCAGGGATGAACAACCACACGTTTCCATGGAGCTTTCCAAAGCCAGAGTGGGGAAGACTCTGTCCTGGGGGGTGGGGGGCTTTTCCACTCTTTCTTCTGCTTTCCCACCCTCTCCTCTGCCTCCTCCTAGCTGGCAGCCTCCTGCCTTGGTACACTAGTGCTAGTTTGCAGCTCAGGGAAATGACACTGTGAGCTCGTGGCTCACATGGCCCCCACGTGGTTCCGCACCCTGGCTTCAGGAACGCCAAGCACACACTGGGGGTGGGGGTGGGGGGTCACTGCAATTACGAAAAACAGGAGGGGCTTGCTCTGCAGCCTTCTCTGCCCTAACAAGCTCAGTGGGTTTCATCCAAGGAACTGGGGTCAGAGATTTATCCAAAAGGAAAAGGGATTTGAGACCCAAGAAAACTCTTTAGGGTCATTTTTCTGCCTAGGACCTCATCAAACTGAGGGGACATAGGCTTGGGTAAAAAGGACTGTCCCAAGTGCAAGGGCACTTGCAGTGCTAGGAGAGGAGTTCTCAGCCCAGCCTAGTCAGCAGGCAGAGACCACTGTCTCATCTGGGACTTAGCACTATCAGAGAGGGAGCTCTGCAGTGCTGGTGGGAGGGGGCTATAGGCTCACCTGTAAGGAAATCTTAAAGCCCATCATTCCAACTGTAGGCACCAGAGGGCAGTAGTCCTGCCACACATTCCGCGGTTGAGCTACCCAAGTCTGGCCAGCAGACCCTAGCATAGGGAGAGACTCAGGAGTTCCCGCAGCGGGGACAAAGATGGGTTCACTGTAAACTAAATTCTCCTGGCATATCTGCCCCACAGGCTGCATGGACTGTGAGGTTTCTCCTGCAGGTACTTCTAACACAGATATGGATCCAGCACCAGAAGCCCTGACCAAGACCTGCAGCCAGGGCTGCTCCATCCCCTATGCCCCAGGTAAGCCGGACCAGTACGTGGGGTGGGGTGGAGGTAAAGGGCTTGGGGTGCAGAGGAGGCTGCCCTGACCGGTATCTCCTCCCAGGGCAAAATCCCCGAAAGGCCGAGTGACTGGAGCTGCCAGCCTGGGGACGTCTTTTAAGATGACCCGCACGGACCCGCCGGACTTGCTGGTGTCGACCGTGTACCAGGACATCAAAGTGGTGGCCCCAGGGCTTACGTCCAAACGCCAGCCATGTGAGCGATCCGTGACCCGGCCAGCTGCGCCCGCGCCTTTCAACAAGCGCCACTGCCGTAGTTTCGACTTCTTAGAGGCACTGGACGAGCCCACCATGGAGACGCACCCAGAGCCGCCACCTCCGGAGCCCGCACCACCGCGTGCCCGGCCCCGAGACAGCGAGTCTCGGCGCCGCACCCGTTCCAAGAGCGCACCCCGTGCGCCCCATGGCCTGGCGCCTGCTCCAGCTTCACCGCCGGTACTGCAGCGCAGAGGCCGGGAGGCCCAGCGCTCGGTGAGGTTGGAGGGGTCCCCGCACCGGGAGCCCTCGTACCCTGCGCTGCGGGCTCTTGCCAATGAGCTGCACCCCATTAAGCTCCAGCCACAACGGGGCGGCCCCGGACGCATCGCGCCTCTGTGCGCCACCCCAGGCCGTTGTGCGCCGCCGTCCGAACCACCCACAGGACCTGTCCCCCACGTCCGCTGCCGTTTGGACATCAAGCCGGACGAGGCAGTGCTGCAGCACGCCGCCCGAAGCTCGCGAGCTTGCGCGCCCAGCGAGGGGACGCCCTGGGCTCGCACTGCTCCTCCACAATTCCATGGCCTCACAGTTCCAGGGCCCCGGCATGTGGCCCTGTCACGTACTCCCACCCCTAGTGACTTATACTGTACCGACCCCAGAGCAGTGTACTGCGACGGGCCGCTGCCTGGGCCCCGTGACTACTTGGAGCACCGCAGTCAAGCCTTCACAACGCCCCCAGGTCCCACCCAATTTTTCTACACCGAGGAACCTGAGGGCTACGCAGGCAGTTTTACCGCAAGCCCAGGCCTCCCCTTTGATGGCTACTGCTCCAGGCCCTACTTGACCGAAGAACCCCCCAGACCCAGTCCAAGGCGTGTGGGCGGCTACTATGCTGGGGAAGTACGCACCTTTCCGATCCAGGAGCCCCCCTCCCGCTCCTACTACGGGGAGACACCTCGAGCCTACGGCATGCCTTTCGTCCCCCGGTATGTCCCAGAAGAGCCCCGGGCACACCCCAGTGCCCGCACCTTCTACACAGAGGACTATGGGAGGTTCCGTGAACGCGACGCAATGGCTCGGACTTACCCGCATCCGCGCAGCAGCCCAGCCTGGGCTGATTGGGGTCCGAGGCCTTACCGCACCCTTCAGGTGGTGCCTCCTCCCGCCCCTGGACCACTGTTGGCCTCGTGGCATGGTGGCACCGGCACAAGCCCGCCTCGGCTGGTGACAGATAGCCGCCACTACTCTCGATCCTGGGACAACATCCTGGCTCCTGGTCCTCGCCGTGAAGACCCTTTAGGACGCGGCCGCAGCTATGAGAACCTGCTGGGACGCGAGGTTCGGGATACACGGGGTTCATCCCCTGAAGGCCGGCGTCCACCAGTCGTCGTGAACCTGTCCACCTCACCCAGACGCTATGCAGCACTGTCGCTGTCCGAGACGTCACTCACAGAAAAGGGCCGTGGTGGAGAAAGCCTGGGCCGCAACTGGTACATCACGCCAGAGATCACCATCACCGACAACGACCTGCGCTCAGTAGAGCGCCCGACTGCTAGGGGCTGGGAATTGCCTGGAGGCCGACCGCGGCAGCCCGCACCCACGGTCCCCGAGGGACCTGCTTCCAGCCGCCAGCGCAGCCTCGAGCAGCTGGACGAGCTCATCACCGACCTGGTCATCGACTCACGGCCACCGGGCCAGGCACCGGAGCCTGCCGCCGAAGGTTTAGGTCGCCAACTGCGCCGCCTGCTGGACTCACGGCCTGTGGGCCCTGGAGGAGCAAAGGCGCTGGCGCCGTCGCGCTCGCCCCCAGCCTCGGCTGGCAGCAATGAATTGGAGCCCACCGGCTCCGGGGAGGCAGCCGACGCTTCCCCGGAGCCCAGCGCAGACGAGGACGACTTGATGACCTGCTCCAACGCGCGCTGTCGGCGGACGGAGACCATGTTCAATGCCTGCCTCTACTTCAAGTCATGCCACAGCTGCTATACCTACTACTGCTCGCGTCTGTGCCGCCGAGAGGACTGGGATGCGCACAAAGCGCGTTGCGTGTATGGCCGCGTGGGCAGCGTGTGCCGCCACGTGCTGCAGTTCTGCCGCGACAGCAGCCCAGTGCATCGCGCCTTCTCGCGCATAGCGCGCGTCGGATTCCTGTCGCGCGGCCGGGGCGTGCTGTTCTTGGGCTTCCCAAGCCCGGGCTCTGCCGACAACTTCCTACGCTTCGGCCTGGAAGGGCTACTGCTATCGCCCACCTACCTATCACTGCGTGAGCTGGCTACACATGCGGCGCCCCTGGGTAGCTATGCACGAGAGCTGGCGGCTGCCGGGAGGCTCTATGAGCCCGCGGAGTGCTTCCTGCTTAGTGTGTCGGTGGCCGTAGGCCCCGGCGCTGCACCTTCCGGAACCGCTGCCCGGCCAGCACCGCGCAGCCCTGGGCCCACCGTGCGCAAGTTCGCCAAGGTGGCCCTGGCCGCCGGCAGCCCGACGCGGCCTCCTCCTGCGCGTGGTGGAGAGCCAGACATGGAAACGCTGATCCTAACGCCACCTCCAGGCACTGCGGGCCTGGACCAGGAGGGTGAGGCCGGCCGGCGCGCACGTGAAGTGGCCTTCATCCACATCCAGCGTGAACTGCGACTGCGCGGCGTCTTCCTCCGCCATGAGTTCCCACGGGTCTACGAGCAGCTCTGCGAGTTCGTAGAGGCTAACAGGCGCTTCACGCCCACCACCATCTATCCCACGGATCGGCGCACTGGCCGCCCCTTCATGTGCATGATCATGGCTGCTTCCGAGCCACGAGCACTCGACTGGGTAGCCAGTGCCAATCTGCTAGACGACATCATGTGAGCTAGACGACATCATGGGACTGTTAGGCCCAGGCCCTGACCAGAGCCCTGCCTGATCCATCAAGACCCCAGAATCTGAACCACCTGGCTCAGCGCCCCGCCAAGTCCCCCGGAGCCTCCCTTAGTCTTCTACAAATTCTCTGCCCTGAGAGCCCCGCCCACTCCAAACCTCTAACTTTGCCTAGGAGCCCACCCCCGCCCCACCCCCGCCGTCCTGTTTCCCATCAGCTGCTTCTTTTCCTTCCTATTCTCAGCGAGACCACCCAGATCCCACATCCTGGGCTCTCCCCCAGTCAGCCAGGGAGAGGGGGCTCCCCAAGAGCCCGGTCCTCGCCCTCGGTGCTCCCCGCTGGGAGGTGGGGTGGGCCTGAGGACCGCTGGGCTCTGCCTTCTAGTGGAAGGTTACTACTACATACATCCCATGGGGACAAACTTGATACACATCGTGGGTGCTTGCTATAGCTCCCGAACCCTAGATTCATCCCCTTTCCTCCTAGTCCAGAAGTTCATGTTGACCAAAGCCTAATGTAATGTAAGCACTCCCCTAACTTTTCTCCTGTGTCTGGGGGGTGTCAGGCTCAGAGGCCTAGTCCTTGTGCATCCCTATGCTGTTGAGGCAATGGGCAGGGCCGCACACACACTAACAGTGCTGCCTATCCTGAGGTTCTCTCACCTCTGATCACGTTGGTCTGGACCCTTGCAGAACCAGTTGGAATACTGCGGGGGAGGGGTCTTCAGGCCAAGGCCTAGGCACAAGCCACCCAGCCAGAGGAGAACCTGAGCAGGGGAAGCAGAGTGTAGGTGGTGGGCAGGCCAGACTCAAAATATGACTGGGCGAGGGGTTGAGTTCGCCCACACCTACTCAACAAGATGGCCCTAAAAAATCCACCTTCCAGAGAAGATGGAAGCTCAGGCCTTAATCTCCCGGGGAGGTGGGAAGTGTGTGCTAATGAATTAGCAGGGGACCCTACAGAGAGCAACAACCTACCTGCTGACTGACTTGGGATGAATAAGGAATAGGGGCTGGCCCTAATTAGGAACTGGTTGGGGTGCAGAGTAGTGAGCCATCAGGTGTGGGAGCCGTTAGGGAGCCAGTACTGAAGCCTACCCTGAGTCCAACCCTATGCACAAACGTGCCGCATACACGCCCTGGCTGAGCTCCAAGCTGAGAGTAGAAGCCAAAGCCTGGCGTGTTGTGGAGAGCGTAGGCCTAGGCAGCCCTGGGCCCCTTGCTGGACCCATGCAGGCCTAACTGCACTCGGGTCCGCGCCCAGGGCTCCGTGGAGGGTGTGACCCAGAGAGGCTTGAGACCAGAAGCTGGACAAGTGCTCTCTAGGAGCCCGCAGCCCCTTCAGAGGCAGGAGAGGTCAAGTGCGAGAGCCTGGGACAACTCCCTGCAGCGCGCGAGGCGCGCATGCGTCACTCCCCTCCCTGCTGTGTGCCCCGATTGCCGCTCTTGCAACACTTGCTGCCGCTCAGCCTGCCGCCCTCCCCAGGGGCTCCACTTTCCTTCCTGCGGCAGGCTGGCAACAGTGCCCCTGGCAAGAACTCGCCCATTTCTAAAGGGCGAGTGCTTTCGAACCAAGTAAAATAGAACTTGAATGTAGCTGCTGCGAACTCTGTGGTGACGGTGGTGGGGAGCGTTGGGTAGAGGCTTTTGGGTCCTAGGAGCTTAGCAACAGACCTTGGACGAGAGGGTATTGTGGAAGGGGAGGCCCGAGGGTGGAAAGGGGTTAGGTAGGGGAGTCTTTGAACTTGGAGAGGGGGAAGCGAGATCTTCCGGCTTATGGGTGTGGGGGAAGAGAAGACCGGATTTAATGGTTTATGCTAGGGGACTGAAGCCCTAGGACCCAGGAGTGGAGCCGGGGTGCGTCACTGCATCCTCTTTTGCTGCCCCACTTGCAGCAGCTTGATTTGCAGCATCACTGATTTCCCGACATTGCAGCTCCTTTAACTGGTACTCAAGATCTCAAAGCTGCAAAGAACTGGATTGCAATTGGCTAGTCAGTGCCTCGGGTCGGAAGTACAACTGGTTGAGGCTCTGGGCCTCGGGAAACATCCCCTCACGCGATTGGCCAGGGCTGCCAAAGGGCCCGCCTCCCCCACGCTAGGCCTCGGTCGGGCTGGGAAAGGGGTTCTGGGGTCCTGAGGCCGAGCGCTTTGGGGAACATGGCGGCGGACCTCGCTCAGATTCCTGATGTGGACATCGACTCGGACGGCGTCTTCAAGTACGTGCTGATTCGAGTCCACTTAGGACCGCCCTCCGGGGATCCGACGAAGGAGTGCAAGGAAATCGTGCGTGGCTACAAATGGGCAGAGTACCACGGTGAGGGTGGGGCCTCTGCGCCTGAGGGGTGGAACGAAGGTTGGGGGCGGGGCATGAACCCAGCAGTTGCTAGTGGCAGGGCTGTGAATGCTAATGTACCGTGCCTTGTACTAACACTGAGCCAGGCTGACCTAGAAAAGTCGGGGTTCTGGGCAGAAGGAGTGCGAGACAGAACCCTTTTTAATTCCCTCTCCCACTTCGAAAGTATCTTCTTCCGTTCATCCTTGTGCTTGCGGGGGAGGGGCTCATCTCCACTGGGAAAAAGACCACCAAGACCTGGAGCTTCAGACCCCCATATCTAGCACTAGAGTCCATTATGGGGCCAACAAGGGCGACTAGAGCATGTTCTGAGGCCACTCTCCCCACCTCAGCGGATATCTATGACAAAGTGTCAGGCGAGCTGCAGAGGAATGGCTATGACTGTGAGTGCCTAGGCGGCGGACGCATCTCCCATCAGAGCCAAGACAGGAAGATACACGTGTATGGCTACTCCATGGTGAGCTCCAGTCCCCAGCCCAGACTGCAACACTCATCCTTGTGAGCCTGACCCCCTGTCCTGCCACTCAGGCCACCTCTGAGACTCTCAAAGTTGAAGTACAGAACCCTTAAGGGCTGTGGCTTTCCATTTCCCGTATGACACCAGGGTGGTTGGAAGCCACCTGCCTTGGGCTGCGCTCCCTCCTTATCCTAGATCCTTATGGGTCTGTGTCCTGGCTCTTTGGCGGGCCCTTAGGGCAGTCATTGCTGGGGTCAAATCACAGCCCTGACCATCTCCATCTCTTTTTATGAAAACCACTCTGGAGCTTCAGGCATCACCTATCCACCCCTTCAGTCCCCTTTCTGTTCCCGGCATGGTTAGGATGGTAGGGTTTGGTTACTTTTCCTATGCCTGCTATTGCTGTGGCTGCTGGGTGGACTCACAAAGCAAAAGGCCAGGCAGACTAGTAGTCATCTTCTCTCTAGGGTTATGGTCGTGCCCAGCACTCTGTTTCAACTGAGAAGATCAAAGCCAAGTATCCTGATTATGAGGTCACCTGGGCTGATGATGGCTACTGAGGCCCTGCCCCCAGCAACTAAGTCAGGACTCTGTTCTTCCTGTGTTGTCTCCAAGGGGCTGTCCCTGTGCTTTCCTTTTGTACCTTGGGCAACATGCCACCTGCCAGGCCTTAGAAGCCAGACCAATCTGTCCATAGGAATTAAAAGCATTGATATGCCTGCTAGTCCCTGACTTGTGTCTTGGCTTCTCTCCCTTTGGGTTGCCACAGGAGAGACCTACTCAGCTCCAGGAGGCCCTGGGGGCTATTGGTGCATACTCAGCCCTTTGGGTTCAGATAAGGGGCCCCCGAGTTGCTGCCATTTATGGCCTGATTGCTCCTCCATGGAACTGCTATCTCCAAGGACATCTGGGAGGAGGCCCCACGAGGCCTTGCACAAGAAGTCAGTTCCTGCCAACCAAAGCCTGGGGTGCCCACAAGTGCCCCCTTCCTGTAGTTCATCTAGGAATCCCAGCAGGAAAGGGTCCTGGCAGTCACTGTCCTGGCTGGCTGACAGGCTGCATTGTTCATCTCTTCTCTGTCCAGCCAGCAGGGAAGGTTCAGGATGTTACCCACAACTCCTAGGACCCTGCAGCTGCAGGCTAACTGCCTGTGTCAAATTCACTGAGGATTCCTGACTTCGTATGTGTCTTAGTCCCTGGACCATTCACAGCTCCTGAGCCTGAGTCCCTGTACCAGCTCCACCTCACTGAACAGGACAGGAGTTAAGGACAAGCTTTACCCCTGCTCTAAGAAGTCCCATGCACAGTGTGTGATTATTGTAGGTACCAGAGAAAGCCAGGGCTAGGGCATCCCTTACCATCCTTGGGCCAGCCTTTGTCAGCTCATGGCGTTCCTGTAAGACTGCAAGTCAACACTACTGAGGTACCCTTGTATAATAGGCCAGCAGACAGGCCCAGGTGAGACAAGCCCCAAGGTCACACTAAGATAAGTCATAGACAGAGCCTAGCTCCATATGACAAGCTCTTCAAAACTCTGACATTCCTCCTGCCTCACCTGTGGGAAAATGAACTTATGGGTTCATCAAGACTTTCCTATCACTGACCACCCAGCACATGGCTTCTCAGGACAGTTTTTAAAGATGAATAAGAGGCTAAAGACAGAGCTCAGCTGGCTGGAGCGCTTGTCTAGTATACATGAAATTCCCATGTTCAGTTTGGAGTACCACATAAACTATGTGGCAAGGACACCTATAATCCCAGCACTTGAGAGGCGGAGGCAAGAGGATCAGAAGTTATCCTCAGCTACATAGCAAGTTCAGGCCAGCCTGGGCCACGTGAGACACCCCACACACACACACACACACACACACACACATACACCCCAGAATAGTTGGCAGGTGGCACAGCTTGAGTTACAGGTGCTGTGGAAGAGAGGACACCACATCCTGACATAGGACTTGTCCTGGTCCACAGAGGCAAGCTATTGACCCTGGACTTGTCCTGATCTGATCCCCTAAGCAGAGAGGAGGAAGCTTGTGGACATGTACTGGATGGCCATGTGCAGCCACTGAGTAAACTGTCCTGACATCCTTGGCCTGCACCAGGGTGGCGCTCTAGGCCCCCTTAGAGAATCTTAGAGCCTTGCAGGTGGGGTCCCCAGCCTTTCCACATTCCAATAGAAACTTCCAGTGGGGTGGGCAGGGCAGGGCAGGGCTGGATGGATACACAGGATGGCCAAGACCTGACCTTTGGTCAGAAAGAGCCAAGCAGGGGCCCCCTTCCAGAGATACTTTTACAGCTGGATGCTTGGCCTGTCATCATTGCGTGGGACCCAGCCAAGGGGCTGCAGGTATAAAGGAGCTGAGCCCTTTCCAGTGAGAGCTAAGTCAGCCCGTGAGGCCACTGTGGACTGATAACTGCGTAGTCTCCTCTAGGCTACACAGCCTTCCTAGCCCTGGGACATCCCAGCCTGGCCATGCACCTGCATAGCCACCTCGTTCCCACCTTGGTCCTGTTTATGGGTGAGTAAACTCCTGCCTGGATGCCAGTTGGTGTCACGGCAGATACAGGAACTTGTCAGAGCAGGTTGTCCACAATGGGGACATCCAGGACAAGCCAACAGGGCCGGGGATTGCCCACCTACATCTTATCTCCCTGTCCTAGAGGAGAGGCCATGGGACATGATCTACCCAGCTCCCTGAGCCTTTGCCTGCCACCTTCCCTGTTGGAACATGTGGAAGTTCCTTGGCCGTCCTCAACGTGTCTTTTTATGTGGGGTGGGGTGGGGTGGGTGTGGGGGGATGGACGACACGACGGGACATGGGACCCTACTGGAAACTTCCAATCCTAGTCATGTGGGCTCCTGTGCCTTCCCTATGGGGTGTTTCTTATCAAGAGCCCTTTCCCCTCCCTGGCGTGCAGGGGCTCTGTGGGGCTAGGAAGGTGGGAAGGCATTTTGTTTACTCTTGATGTAGAGGCACAGTGGCAGTTCTTGGTAGATGTCATGTTCCTCTCTATATGATCTCATAGGGCTGAGCCCTGAAGTCAAATCGGCTAGTCCCTTGGCCTGCTTGGTCTGGGGTTTCTCTGGACATAGAATTTATACTGTTCAAAGCAGCCAGTCAGAGCTGGCAGGATGGCTCAGAAGGTACAGGCATTGGCTGTCAAGCCTGAGGGCATTTGTTCGGTCCCTGGGTCCCACACAGTGGAAGGAAATAAACGACTCCCACCTCAGTTGTCCTCTGACCTCCACACCTCTTGCACAGCACATATATGGACACAAATGCATACATCTATATGTTTTAAAACTAAAAACAGCCAGCCACACCTTGCCCTCCGCTCACTTGGCTGTTACTCTGCCAGCTGCACAATCCCTAGGCAAGACCTGGGTGCCCAGCCACTGCAGAAGTCCCATCGAAGCTGTGTGCAACTTTGTGTGTGACTGTGGAGACTGTTCAGATGAAGCCCAGTGTGGTGAGCTGGTCGGGGGGGGGGGGGGGGGTAGCAGGGAGTGGCGGTGTAAAGGCAGACCCTGACCACTCACTCTCGTAGGTTTCCATGGTGCTTCAGCTACCCCAAGCATGAGCATCCCTTTCACCTGCAACTTTGAGCAGGACCCCTGTGGCTGGCAGGACATCAGCACCTCAGGCTACAGCTGGCTTCGAGACCGGGCAGGGGCAGTGCTGGATAGTCCTGGGCCTCGTTCTGACCATACACATGGCACTGACTTGGGTAAGGCCTAGGGAATCCGTGTACATGCACCCTTACTATTCCACCACCCTTCTGCCTTGGTTTCCTGTCTGGCCTCCTAACCTCTCACCCTGGGCCAGGCTGGTACATGGCTGTGGGAACCCACAATGGGAAGGAGGCATCCACTGCGACTCTGCGTTCCCCTGTCATGCGTGAGGCAGCTCCTACCTGTGAACTGAGGCTCTGGTACCACACAGCCTCTAGAGGTATGCGCTGTGGATCCCTGAGGTTCAAGGTCAAGTGGCTCTGGGAAAAGGCTGGGCGAGGAAGGGTGTGGCTATAGACACAGGCGGATACTCCAAACTGTGGGCCAGGGTACAGCTGGTAGGCTAGAGGGAAGCATCAAGGGGCTGGAGATGCCCCCCCCCCCCACCAAGACCACTCAAAACACTACAGATGTTGCTGAGCTGCGGCTGGAGCTGACCCATGGTGTAGAGACACTGACCCTGTGGCAGAGCTCAGGACCCTGGGGTCCTGGCTGGCAGGAGCTGGCAGTGAACACTGGCCGTGTCCAGGGTGACTTCAAAGTAAGCTGTGTGGTCTTCCAGGTGGGGGACAATGGGGAGGGTCTGGGCACCGACCTAGATCCTAAGGATCCGTCCTCTCTCCAGGTGACATTTTCTGCCACCCGAAATGCCACACACAGGGGTGCTGTGGCCTTGGATGATGTGGAGTTTCGGGACTGTGGGCTACCCAGTAAGGCTGCACACACATCACCCTGTCCAAAGCTGGGCGACCCTCACTGCCCACCTCCATCCCAAATCCTGGGGCCAAAGTGGGTGTTAGTTAACTCTTTTCCACCCAGGTCCTCAGGCCAGCTGCCTCCTGGGGCACCACCACTGCCAGAACAAGGCTTGTGTGGAGCCCCACCAGCTGTGTGACGGGGAAGATAACTGTGGAGACAGATCTGATGAAGACCCGCTCATCTGCAGTGAGGCTGGGGCCATCTAGGGCTGGGCAGGGTGAGGGACTGCAGCATAAGACCCTGACTGCAGGTCCTCCAAAGAGCACTGGGGCTAGTCCAGGAAAGTGGACATTGGCACAGCCATTCTGGGTGGGACAGCCAATGTTTCCCTGGAAACAGGGCCATCTGACTACAGAAAGCCCTGCTCAGTGTCCCCAATAACCCTTCACCCCACTCCTTAGGCCAACACATGGCCACTGACTTTGAGACAGGCCTGGGACCGTGGAACCAGTTGGAGGGCTGGACCCGGAACCACAGTGCTGGCAGCATGGTGAACCCTGCCTGGCCCCACCGAGATCACAGCCGGAATAGTGCATATGGTGAGGTCTCCAAGGGACCATGGCCATGGCCTTTTCCACCCACCTGTCTCCCAATGACCCTGGCCCATATTTGCCCTCCCTCACAGGCTTTTTCCTGGTCTCTATGGCCAAGCCTGGCACCACGGCTGTCCTCTTGAGCCCTGAGTTCCAAGCCTCAGTCCCCTACAACTGTTCGGTGAGATGGATGTGTGAGAAAATAAGACACACACAGGGTTGCCCATCCTGCTTGTCTGATGCCAGAGGCCCCTGACAACCTGTGACTTCTTCTGTTTCAGCTCACCTTCTATTACTACCTGCATGGGTCTGAGGCCAGCCGCTTCCAGCTGTTCCTGCAGGCACAGGGGCTCAACACCCCCCAGGATCCTGTCCTGCTGCGGAGCCACCATGGAGAGCTGGGGACAGCCTGGGTCAGAGACCGTGTTGACATTCAAAGTGCCCATCCATTCAGGGTGAGGCTAGCCAGGCTGTGACTGGGACCCAGGGACCCCTGCCTAGAGCATGCTCAGGAGCACATGGGGCGTTTTGCAGTCACTCTTGAGGGCTGCTCAGTGGGAGAGGTGGAGAGTATCTGGCAATGTATGAAGTACAGCAGTGAATAAACCGGGGTATCAGAAAGAAGACAGGACAGAATAATGCTTGGCCCTCCCTGTCCTCAGATCCTTCTCACTGGGGAGACTGGTCCAGGAGGCATCGTGGGCCTGGACGACCTCATCATGTCCAATTACTGCAAACTTGTCCCAGGTGATCTGCCTAAGGCCCTCCCCTGGCCTGCCCAGGAAAAGCAAGGTCCTCACCCACTCTGACCTGGCTTCAATTCTGCTCCAGATGTGTCCACAATGCAATCACGTTGTGGATCTGAGGCATTAGCCCTCTGTCCCCAGACATCCATGGAGCTGCCTCAGGAAGCCTGTGAGCCTGGACATCTCTCCTGTGGAGAACTGTGTGTGGCCCCGGAGCAGCTGTGTGATTTCCAGCAGCAATGTGCAGAGGGCGAGGATGAACAGAAGTGTGGTGAGGCCAGTCAGAGCCTGGGTTCCACATGTGCAGGGGCCCAGGCAGGCCAGGGAACTGGGCTTTGCTGCCTTCTGGAGCAGGCTATTGCTGTTGCAGGCACCACAGACTTTGAGTCCGCCTCTGCTGGGGGCTGGGAGGACACGAGTATAGGAAGGCTGCAGTGGCAACGGGTTGCAGCCCAGAACAGGAAGCTTGCCAGGGATGCTGACCGGGATGTTCCTGGTGAGGCCACGTCCCTACAGGAGCTCCTCCTCAGAGAGTCTGTAAATTAGGGCTACCAGAGCAGTGAGGGAGTACCTTGCTCTTCCCATAGGGCACTTCCTGTCTCTACAGAAGGCCTGGGGGCAGCTAAGATCTGAGGCCCGGGCTCTCACACCTGCCCTGGGCCCCTCAGGCCCTCGCTGTGAACTCCACATGGCTTACCGTTTTCACAGTCATCCCCAAGGTACTACATGCCTCCTGGCCCCAGGCCCAACCCCCAGGAGCCCCCTGTGTGGTGGACAGACAGGGTCTGAGGATGACCCACCCATATAAACTCCCTTGGTCAGGCTTCTTGGCACTGGTTGTGGTGGAGAATGGCTTCCGGGAGCTGGTGTGGCAGGCCCCAAGCAGCAGCAGCAGCAAGGGCTGGACCGTGGAGAAGGTTCTTCTTGGGGCACGGCACCGGCCATTCCAGGTGAGGATGGCGGTCCAGGATGGGGACTCTGTAATGAGCCTGCCCTTAGCTGACAGCCTTTTCCCTCCATCTGCTTAAAGCTAGAGTTTGTGGGTCTGGTGGACTTGGATGGCCCTGGCCAGCAGTGGGCTGAGGTGGATAATGTGACCATGAGAGACTGCAACCCCACAGTGACCACCGAGAGTGACCAAGGTTTCTCCTGCCCACCTCCCATCCCCACCCAGGGGCCGCTACCCAGTCTACTCTAATCCTTATCACAGCTGGGAAGGGGGAGGGGGTAGTGCTGACCCCCACCCACCTCCACCCCACCCCTAGAGGTCTCCTGTAACTTTGAACGGGACTCCTGCAGCTGGCACCCAGGCCACCTCACAGATGCCCACTGGCACCGTGTAAAAAGCCATGGTTCCGAGTACGACCACACCACTGGTCAAGGTAGGGGAGTTCCCAGACCCATACTCTCTGAGGCCTGGGAAGGGAGTTCAAACTGGGAGAGCGTTTCTGCAGCTCAGCTTTTCGTCCTGTTAGGCTTTCTCATGTTCCTGGATCCCACAGACCCACCTGCTCGTGGACAAGGTGCCCTCTTACTCACAAGACCCCAGGTGCCGCTTGTCCCCAAGGAATGTCTCAGCTTCTGGTACCACCTGTATGGGCCCCAGATTGGTGAGAGTCTCAGCTGTTAGAGCCTCTGGATGTATCTGGTGCCCATTGCAGCCTGAGGCACCAGGAGTTTGGGGGGCTGTTCCCCTCCAAACTCTACTCCTCTTCAGGGACACTGCGCCTGGCCATGAAGAAGGATGGGGAGGAAGACACACTACTGTGGTCCAGGTCAGGCACCCATGGTAACCGCTGGCACCAGGCTTGGGTCACTCTTCACCATCAGCTAGAGGCTAGCACCAAGTACCAGGTGAGGGTGAGCTTGGCACTTGGTAGATGGTGTAGGGTTGGCCCCCGCCAATTACCACTCTCCACCCTCAGCTGCTGTTTGAAGGCCTCCGGGATGGGTACCATGGCACAATGGCCCTGGATGACATGGCTGTACGGCCAGGCCCCTGCTGGGCCCCCAAGAGCTGTTCCTTTGAAGACTCTGACTGCGGCTTCTCTCCAGGGGGCTTGGGGCTGTGGAAGCGCCAGAGTAATGCCTCAGGCCATGCTCCTTGGGGTCCTTGGACAGACCACACCACAGAAACAGCCCAAGGTACTGGTATGGCTGGGGTGGGGGTACAGAGGGCTGGCCAGGGGAAGGAAAACTGATGCCAGTCTCCTTTCCTCCAGGGCACTACATGGTGGTAGACACCAGCCCAAATTCACTGCCCAAGGGTCATGTGGCCTCTCTGACTTCAGAGGAGCACCAGCCCCTGACCCAGCCTGCCTGCCTGACCTTCTGGTACCATCTGAGCCTCCATAACCCAGGTGAAGGGCTATAGGAAAGGGAAAGGCCCCTGTCCATGACTGGGGAGCCCCCAAGGCAGCTAACCTGGCTGGTTCTTGGTGGGTAGGCACCCTGAGGGTACACCTGGAAGAGAGCACAAGGCGCCAGGAGCTCAGCATCAGTGCCCATGGTGGATTTGCCTGGCGTCTGGGCAGTGTGAATGTGCAGGCTGGGCAGACCTGGAGGGTGAGTGCCTGGGTGGGTGGGAAGAGGAAAGCCTTCTCATCCTCAAGGGTTGCCAGGACCAGCCTGCATGATCTGTGGCTCTATACCCTGTAGGTAGTGTTTGAGGCTGTGGCTGCAGGTGTGGAGCATTCCTACATGGCTCTGGATGACCTTCTCCTCCAAGATGGGCCCTGTGCTCAGCCAGGTAAGCAGCTTGCTGTGGCCCGAGTACCATATGTATGCCAAGAACACCTCTCTGATTTTTGCCCCACCTGGCCCTGCCCAGGCGTGGTGATGCTTAGTGGGGCAGCTCTGCTCACCTGCTAGTTCCTTGCAGGGTCCTGTGACTTTGAATCCGGGCTGTGTGGGTGGAGCCACCTTGCTTGGCCCAGCCTAGGTGCATACAGCTGGGACTGGAGCAGCGGAGCCACCCCATCCCGCTACCCCAAACCCACAGTGGACCACACCCTAGGCACAGAGGCAGGTGCGCATTGGCTTACATGGGGCCCGGGCTGATACCACCTCACAAAACTGGGCTGTCTGTGCTCACCCAGCTTCCCTCTAGTTAGAGACCATCACATCCCACCCTCTCATTTCCAGGCCACTTTGCTTTCTTTGAAACCAGTGTGCTAGGTCCTGGGGGCCAAAAAGCCTGGCTTCGCAGTGAGCCACTGCCAGCAACTACAGCGTCATGCCTCCACTTCTGGTACTTCATGGGCTTTCCTGAGCATTTCTGTGAGTGGCTGGGCCCTGGGTGTAGGGGAACGGGGCTCAGGTTAGGCACAAAAGTGTTCCCCGGGAACCTAAACTGACCTGCCCTGGTTCCTGCTCTCAGATAAGGGTGAGTTGAGAGTGCTCCTGAGCAGTGCCCAAGGCCAACTAGCTGTGTGGGCCCAGGGCGGGCACTTGCGGCACCAGTGGATACACGTCCAGATCGAAGTGTCCAACTCTGAGGAGTTCCAGGTGAGGTCCCGGGGGAGCTGTCCTCCCTTCCCTCTCTTCTGTCCCTCCAGATACTCACACCTTTCCCTTCCCTGTCAGATTGTTTTTGAAGCCACTCTGGGTGGCCAGCCAGCTCTGGGGCCCATTGCCCTCGATGACGTGGAGTACTTGGCAGGGCGGCACTGCCAGCAGCCTCCACCTAGCCAGGGTAAGCACTGGGCTCCGGGATGGCAGACTTGTCCTGAACCTGCCAAGCTTCGGTTGGTGGCTCCGATGGTACAAGTACTCTGCGGCCACTCAGGAAAGCAGCTGAGCCGAGGCTGGGCTGTGCTCTCCCCGCTGTGGTTTTCCCCACAGAACCATACCCGTGTGGGGTGGGCTGTACATAAGTGCTGCATCAGCTTTCACTGTCTCCTTCTGGCCAAGAACTGTCTTGAAGGAGCTGCCGGGTTAAGCCGGAGACCACAATGGGAGCTGTGTTGGGCAGTCACTGGCTGCCATCACGCTGGGAGGAAGGGGTGGGGCCGCTCTCAGCACTGTGCTGACAGATCAAGGGAGCACCTTGGAGTCAACAGGGGCTGGAGGGGCTGGGCATCCCAGGCTCACCTCTGGCCAGCAGTCCAGGAAACAGAACCCTGACACAAGGACTGGGAGCTGTGTGGAGAACTCAGGCGCCCTCTCTGCCCTCAGGTGAAAGGGCAGCACCTGTGTCTGTGCCTGTAGCTGTTGGGGGGGCCCTCCTCTTCTTCATGTTCCTGGTGCTCCTGGGCCTTGGGGGTCGGCATTGGCTACAGAAACAGCGCTGCCCCTTCCAGAGGAGTACAGATACAGCAACCTCTGGTTTTGACAATATCCTCTTCAATGCGGTAGGAACCCCCAGATGTGGGCAAGTGGGAGATTCTGCCTCCATGCTTAATGATGGGAAAGCAAGAAGTGGTGGGCCAGGACTCAGGAAGAGACACCTTGCCCCATCCATCCAAGTCCAGACTGCCTTTCAACAGCCATTGTCCAATATTCCTCCCTTCTTCCTAGGATCAAGTTACCCTCCCGGAATCTATCACCAGCAGCTCATAGACCAGACAAGGCCTGGCCCCTCATGCCAACTCGCACAGCATTCGGCCCTCACAGATACCCAAGCTTCTACAGCTCTTCCTCCGTCTGGTGGCTTTGCCCTCTGGTGTGATCAAGGATAGAGGGGTCCTTGCACTGTGAATAAACGTTCTACACCAGTGAGGGCAACCCAGGCTTTCAGGCTGCACTTCATATATGCTGTACTTGGCAGGACATACCATAGCTGGAAGATGGGTGTCCCTCCCAGGGCTCAAGACCTAACCTGAGACAGAACTCAGAGAATGGGTGTGGAACCTCCTCATTGACTTTAGTGCCCCTCAGAAATTACAGGATCCACCTAAGGACCCACCACCCTACCCAGCAAGAACGGGCTCAGCTTCTAACTGACCAGGTGGTTTTATACCCAATGAGGATGGAATCACCCCCACAGATTCGGGAAACTGGGGGTGTACGGGCACCTGAATATGGTGCCATGAAAACTGGTTTGGTGAAGAGAAATGCCACCACCTCAGATAAAGGCCTGAACAGCCCTAGGGCTGCAAATGGTGAGGCTGAGGTCACTGGGTGTGCCCATCACGCTTCACAGCAGGACACCCGAGGGAAGCTGCTCTTTAGCCTTTGGACTACAGGACTAGAGATGTGAAAACAGCTCAGGCTGCCACCCTGCATCAGGACGTTGTGATCGTGACACATCGGGAGTAGTTTCTGAAGTCCCCATCTTCCACATAATGCCTCAGCTGTGGCTTCACTGAGGGCCCTGAGGGCTGTGCTCAGGGCAAAGGAGTGGCCATCCACTCCTCAGCAATCAGGTGCTCCCTTCCTATCCAGGGAAACCTATCCTCACCATAGATACCATATGTTCCAAGCCAGGCTCCTGCCTGTTCAAAACTCAGCTCGAGGGGAAAGAGGTGGTGGGACACAGCCAGGTACCACCCTGCATCTTCAGGTACTACAAGGCTGGCTGATGGCCACTTCTCTGAGCAGACAGAGAAAGATCTTTTAAATTCCTCAGGTCCCTGTGAGGTATCGATAGATAATAAGACGATAACGAAGGAAGTGCTTTCATCCCTCAAACTGTGATCTATGGTGGAGAACTGGAGGCTGCAGAGTGCTAGGCCCTGCTTCTCTCCAGCAGAACACAGGCTCTTAGAAGACATCACCTCCTCCCAGGCACTACTTCCCGGGGAGTTCTTCTACCTCCAGATCTGAACTCCCCACTGCAGCCAGCTGTCCGTGGGACAGAAGGTGCAGGTCCGCACCCCTGCTGAGGTCAGAAAGCAGGGAGGAAAAAGCCAAGAGGCTATCACTTTGCAAGGTTTTGCTTTGTTTGACAGCAGGTATGGGTTGAGGGGGCACACAGGCCTGACCCCCGTGTTCCGTTTGACCATGTGAGGAGACCCACGGCAGTGCTGGTGGTCCTGGGGGACCAGCCAGAAGAGCTCAGCCGGAACCACTGGCTTCGAGGCTTTGTGTTCATTTCGCCTTCGGCCCCTTCTCGATAGGCTTCCCGATGTCCTTCCCCCGGAGCTTGAGGCCTGAAACGAGCCAGCAAGATGCTGACCACTCTGCAGCTTCCTGCACCTACCCAACCTCCCTGCTCTCCTCGAGCTTTCCATCACTGCCTACTGGCATCACAAGGCCTCCACACGGAGGGCTGCTTTCACATCTGACATTACAGTGTGGGCCAAGCATCTCATAAAGGGTTGAGGACCAGGCTGGTGACTCACACCAGCAATCCCAGAGCTCAGGAGACTGAGGTAGGAGGACTGATGGGAGTTTGAGGCCAGCCTGAGCTACAGAGAGACTATATAAAAAATAAAATCTAAGCCAGACGTGGTGGTGCACGCCTTTAATGCACATAGGAGGCAGAGGTAGGCAGATCTCTGAGTTCAAGGCCAGCCTTGTCTACACAGTGAGTTCCAGAAAAGACAGAAAAAAAACCAAAATAGTAATAATAAATAAAATCTAAAAAGATGAGCAGACAAACATCTTGATCTCTTGTCCCAGCAGAACTGGAACACTGCACTGGGCCTCCATGGAGGTGCACTGTAGAAGTAAGCGTGTGCCATGTAGGCACCCTGAGGGCAGTGTGTTCTGGCTGGATGCTAGCTATAGAAGGACCCAGACACCATTTCCTTAGGGTTCTGGAGTCTCACCAATCCACCAATCCTCTAGCCTTTAGGCAGGAGTCTAGTAGTATGACGTCAAGAGGACAGGGGCCTGCCCCCTCAGCCCTCGCCACCCCTCACAGAAGGGCAAAGCCTCGTCCAAAGACTGCCAGGGAAGACACTCACCGATGGCTCTCTCAATTTTGCCCAAAACCTGGTTATTCGGAATGGCCCGTCCGCTTTCATAGTCTGCGATGACTTGCGGCTTTTCATTGATTTTCTGAAGAAAAGATGCACCTTAGCCATACTATAGCTCAATAAGATGTGTTGTAGAAGCCAGGAGAGGTGCCCACAGGCAGCCATTTTTGTTTGGGGTCCCTGGTACCCCCATACAGACAAGTCTTGTGCAAGAGAGAGCTACAGCTTCTCTGACTTAGCTTTCCCAGAGGATTTGGGGTGTGCTAGGGTAAGGTCCCAAAGCTGCCATGCAGGAAGCCCACCTTCCCTATGCTGTCTAAGCACCTGTCCCCTGTCCCCACTCCATAGCCGCAAAAAGCCTCACCGTGGCCAGGTCTTTCTGCGTCAGGCCCTTGCTCTGCCGGCCCCGCTGAATCACTTTGCCCACCTCCAGGGTCACCCTGTCGTGATGCAGCTCCTCTGTCTCCCGGTCTAGCTTGGCTGTGTTCTTAGTGATGGAATGCTGCTTGTTCTGGCCAGCAGCCCCTGGAGGCAATGTGAGCAGAACAGAGCAGAGATGGTTTGCAGTCAACATGGGGGAAAGGATTTCAAATGGAAACCAGACTGACAGGATCCCAGGCCCAGCTGACCTGGACTTCAGACCTCAGAGCCCTGAATCTGAATCTTCCCACAGTGGTGAGAAGAAGGTGGAAAGTTAACAGTCCCTGCTGACCTCACACCACTCAGAACTGCACGGACAGGTCAAGAATATTTCCTGCTGCCCAGGTCTCTGCTCCTGACAGGTCCCCAGGGCACTACCCAACCATACCATCAGGCAAGCAATCCCACAGCACATCCTTGCTTTGCAAGTGGAAACTTGAGTACCTACATTTCTTGGATGTCTCCACATCTTCTCCTCGTCTCTGAGCTGCTAAGATGGCCTAGAAAACCAGAAAGTGGTTTTCAATCAAAAGGTGCTTTTGGGGAGTGTGGGGCACAATTTGGGCAGCTGTTTGCCAACCACATGCTAACTGTTCTAAAAGACTAACACACAATGCTAGGTGAAACAATCCAAAGTCATCACAAGAGGGTCCTCCACCCCACTCTGGTTTCACTTTCCATGTTTTTTGTTAATCCATGGTCAACTTTAGTTCAGAAACATTAAATTCCAGATAATAAAGAATTCATAATTTTGAAATTTTGTATGTTCTGAAAAGTGTGATGTGGTCTCGTACCATCCCCATTGAGACATAAACCATGCCTCTATCCAGCTGTGTCCATGCTATATGCATGCTACCTGCTTCTTACTCATCTACCTGGCAACCTCTTT
Source organism: Peromyscus eremicus (assembly GCF_949786415.1). Taxonomy (NCBI): domain Eukaryota; kingdom Metazoa; phylum Chordata; class Mammalia; order Rodentia; family Cricetidae; genus Peromyscus; species Peromyscus eremicus. The sequence continues at coordinate 14,953,410 of NC_081419.1, read as the reverse complement.
GGTTACCAGATAACTGCCAAGGCACCAAAACAGACTTTACGTTCAAGAAATCATGATGTAGGAGCCTAATGCTACCTTAAAATGGCTGTGTGATTCACATCACTTTAGGGCATCAAATTAGATAAGGTATCATTTCACACCATCCCTAAAAGAAGAGGAATGTAGGAGCCTAAGAGACAACTCTTATTACAGTGCACTGTTATAATAGGTTTTTTTCCCAAACATTAGTTACGACTGGCCCTTTTTTGGATGTATTTATTTTTATTTTACACGTATGAGTATTTGCCTGCATATATGTCTGTATACCACATTCATACAGTGCCCACAGAGGCCCGAAGAGGTGTTGGATCCCCGAGAACTGGATTTATGACAGGTGTAAATTGCCATGTTGATGTTGGTACACAAACCTGAGTCTTCTGCAAGAGCAGCAAGCACTCTTACCCACTCTTAGCCCTCTCTCCAACCTTATTACTATTTCTTACTGTGCCTCATTTATAAACTTGGTCATGGTTATATATGAGTAGGAAAAAACACAGTACATACAGGATCCAGCACAACTCACAGTTTTAGGCATCCACTGAGCAGCCTCAGAATGTGTCCCCAAAGAAACAGGGGTATACTGTACACAAATCCTCAATATCCAAATACCCAGATAATGTGCATTAAACTACTGCTAAAAGAACCAACTCACTTCTACACTAAAACAGGCTTGAGCTGGGTGTGGTGGCCCACAGCTGTGACCCTAGTACTCAGAAGGCTCGGAAGGGAATCCAGGCCAGTGTCAGTTACGGGGCAAGATTTGCTTAGTATTAAATACACAAGGTCCTGGATTCAATATCAGCACTACAATAAATAAATTATATATATATATATATGTGTGTGTGTGTGTGTGTGTGTGTGTGTGTGTGTGTATATATATATATTATATGCTAGCAGGTTCTTTATTGAAAATAGAGCTATTTCTCTTCCAAACCCTGCAGGAAGGAGTGGAATGCTGGCCTGGCTTCCTCAGCCAGTATGACTCCTAATGAGAGATGACACACCCCACAGAACCCTGTAGTCTCCCTGGAAACAGGACCACTAATAGTGATGCCTGGGTCACAGTCACTGAGTATTAATATAATGTTTCAGAAAAGTGGCCTGTGAGCCATTATCTGTGTAGTATGTTCCGACTTTCTACACACTTGTGATGACTCCAAGTTCCCTTGAAAAGGACTGGGAATTTGGCTTCGACTATGCAGCAAATAAAGCCAAAGCTGGTCAGTACTACTCAAGGTACCATAGCACTCAGGGCTCAAGAAAGCAGAGTGCACCTATGGAGAGGACACTCGGCCACAGGAGACCACCACTGCCTCAGACAGCACTCTTTATAGGCTCAGATCGCATGAGTGCGCTTCATGGACACCAAGCCACCAGTGATGCCCGGACCAGCTGATACCAGGTAGGGACAAAACCTTTAGCAAGAAGTCTGCCCCTGCCCTGGCTCCCAAGTCTCCTGTGCCTAACGACCCTGCTCCCCACCCCACATTTAGTGACCAGCCAGGTTCTCTGACCTACTCTTGCACCTGTCCTCAACCCTGTTTCCATCTCCATCCAGGTCCCCACCCAGGCCTGTCCCAGTCCAGAGCTCAGGTCACATCCCATCCCCCAACCCCTGACCCTTGCCCCAGCCTCGCCCAGGTCAGCTGCCCTCTGCTCCAGTCTTTCCCCCTACTTGGTCCCCACCTGTTGTCCCACAAGGTCCCCACCCTCGTCTGTTCCCTTCGGGTCCCCACCCACTGGCGGATTCCCCAGACTTGGCCCAGCGACCCACAGCGCACAGCGCGGCCCCGCCGCTTCCCGCCGCTCCCCGCCGCCCCCCGCTGGCTGGGCACCTGCTTAGACTTGGCCTGTGCGGCCGTGGGGCCCTTCTTGCGCAGCACCGTCACGGTGTCCCAGTCGCTCTCGGCCATGGCGCGGCGGGGGCGGCGGTCCGTCCGGCGGCTCTGGCAGCTGCTCGAGACCCGGCGCGGCAACGCGACGTCCCTTCGTCGCCTCCCCGCTTCCGGCGCCTGCGCCGCGGTCCCGCCCCTGGCTCCCATTGGTCGGTGGTCCCAGGAGCCGGCACTTCCCGAGCTTCGCGGCCAATCCGAGCCCGGCTAGTCTAGGGACCCGCCGGGGCTGCCCGCGGGCGGCGCATGGAGGGCGACGTCTGATCTTCGCCACTGATCTAGTCTTCGGTTTATGGGGATAGGAGGGGCAGAGCGCCTGGGCCGGGAAGAACGTGGGGTCCAAAGGGAGCGGAGAGGGATCTTAGAAGAGAGAAGAGCAGAGGGGACCTGGAGAGAAGATGGGAGGACTTAAGAAAGTGGAGGACCCAGACCGGAGAGGAGAGTGGGGGACCCAGACCGGAGAGGAGAGTGGGGGACCCAGACCGGAGAGGAGAGTGGGGGACCCAGACCGGAGAGGAGAGAGGAGGAAGAGAACCTGAGGGAAGGGTGGGGACCTGTGGGGGAGCTGGGGATCAGAGGGAAGGAGCATGGGAATCTGAGAGGAGAGTGGGAAACTGGGCGGAGAGGGGCGCAGGCGACACCCGCCCCTCATGCTAGCACCGGTGCTGTTCTAGTGGAGAGAAGGGAGTACAGATCCCACTGATCCCAGCGGGTCTCCACTACGTTCCTTCTGAGCAACCTGTGCCAGCGTCCCCCACACTAGTCGGTACACTGGTACACGTGTCTTCCAGGCCACGCCTTTGGGGGTCCTGAGATAGAATTCAGGTTCTGCTGAGCTGCAGCTTTGCACTGTACCAGCAATTTGAAGTTCTGGTCCTTTGGAGGTGTGCTGGGGGCGGGCGGGCGGGGGTGGGGGGGACAACAGTTGGCAAATTTTGTGGGCTCTGAAACGTGAACCTTAGATGGCTTTCTTTGGAATACAAGAAAACAAAATTGGTTTAAAAATAAAAACTCAGGGCGATGGTGATGCACACCTTTAATCCCAGCACTCGGGAGACAGAGGCAGGTGGACCTTTATGAGTTCAAAGCCAGTCTGGTCTACAGAGTGAGTTCCAGGACAGCCAAGGCTGCACAGAGAAACCCTATCTTGAAATAAATAAAGATTAAACAACTCAGGGCTGGAGAGATGGCTCAGAGGTTAAGAGCACTGCTTGCTCTTCCAGAGGTCCTGAGTTCAATTCCCAGCAACCACATGGTGGCTCACAACCATCTGTAATGAGATCTGGTGCCCTCTTCTGGCCTGCATGGATACGTGCAGACAGAACAATGTATAAATAATAAATAAATAAAATCTTTAAAAAAAAAAAAAAAAAGATTAAACAACTCAGGCCGGGTGGTGGTGGCGCACGCCTTTAATCCCAGCACTGGGGAGGCAAAGCCAGGCGGATCTCTGTGAGTTCGAGGCCAGCCTGGGCTGAAGAGTGAGTTCCAGGAAAGGCGCAAAGCTACACAGAGAAACCCTGTCTACAAAAACAAAAACAAAAACAAAAAAATTAAACAACTCACCTTTGTGACACCAATACTTGGGATGTGGAGATGGGAGGATCAGAAGTTAAGTTTCTCTTTAACTACATAGCAAGTTTGAGGCCACCCAGGGCTACATGAAACTCTGCTTGAGAGAGAAAAAAATGATTATAGAGGGGCTTAAGTGATTAAGAGCATTTGCTGCCTTTGCAGAGGACCCAAGAACACCCACATCAGGTTGTAGCTCCAACTCCAGAGGGATTGATACCCTTTTCTGGCCTCTGAGGGCACCAAGCACACATGTGGTAGGTATACAGACAAATAGAAAGGCCCATACACATAAAACAAAATGAAACACACACACACACACACACACACACACACACACACACACACACACAGCTGCCTATTTCTGACTTCCAACTGCTGGGATTAAAGGCATGTGCCATCAGTCTGGGTACCAAAAAATACTTTTTAAAATTTTAAAAATGGGGCGGGGGTGGCTTGGCAGTCAAGAGCACCGACTGCTCTTCCAGAGGACTTGGGCTCAATTCTCAGCACCCACAAGGTGACTCACAGTCATCCCATGGGATCTGATGCCTCCTGGCCACCACAGACACTGCACACATGTGGTGCATAGACATTCATGCAGACAAAATGTCCATAAATATATAAAGGCTCAAAAAATGTGTTGTTTTGAGACAGGGTCTCACTATGTAACTTTGGCTAGCTTGGAACTTGATATGTAGACCAGGCTAGCCTCAAAAGTCACAGAGAAGCACATGTCTCTGCCTCCCAATTACTAGGATTATAGGCTTGCACCACCACTACAGACTAAAAAATTTTAAATCTTAACAATAAGTTACAGAAAAAAATTTTTTTTGCTTGATGTGCATTTATTTTCAATTTGGGGAGAGATGGTGTGTGTGTGGAAGTCAGAGGACAACGTTTAGATTTTATTTTTATGTGTTTGAGTGTTTGGGCTGCATGTATAGGTACCACTTACATGTCTGTGCAGGTCAGAAGAGGGCATCAGATGCCCTGGAAGTGGAGTTCCAGAGGGTTGTAAGAGGCTAAGTGTGGATCCTCACACCTTTAATCCCAGCACTTGGGAGGCAGATAGATCTCTGGGCGTTCCAGGCCAGCCAGGGATACACACTTGAGGGCCTGTCTCAGAAAATAAAAAATTATGATGATAATAATATAAATATAAATTGTACACATCTCTTTATGCTTTTGCTTGCTGTTTTCAGCTGTGTTCTCTCTGATTGCCTTGTTAGGATTTTTGCAGAATTATTTTCTGAAAAGAGTAGAAAGAAGACTCAGTCATCTTCCTAGTTTTTGACCAGTTTTCTCCATCAAAATCAGCATTAGCTTGAGAAAACTCAAAACTTCTCACTGATGTAATCACTGGTAGCAGACACTACAAGTTGGAGAGTCTTGTATAATTTTAGAGGGACCAGCCTTAATATCCCAGGGGCTCAGGAGAGAGAACTATGAACGGCGAGGAATCTCAGCACACTGAGCTCTTAGTCCAGTCATTTATTCTTTTTTTTTTTTGGTTTTCCAAGACAGGGTTTCTCTGTATAGCTTTGTGCCTTTCCTGGATCTTGCTCTGTAGGCCAGGCTGGCCTCGAACTCACAAAGGTCCACCTGCTTCTGCCTCCCGAGTGCTGGGATTAAAGGCGTGTGCCACCACCGCCACCGCCCCCAGTCATTTATTCTTCCAAATCTTCTTCTCTGTCCCATGCCCTGGGAGTCCTGGTATATATACACTTACATACAAGCAGTAATCCCTTGGCAGTGCAAAGCCAGGCTTCCAGGGTCAAATGGAGGGGTGATAAGAATCACAAAGAGGGGCAATAATTGTTAATTGTCATTTGCAACCCAAAAGGGAAGTGACTAATGGAGAAATGAATTAACTAAAGGCTAAATTCAGGTAATATCTAAGAAGAGGGATCTTATGTGCTCAACTATAATCTTAAATATGATTGGTGGAAAGTGTTAAGAATCTATAAATTGCTAGGTCAGTGAGAGAAAATAAAACTTCCTTTTTTCCTGTGGCTCCTATCTGTCTAAGCTATCTGCCGTTTTTTTCTGCAGGGTGGGGGAAAGTGTGCTCGGTCGCTAGGCAACCTGTGTACAGCTAGATGCCTCTGGTGATAGTTAAAGGGAGATCTGGAACTAGAGGTAAGATTTGGGAAAGGAGGAGTTAAGCTTAATTGGCACATCCACCAGGCCTTCTCAAACAGGTAGCCTGGATACTTAAGTCTGTTTTTTTGTTTGTTTGTTTGTTTGTTTTTTGTTTTTGGTTTTTCGAGACAGGGTTTCTCTGTGTAGCTTTGAGCCTTTCCTGGAACTCACTTGGTAGCCCAGGCTGGTTAAGTCTGTTCTTAAGAGAGTACAGAGGTATCTCTGATAAAGTACTCTCCTCCATCTGTGGATGGACCTGGCTGGATGCTGCCAATGATGATAATTACAGGGAAGCTTGAACTGGGGTTCTGGCTATGCATAGCTGTCAGCGCAGAAGGTTATCTAAATATTCCTAGAATTGGTTAGGTACGGAGTTAGAGGTCTATAAAGTTAGTAAGGCTGTAAGAAAGGAGGGTCTGAGCTAAACTGTGTAAAGCTATTACTTAAGGTCCACCTGACCTGGATGGTGTCTCCTTGTGGATGGTGGTCTGAACTGTTATTTCTGTTAGTCCTTGAAAGTGGCTAAGGGAGATATCTGATTCCAGTGCTGAAAGGGGAGAAACATATGGGCTGGGGGGAAGGAAGCCTTTCCTGAGTCTGTTCTCCAAATACCTTGAATGTATATGTCCAAGGAGTGATCAGTCCACACTGTCAGCCCTTCTTAGGGGAAAATCAATTGGGAAAACTATGAAGGCACACATGACTTTCATAACAGAAGACAGCTGATCTATAACAAGCCAAGTAACACCAAATACTCCTTGGAATTTGGCTGCTTCTGAAGGAATTCCTTGATCCCTTCAGGTAGTGGCTTTGCCATAACCAGCTGAGTTCTTATGATATATTCCTGCGGCCTGTAGCAGGAGAGGAAAGGGTTTATTTGGCTTACACTTCCAGATCATAGCCCATCACTGGAAAAGGTCAGAACTCAGGAGCTGATGCAGAGGCCATGGAGGGGTGCTGCTTACTGACTTGCTTCTCATGGCTTGCTCAGCCTGGTTTTTTTGGTTTTTTGAGACCAAGTTTTCTCTGTGTAACAGTCTTGGCTGTCCTGGACCTCTTTATAGATCAGGCTGGCCTTGAACTCACTGAGATCTCTGCCTGCCTCTGCCTCCCAAATGCCAGGATTAAAGGCATGTGCTACCACCGCCTGGGTCAGCCTACTTTCTTATAGAACCCAGGACCACCAGCCCAGGGATGGTACCACCTGCTATGGTCTGGGCCTTTCCCTGTTGATCACTAATTGAGAAAATGCCTTACAGCTGGAGGCATTTCCTCAAATGAGGCTCCTTCCTCTGATGACTCTACCTTGTGTCAGGTTGACACACAAAACTAGCCACTATAGTCCCTGAAACTAGAATTCTGATAAATACAATTCCATCCATGAATGAAAACACATCCATAGTGTTGTAAATTGAACTCGCATCTTTCAATGAGACAGATTTTTGTTTGCTTTGTGTTTTGCGGACAGGGTCTCACTATGTAGCTCAGTCTGGCCTCCTCTCTCAGCCTCCTGAGTGATGGGAATGCAAGTGCCTAGCTGATGAGAGTGTTTCTTTTTCTTTTACATTTTTAAAATTTATTTTGTGTGTGCACTCATGTGTGGGTGGCGGGCATGAGTAATGCGATACACTTCCAAGGGCAGCTTTTAAGAGTCAGATCCATGTGGATCCTGGAGATGGAACTCAGGTCCTCAAGCCCTCAGGCTTGGCAGCAGGTATTTTAATCTTCTGCAACATCTCACCAGCCTAAGAGTTTTAATTCTATTCAGGTGGAGGCAGCATCAATTCTGTTTACATTTTGTAACTTGGATGGATTGATTGGAAAAGACTCAGCACTGGCCTGGCGTGTGCAAAACCTCTTTCTCCTTCACCTCTGGCTGACTTAAGTGTCCAAGCACTGTGAGGAGGCATCCTTAGGAGACATGCCTGTCTATAAGCCATCTTAACCCATTCCTCTTAGTTGTGAGTCACAAGTGCACATAGTCACTGCAAACTGTTTGACTCCAAGAGAGTAAAATGAGGGAGGAGTCCACCTAGATACCTGATACAGGCCGCAATCTAAGGAATTGTGGTCAGATACCCTATTTGGTGCTTGATATGCATGAACACATTAGGAGGCATCTCCCAGGCCGTGGGTGAGCTCTGCAAGAACAGCTGAGCCAGCTCCATGGTGTATCTGCTCTGGCTAGCTTGGGCTTGGAGAGGACCCCCTCTATCCCCTGCCATTGTTCAAGAGACCCATTGTCCCACATGGCTCTCATCAAGAATCCAGCCCTGATGTTTCCTGCCCAGTCTTGACACCCCCACTACCCTCTAGGCTCAGATAGATGCCATGAGGCTGCCCTCCTTTTCTCTCTGTGGGGTCACTAGGCACTTTCAGTCCCAGCTCAGGGTCTTTCAGTATGTTCCAGGCTCAGAGGTTGCTGCTTTGGAGCAAAGTCTCAGCAGCTAGCATGGGAAACTATATCTACCTCCAGAGACAGTGAGTTCTCTGTTCACAGTATTTAATATAAGCAAGCTGCCAACGTCAGTCACTTAATCATCACACATTTCTGTAGCCTGCTGGAACACCAATTAAAAAGGGTGATTTATTTATTCCTTTCAGGATCTGAGTGCTCTCCAGTCTTCAGTCTGGATACCCATCCTCTCTTCATTCCTTTTTTTTTTTTTTTTAAGTCAGAGAGATAAACATTGGATGTCTTCCTCAGTTGCTTTTATTTTTAAGACAAAATCTGTCACTGAACCTAGAGCTCCACTAGACTGGCTGTCCAGAAAGCCCCAGCGATCTTCCTGTCTCCACCTCCCCAGGACTGGAATTATAAGTGTCCAGTGCCTACAGGGCTGCTAGGGATCTGAACTCAGGTCCTCAGACTTTCATGGCAACCACTTTACTGAATGACCATCTCTCCAGTCCACCTTTCCTCTTTCCTTCCTTTTTTCCCCCTCCCTACCATTAAGCCATACCCTAGGACAGCATGTATATTTATTAATATGTAAGGTTTTGTGTTATGTTAATTACATAATATCTTAAAATAATCTTGTGTGGGGAAAGTCAGTATACTTTAAAAAAAGGACACCACAGCATTACAAAATGTAGAAAGATAATTGTATGAATCAATAATTATAGGATTGAGTTACAGCTCAGTACGCTGGAAATAAGCCCATTTCTTTAAAGAAAAATATAAAGATTTTTATTTATTTTGAGACAGAATATCAGTTATCACTGTGGAACTCACAGTGATTCACCTGCCTGTATAGCAGGCTATCGGGGACTATGGGGGTCCAGCCCCTCGATAGTCCCCTCCCAGAGTCCGGGAAGAATCTACAACCAGCTGATAATTAATCTTTGATAAAAAGAAATGTATCTATGTACATGAAACTCCTTAGTTCATACACTTTACTATTCTGTGATAGTTCTCTCTCTACACAGCTTCTATTCTGTTCTCATGTCTAGTTCCATTCTTGTCTGATTTCTCTCTATATTTATCTACTGTCCCCTCTAGGTTCTATCTTAATTCCTTCATCTAGTTCTGTCCCTTCTAGGTTCTCATCTATCTAGTTCTTTCCCCTATCAGCTCCTCTCCCGTCTCCCTCTCTCTCATCTGGGTCTTCCTCATCTTGTTCTTCCCCATCTGACTCTTCCTCATCTTCCATCTCGTTCCTCTAGTCCTCTCTTCTAGCCCTTCAGTCTAGTTCTTCCCCATCTCAGTTTGTTCCTCTCAAGTTCTTACCCATCTAGTTCTTCCATTCTCTTTTCTCTTCTCTCCTTTGTGCCCTGGAAATCCCGGTATATAAAGGGAGGGTCCGAGCTAAATTGTGTAAAGCTATTACTTAACGTCCACCTCTCCTAGGCAGTGTCTCCTTGTGGAATTTACCTCAAGTCAGGAGACTTGCATGTGGGCTGCTATCATTGTTAGTCCTCGGAAGTTGGGGCCCACCTGGGCGGTGTCTCCTTGTAGAATTTAAGTCAGGAGACTTGAAGATTGTTAGTCCTCCGAAGTTAGGCGCCCACCTGGGTGGTGTTTCCTGTAGTCCTTGAAAGTGGCTAAGGGAGATAATCTGATTCCAGAGAAAGCCTTTCCTGAGGCTGTTCTCCAAATACCTGAAATGTGTATGTCCAGAGGGTGATCAGTCCACACTGTTAGTCCTTCTTAGGGAAAAGTCAATTGGGAAAATTATGAAGGCACACATGATTTTCATAACAGAATACAGCTGATATATAACAAGCCAAGTAACACCAAAAACTCCTTGGGATTTGGCTTCCTCTGGAGGAATTCCCTGATCCCTCCAGGCAGTGGCTTTGCCATAACTAGCTGAGTTCTTATGATATATTCCTGCGGCCTGCAGCAGCAGGCTTTTACTTTTGGGCCACCAACCAGCTCCCAAATCATGACACGAAGACTTATTATTAGTTTTGAATGCTCAGCCTAGCTTAGGCTCATTTCTGGCTAGCTCTTTTTAACCTAAACTAACCTGTTTCTCTTTATCTACCTTTTGCCCCGGGGCTTTTTATTTTTCTTTCCTTCCGTTTATCTTACTTTCACTGCTTCTTGTATTTGGCTGGCTGGTGACTGCCTGGTTGGCCCCGGGTGTATCCTGGGTCCTCTCCTCTTGTGTCTGGCTGGCTGGCGACTGCCTGGCTGGCCCCGGGTGTATCCTGCGTCCTCTCCTCTTGTGTCTGGCTGGCTGGCTGGTGACTGACTGCCTGGTTGGCCCCGGGTGTATCCTGCGTCCTCTCCTCTTGTGTCTGGCTGGCTGGCTGGTGACTGCCTGGTTGGCCCCAGGTGTATCCTGCGTCCTCTCCTCATGTGTCTGGCTGGCTGGCGACTGCCTGGCTGGCCCCGGGTGTATCCCTGTTCTCTCCTCTCTTCCTATTTTGTTGTTCCTCTTGAGCCTGTATTTCTCCTCCTATTTATTCTCTCTGCCCATCAGCCCCGCCTATCCTTCTCCTGCCTAGCTATTGGCCATTCAGCTTTTTATTAGACCAATCAGGTGCCTTAGGCAGGCAAGGTGAAACAAATGCAACATTATCTTTTCATAATTAAACACACATCCTTACATCATTAAACAAATGCAGCATAAACAAATGCAACACACCTTTACACAGTTAAAGTAATATTCCACAGCATAAACAAATGTAACACATCTTTACATAGTTAAATATTCCATAACATCACTCTGCCCCGCCCAAGATATTTTATTTTTAATTTTGGGTATATGAGGTGGGGGGGGGGTGTTGTACATGTGAGTTCAGTGCCTATAGAGGCCAGTAGAGGGTGTCAGAGACCCTGGATCTGGAGTTACAGGCAGCATCACAGTCTACCAAAGCAGCCGCTCCTGTTGCTCTGGGCTCTGCTTTGACCTCCTCAGCACTGCAAAATCACTACACTGTGTTTGGTCTCCTCCTCCCTGTGAGAGTATTGGAGAAGCGTTCTAAACAGAAAGCCAGAGGGAACATAGGCAACATCACCTGTTCTCTCCTCTCTCAAGATTCTCGGTTCTGTACTGCCTGTTGCCCAGTGCTTACAGTGGCTTCTATATCCTGTCAGTTCTCTATGGTTTTTTATGGTGGTCAGTCAGGGACCCGACACTGTGTTGTGTAGCTGTTTCCTCTGGGTTCCCCATGATCACTACCATCTTGAAGCAGAGAAGCAGTGATCACCCATAGGAGACCCTCAGGAGATCAGAACTATTGCCATTCCCTCATGTAGAGACGATACTCATAGGCCCCTTCTTGATGAGTAAGCAGCAAATGGTGGTATAACTGCCTGCGGGTTGCACAGGGTCTTTCTGGTAATAGAGCTGCCTTTGAGTCGCCTATACTTCTGTCCTCATTGTGCTTCAAAATGGACTTGGACAGAATTTTTTCTGTGATCTGCCATTGCTCTCTACCTCTTGGGTGAATGAAAATAGTATCCCCAGAAAAAGTCACCTACCACCTTGTCATGAATAAAAGTAGCATTTCTAGAACTTTCTTATTCAACTGTCCCTTGGTCTCTAGCTTTAGGAAAACAGTTCTTAAAAAACATTTTTTTAAAGCTGTGCAGTGGTGGCACATGCCCTTAATCCTAGCACTTGGAAGGCAGAAGCAGGAGAATCTCTGAGTTCGAGGCCAGCCTGATCAAGAGAGTGATTCCAAGATAGCCAAGGCTACACAGAGAAACACTGTCTTGAAAAAACAATACAAAAAAATTTTTTTCAGTTTTTTCGAGACAGAGTTTCTCTGTGTAGTTTTGGCACCTGTCCTGGATCTCACTCTGTAGACCAGGCTGGCCTCGAACTCACAGAGATCTGCCTGGCTCTGCCTCCCGAGTGCTAGGATTAAAGGCGTGCATCACCACTGCCTGGCTACAAAAATTATTATTTTTTTTTAAGATTTACTTATTTGTTGTGTATACAGTGTTCTGCCTGCATTTATGCCTGCAGACCAGAAGAGGGCACCGGATCTCATTACGGATGGTTGTGAGCCACCATATGGTTGCTGGGAATTGAACTCAGGACCTCTGGAAGAACAGCCAGTGCTCTTAACCGCTGAGCCATCTCTCCAGCCCCCCCCAAATTATTTTTTAATTATGTGTGTATGTGGGGGGGTGCACATGTAGGAACAGGTGCCCACTGAGTCCAGAATCCGGCAATTAACCCCCGGAGCTGCAGTCACAGACAGTTGTGGTTTGTAGTATGTACTGTGATGTGGAAGGTTCGTGAATCCTTACTGAACACCATATCTGAGGTACATCACTGAAGTTCTTCCTATATATTCGTGGGTTCAGAAGAAAACTTTTAAAGTTTACTTTGGCAAAAGGTGTTCTGATCCATTAGAAGGAAATATAGATTGGCAAATGTGGCTGAACTGTCTATGGCATCTGATAACCACAAGACAACCAAGTTTTTTCTCTTTATTACACAGGGTCTGTGTACTCCCGGCTGGCCTAGAGTTCTTCTGTCTCAGCCTCTGGAATGCTGGGATTACAGGTGTGCATTGCCGTGCTTGGTTCAAACGATCAGTTTTGATAAAGTTAAAGTCAAATTCGCAAACATTAAAACTCAAAAGAGAAACTGGACTACACTGTTATTTCAAAAGTCGGTACATTTGGTTTAAGTGGTGCTTTGGAGACCTCCTCCCGTGTACCTCAAACTGCTCTCAAGCTTTCCTGCCTCCTGAGTTCTGGGGTTACAGGCATGCACTGCCGCGCCTGGCTGAATGAGTGTTTAATCCACCCTCAAGTTTACTTTGTGCTCTTTTCACTAGCATGATGGTGCAGAGGAAGCTCAGGGATGGTGATGGAGCTGGCCAAGTGCTGCCAGGCCAATCTTCTCCACCAGCAACGGGGAGCCCCTGCCAGCTGCAGAACGTGGGATGGAAAGACAGGGACGGGTCTGCGTGAATGAATGGCCGCAGTGAGGGGTTGTGCTACGGTGGAAGAGTAGGTCAGATAGCCTAACATCTAAGGAAGCAGCAGACTGTGTCCAAATTCCAGGGCCAGGGAGAGAGTCTCCATTTGGCCTGTTCTTTGGACCAGGGAATAAGGGCTGAGAGAACGTTGGTGTTATGCAAACTTTTCCTGGGAGACACATACAGGCGCCTACTCATACCAAATAAGGCACCAACGGGAGATGAAGGTACAATTCCACTGAAGTCCAGCTTGGCAAACCATTGAGTTTATTGGGTAATTACAAAGCATAGCTGAGTGGTTACTTAGAGGAGCAAATCTCAAAACAGCTATAGAAGTCTCACCCAGCACGGATAATGACTTCCTTATGGCTGCATAGATGGAGTCTCCCTTTCAGTTAACCTTTCACATTACATATCCTAGCACCTCCTGAAAACAAAAGACTACGTATGTCTGGGGCAGAATTGTATATATCTGGCAGAGGGTGAAGGAAGGAGGGGCTGAGATCTCAGGTCTGTGACCATCCCCACCCAATTCTTCTATGAAGGGATATCAATAGTCCTGATCTTGAAGATCACCTGTGAATAGTCACAGCTGCTTCTGATGCAGGTGATAAGGTTTCTTTCTTTTTTAAAAAAAAAATTTATTTATTTATATGTATACAGTGTTCTTCCTGCATGTATACCTATAGGCCAGAAGAGGGCACCAGACCTCATTATGGAGGGTTGTGAGCCACCATGTGGTTGCTGGGAATTGAACTCAGGACCTCTAGAAGAGCAGCCAGTGCTCTTAACCGCTGAGCCACCTCTCCAGCCCGTGATAAGGTTTCTATGCTTGGAGGACAGCATCCTACAGCAATAGGAGCACCTATGGAGATTGTGATATGGAGGGACAGGGACACCCAGCTGCCACAGGTGAAGGGAACCCGTGGGATCTCGAGGGTTGAGATTACAGCTGTACATCGCCACAGACCTGTGGCTGCATGGCCTTGGGCAAGTGACTCTAGTTGCTAAGTCTGAGTGGGAGCAGAGCTGGTACAGGTGTGTGGGTAACAACAGTAAGCCTGCCCTGGGGGGTCCCAGTCACCTGTCAGATGCCAAGAAGGTCCTCCTGTCCACGGTCCTTTCAACAATGCTCCCACTCCAGTATCCTCTCTGGCCGGCAGGTGGCATACTTGTTGTTCTCTGAGAAGCTAGGAAGACCTGTGCTCTGCCCATCATCTGACAGCCAGCCATTGTGAATGACGGAACTGGGTCTTGGACCACATGGGTCACAGTTCAGAAATGCTACCACTACATCTTGTACAGATGATGGGTCTGTGGTCATGAGAACCTAGGGTCACCAAGAAAGTCAGCAGCTTTAACCCGAGTCTCTAAGGCCTGAAAAAGGCCCAAGCCAAGCACAGGGAGTGTGGTACAGCTTAGTGCAAAGGGTTGTGGCCAGGCTGGGCCTCTTCAGTAGAGCCGGATCACCAGGACACATGTAAAGCCAGACGCGGTAGCTCACCTCTGTAGTCCCAGCATGCCTATGGCAAGATAGGAGGCAGAGAGAAGAAAATTGCTGGAAGCTCACAAGCCAGCTAGCCCAGTCTAAGTTAGCAGTGGCAAACGAGAGACCCTTTCGCAAGGTGGAAGGTGAGGGAAGACACCCAAGGTTGTGCTCTGACTTCCACACACATGTTGTGGTACACACTCACCTGTCCAATCACCACAGTCCACCCTAACAAGCTCTGTCAGCACGTGAGGTCCCAACCTGTTTCAATGTGTCACCTCAGCCATCTTCAGCACAAATGCCCCCGCGCTCCATGCAGAGCCAAAGGCTCTACTGAAGAGGGGGTTCTTGGCTGCTCCCAGGACTCAGGGAGTGAGCAGGTGCTGTGTGGGTCCTCCTGAGACTGCCCAAGGATCACCCCCAACCTCTGCCTGGCCCTCAGTGGTTGTCTTGCTGGGTAACTTTTGCTTTCTTTTTAGCAGGGAGGAACCCACATGGGAATCCCCTGAGTTGTCCAACAATTACAACGACTCACCCATTTCCCAGCCAGTGAGTGAGGTGAGTCCCCAAGATGTCACCCAGTTTGGTGCTTGTGGGTGGGGCAGTAGTGAGGCCACTTCCCATTCAGGACACCTCCCATCTCTTGACCTGGTCTAACTCTGTACACTCTACACACCAGTCCAAAAAACAAAAAGTGCACACAAAATCTCAAAAGTAGAGAAGTCTAAAGGGACTTGTGGTGGCAGCATTGGGCAGTAGATTACGGTTAAGGTTGCTATGGTAATGTCCATCTCTGGCTCGGCTGCCATTAAGGGCAGTGGGCAGTGTCTTGCTGGTGAAATTGTTGGTGGATGTGGGTGAGAGGAGGCCTGGAGGATGGAACAGACACGCATTTTGCCCTCAGGGAAAAGATGCTCTGCTGTGAATAAACCTACTTTCTCTCAGGCTAGGCTGCTAGCTTCTCAGGACGCCCTCAGGCCTCTCAGGTGCAGCCTGGAGGAAATACCTCCTTACACTGGTAGAGCTGAGTTAGGGGTCTTGAAGAAGTCCCTGCAGTGGGGACTCACTAGTGTGAGTGAGTCCCATGGCTGTTTGCTTGGGGCAAACAGGCTCTAGGAAGCTAACTGACCAATGGCTGCCTGAGTTTGATCAGAAGGGGACAACCTTGCTGTCCTATTGGTGGAATTCCTGATTCAGTTAGGGGAATTCCAACTCCTAACCAAGCAAAGAATGCAGTCAGTGTGGCCGGATCAGTAGCCCCTACTTGAAACAGATTTCACAGCTGCAGGGGGTCTCCTTGTTACCAGGGTGTCACCTGGACTCCCCTCAGCCCCCTAGTCCTTGCAGTCTTCATGATATTGCTGCTGTAGTTATTAGAGTCAGAGCCTGTCCCGGCATCCCGCGGAGGCATGCTCAGTTACTTGTCCTCAATAAGCCAATCAAAGAGAAAAATCACCAGTGAAAAGCAAAAAAGATTTATTCAATGTGGCCCCATTAGAAAGAAAGACAAAAGCCAGGTGGTGGTGTTGCACACCCTTAATCCCAGCACTCAGGAGGCAGAGGCAGGTGGATTTCTGTGAGTTTGAGGCCAGTCTGGTCAACAGATCAAGTTTCAGGACAACCATGGCTGTTACACAGAGAAACCTTGTGTTAAAAAAAGCGATCCAGTGACACAGCCTCCCCCACATCCACCTTCAGGGTCCTGCATGAAGTTTAACTTCAAGTAGAGTCCACAGTTATGAATCATTAAGTAGGCTGGGTCAAGTGTGGGCCTGCCCATCACTGACCCATCTCATTGTCTCAGCTCCAGTCTACCCTGCAAGATGGCCTGAAGCTCCAAATCTCTTTCCAGGAGACAAGTTTCTGCTTTGGTTGGCCTAGGCTTCAGCCTTTTCCTTTCTCCTGAATGAGATTCCTGGAAAATATTTCAGTTTCTTGGGGTATGTTAAGAGTCTAATAGCCAGGGGCTGGAGAGATGGCTCAGGGGTTAAGAACACTGACTGTTGTTCCAGAGGTCCTGAGTTCAGTTCCCAGCAACCACATGGTGGCTCACAACCATCTGTAATGAGATCTGGTGCCCTCTTCTGGTCATACATGCTGTATACAAAATAAATAAATAAATCTTTAAAAAAAAAAAAAAAAAAAAAAAAAGAGTCTAATAGCCAAAGAGAAGGGCACAAGTATCTCTCAAAGTCAGTTACAGAATGAACACAGATGAGACTCAGAGAGTACAGTGCAGAAGTGTCCATCATTTTTACATTGTGATATAACATCTACAGGCATTGGGATGCATTCATGGCCATCCTGGGATACATGTGGCAGGTTGTACATACCTGGTGTAGAAGACTGGTGAGATCTAGTCATTTTGTGTGTATACATATGTGTGTGGTGTTATGTATACATGGTATGTGGTGTGTGTGTGTGTGTGTGTGTGTGTGTGTGAACCACATATTCAAAGGCCAGACAACATTAGATAGGGTGCTCTATCACCCTCCTTGGGGGCGAGGGGAGGGGTTCGAGACAGGGTTTCTCTGTGTAGCTTTGGCTGTTCTGGAACTCACTCACCAAGCAGGCCTTTAATTCAGAGATCCACCTGCCTCTGCCTCCCAAGTGCTGGGATTAAAGGTGTGTGTCACCACAGCTTTCTTATTCCTTTCAGGTTTCTCCCTGAACCTGGAGCTAGGTTGACATCCAGCAAGCCACACTAATCCTATCTCCTGTCTCTTCTGCAAGAATAATACACACCCAGCTTTTTTTTTTTTTTTTTTTTTTTTTGGTTTTTTAGAGACAGAGTTTCTCTGTGTAGCTTTGCGCCTTTCCTGGAACTCGCTTTGGAGACCAGGCTGGCCTCGAACTCACAGAGATCCGCCTGCCTCTGCCTCCCAAGTGCTGGGATTAAAGGCGTGCGCCACCACCGCCCGGCACACCCAGCTTTTAAAACAGACATGGGTGTGGATCTGAACTCAGTCCATCAGGCTTGGGCAGCAAGCACTCTTGCCCATCCGTTTCTCCAGCCTCCAGGTGAGATCTATAAAATAGGAGGGGCTAGAGAGACGGCTCAATGGTGAAGACCACCTGCTGCTCTTGCAGAATACTGCGTTCAGTTCCCAGTAGCCACATGGCAGTTCGTAACTGTCTATAACTCCAGTTCCAAGGGATCCGTTGTTGTTTTCTGGGCTTTAGGACACCATTCACCCACATGCATACATACATCCAGGCAAACATTCATACACATTTAAAAAAAATGAAATATTCCACGTGTGCGTGTGTGCGCGCGCGTGTGCGTTTGTGATTAAATAACGTACGATTCCTTGCTCTCCTTCCATGATGTGGACCCCAGAGACCGAACTCGGGTCATCAAGCTTGGTGGCAAGTGACTTTACCCTCTGATCTCCAGAGCACCAGGTATGTTTTAGGAGCGCGAATGTTCCAGGAGAGCCTATGCCAATCTACAGCAGCTCACGTCAGCCCCTCCTCGACTTTGCTAAGAAGCCGGGAAACAAGCTTAGGACCACGCCGCGCGACGCCGGCCAATCGTCGCTCGCTGCGGCTCCCTGCTCGCTCCTGATAGGTTCCTGCTTCCGTCTGTCAGAGGGTAGGCCCAAGGCGGCCTATTTGACAAATCGACGCCCGCCGCCGCTCCCTGCGAGCTCCTGGTAGGCTCGTGCGTCTGTCCGTCAGGCGGGGCGGGCCGCGCCAGCGGGGGTGGTTCCCGGCGGGCGCTGAGTTCCGGGCGCGCGGAGACCGTTGGGTGAGGCGGCGCGGATCTGAGCGGGGGGTCGAGTCTCACGGCGGGTCGGGCCGGGGTCAGGCGCGGGGTGGGAGTGGCGGTCGGGGGTCAGATGCGGGGCTGCCGTCGGGAGTGGGGAGGCTTTGCGGAGCCGGAAACTGAAAGTCGGCGGGAGGGGGGCCGGAAAAGTTCGCGACGTCGGCAGCGGTGCGTGGCTACGCGGCCCTAGGCGGGATGGCTCTGGGTCTCGGCACTATGGTCCATTCTCCGGATCTCGGTCCGGGGTCCCGGCTGTGGGACCCACGAGCCCCACTTGTGCCTTGCTGGCTCGAGGGTGGATGCTGTTGTGCGAACACCTGGGCTCCCGGGCCACTTTTACCGCCCACCTCCCCACCAAAGGCTTCGGCTTTTGGACCTGTGGGGTCAAATTAGGTCTGACACTCCCAGGACTCAGGCGTCGCCTTTTCGGACCCTTGACACTCGACTCCACAACCCACGACTCTCTCCTCCCCCTAGACCCCTTCCTTGTTGGTGGCTTAGTGGGGGTTGGACCTGGTGGGTACTCTTCATGATGGACACGAAGCCCCAAGTAGGTAGTGAGGACATGAGATTGATTAGAACCCAAAGGCGTACTCCCTGCTGGCTCTAAAGTCGAAGAAGCACAGAGTTGGGGGACTCAGGAAACTTTCGGCCCCTTGGACACAGTGCAAGGTCGTCTTGCGTGCAGCTCATTAGCTGGAAGTCCTCTGTTCCTGGCTACCAGTCGCCCAGAGAGGTCACACTTGGCCTTGCCAGAGTGCTCCATGCTTGTGTGACTGGCTGAGAAAGGTGATATTTAGTGACCCAAAGTTACTGTTACCGGGTGGAGGCCCCAACCAATCCTAAATTGGTGTTTGAGTCTTTTAAAAATTTAGCTTTATTGCTGCATACTTTGCATATCACAGCATTTATAAGCACTTTGGAGTTTTAACAAAAGCGCAAGCTCAAGGGTTGTTTTGTTTGCTTGCTTGCTTTTGTTTTTTTCGAGACAGGGTTTCTCTGTGTGGCCCTGGCTGTCCTAGAACTACCTCTGTAGACCATTTTGGCCTCGAACTCAGAAGAGATCTTCCTGCCTCTGCCTCCCAAGTGCTGAAATTAAAGGTTTGCATCACCACCACCGCCCGGCTCAAGGGTAGTTCTTTATCAAGCCTTGTGTGTGTAGCTGGAAGGCTGAGTGCTACCAGCGGTAGTGTCTACCTGGTCTGAACTGCAGGGCAGGTCTGTGAGGTGCTTACATATTTGCTGTTTCTTTTCCTGGGACCCCCTAGCACCCCCCCACCCCCACCCCAGAACTGGACAGACTATTCTCTGACAGGGCAGGCTGCCAGGAACCCTGTTACTCTTTCCTGTTTGCTGGTCATCGAGGGGCAGGGCTTGGGCCTCAGTACCTCCACACACCTGATGGCTGATGGGAGCTTGGAGGGGCTAGAGTGAAGGCTGTGTGCATACTCATCCAGTCTCGCTGGCTCCTGGGCTGCAGCACATCGGACGCTTTCTGTCAGAGCCCTCTAGGAGTCGCTGGGCTGCGATTCCTCCTGCACCCGTAAAGGAGCAGCAGACTGGGCTGTGTCCACTTAGAGAAGGCCTTCCAAGAAGGAAGTGCTTCCTCCCTGACACCTCACGCCTGTTTTGGGAGTTGACTTGGGGTTTCCTTCTTGACAGTGGGATGCCAGGCTTCCACTTCCCGTGTGGTCATTACATAAATTGTGAGAATGGCTTGGCAGGTGGATTCCATGGGAAGTTGTGAGCTTGTACAGGCATGGACAAGATAACCTGGAGAAGAAAAAAATTGCCCATAGGTTCTACAGATTATCCCATGTTGGAGTCTTCCTGCCTGTTTACTGGCCCTGCCCCCTTTACAGTTGGTGGAGGCTCCACCTGGATGCCACACTGGGCATCCATCACATCACTACTGTGCTTGCCCTGCTCCCGTCCATAGGGGAGGAGACCCAATGGGTGCTGTCTGTACCTAAGATCTGGGACCCAGGTAGGCAGTGTAGTTGGTACTTGGGGCAGGTTGTAATTGAGGTGGATGGGAACTGGAAACTTGAACACAAGAAAATCAAGGATTTGGAATTTGGCACGTGACCCAGAGTTGGGGTGCTCTGTTTAGAGCAGAGGGCATGGGTTGGGGGAGGAGGTGAGTTTGACAGGCTGGACCAGTTGTCACAGAAATGGGATTGTGTGCTGTGTGCCGCTGTGTACCAGAGCTAGCTGAGCTGGCCATTAGTGAAGGGCTGCTGCCCTAGCAGCCACCAGGAGGGAGAGCTATAGAAGCTGGCACCCCTCCTCCCTCTTTCCAGCTCTGTACTCCTTGCCTTCTGACAGCCAGTCCTGGCAGTAAGGCATTGGCAGGATGGGCATGGTGCAGACCTGTAAGAACTGATGGGAGCCGGGGGGATGGAAGACAGGTGGAGTTGGGGCAGCTTTAGGTTTCATGACCAGAGCTGGGAAAGCATTGACGTTCTGAGGTGATAGAGGCCCAGACTTCATGCTGTGGTCAAGGTCCCTCTGGCTCCCAGGAGGCCACAGTGGCAGGAGGGAAGCTGTGCAGTCAGCGCTGGAGCTATCCATTTGTTATGTTTGAGTGTTGAGGTCCTAACAGGTGCTCCATTCACAGGTTAGAGAGGGGTGTGTGTGTGTGTGTGTGTGTGTGTGTGTGTGTGTGTGTGTGACATCTAAATCTGTGTTGCCATGTATGTGAGACTGGAACAGGAGAAGAGCTTCTGAGGCCATATCTGAGAGAACGACAGATGTGGAGGTTAAAGCCCTGCTGTGTGTTGTGGCCTTTTTTTAATTAAAGCATTTTTTACTTAGTCATGCAGTGGTAGTGTACCCCTTTAATCCCAGGATTTGGGAAGCAGAGGCAGACGGATCTACATAGGGAGTTCCGGGACAACCAAGGCTACATGGAGAAACTCTGTCTCAAAACCACAACCACTCCCAAATTTTTAATTAAAGTTATTAAAATTTTAATTTTTATTTTATGTGCATTAGTGTTTATCTGCATGATGTCTGTGCAGCACATGTATACAGTGTCTGCAGAGGCCAGATAAGGGCATTGGGTCCCCTGGAACTGGAGTTACAGGTCGGTTGTTGATTACCCTTGTGGGTCCTGGGAACCAAACTCTGGTCTTCTGAAAGAGCAGCAAGTATTCCTAACTGCTGAGCCATCTCTTCAGCCCTGCACTTTGTTAATTGAATTAATTGGTTCTTTGACAATTTGTGTATATTTTATTTATTTATATATTACTGGTGCTCCACACACAGCTCAGAAGTACTCCCTATAAAACCTGTCCTACATTCATGTCTCTGGTTGTTTTGTTCCAGCTGGGGTTTTTGTTTTAGTTCGTTTATTTTTGACTTGGTGTTTCACTGAGTTTCAAACCCGCCACAGAGCAGATGCACATGTGATACAAGGAGAAGCATCCACCTCAGAGAAAGGGACAGAGTCAGGTTTGCCCTCCTGCCCAGGGCTATCCGCCCTGTTGGGTGCTTAGAGTAGATGGAGTTTATACATATGCTCTGTGAACTTGGATGGAGGAGTCATTAGATTGTATATGCAGAAGAACTGAGTGAATGTGGGCCTGGGTGAGCTGTGAGCAGGTTAGAGACACCCCAAAAGCCTTGTCCTGGTGCTCCATATAGAAGCTCTCATCTCAGTCCTGCCAGGTCCCCTTCAGGAGTCGCTGCCTTAGACATCCATGTGCCTCTTTGGTAAAGCATACCCATGAGTGTGTGGGGTCATTGCGGTGCTTAGTGTTTCCCAGATGTGAACAGGGGGAGATGACATGCTGTTTGTAATGCAGTAGCTGTGTGTACTTGTCCTAGATTTCAAGTGTGCTGAGTTAAAGTGCCTTCTGCTTGGGCTCTCTTAAGTTACCCCATCTAGGTGTACAGGGGGAATTTCTTTGAGACATGCAGACAGCACAGAGGAGTTCAATGAAGCTCTGCAGGCTACTAGGCTTTGCCCTAATAAGACTCTTGCTTCTGAACTCCACACCCTCAGCCGAGGCTTGGTTCACAGAAACCAGTCATACTGGTGCCTGTCATCTGAAAACCATTGGTTGAATGAGAAGAAGGTGGCAGGTGACAGCTGTCCCTGGTGCGTTGTGAATGGCGTGGGGTTGTTTTAATATGTGTAATCAGAATCAAGGTGTGCTTGAAAGGTTAGTAAGCTGCTTGTAAGTAACAGTCATCTTGATAATGAAGGTTGCTTTGAAAGGCCATGCTGGTGTATATCCAGGCGTGTTCTGTTGGTGCCTGGGTCTCTGTGCTCTCTTGGGACTCTGAGCACCTGATTACTGGCAGAGGCAAGTGACATTGAGTTTGAAGAAGGGTCTAGGGCAGGAATATTTGGGAGCAATAGGAAGAAGCAGTGGAATCAGGGCATAGTCAGTGTAGGAGTTGTGCAGGTGTCTCTCTTCTGAGTGTGGCTCGACACTGTGGATGATGGTGTTTGGTATAGGTGGGAAGGAGAACAGAGGGCAGGGTGTCCATCAGAGGAGGCAGAATTAGCAGGATTGACCAAGAGTTGGGCAAGGAGTGGGCTCAGAACCCATGGGCTTGATGAGTCTCTGGAGAACAGCAAGTAATCCTGAGGGCATTTGGCAGGAAAGAGGAGGGAGGGCCTTGGCAGACTGGCCACTCCCTCATTTTTGCAGGCCAGTAGACCTAGAACCAACTGACTTACAATGTGGCACTAGACCCACACTCTGGTTTTCTCACTGTAGCTTTCCACCAGTGCTTAGATGGGGCCTTGTTCATGCGGGATGTGAGTGCCCCAAGGCTTTGGGGGACAAGCAGGGCAGGCAAGTCAGCGGGGCCGGCAGCGTTTGAGGGAGGCAGCCAATGCTGTCCTTGTTCCTGGAGCCGGAGAACTGCCTCTGGGATTTAAATGTGGGAATGGTTCTAAGAGGTGATTTGTTAATTAAATGAAACATGACGGGTTTGCTGGGAAGAGAGGACTCTGGGAATGTTGCTGCTCCTGCTGCTTATTGCCTTCCTGCCTCCAGTACATCTCAGTTACCACATACTTCTTAATCTGTATCCCAGGGCACATAACCCACTTCTTCCTTAAGCTCCCCTTCTGAAACTGAACCCCTTCTTGGCAGCAAAGACCCTGGGAGTCCATGCCCATGTCCTCCCACCCCTCACCCCAGACCTCTTTGCCCTCCTTGGGACTAGCCTGCCCTTTTGAGTGAGAGCCAGTGGTCTTCCCACACCTTCTCACAGGCTCTGAGGAATGGTTAGCAGAAAGTATGGTTAGCGGCTGCCCTCAGCCTTTAGGCTGCTTTGGACTTGGAAAGATGGCAAGGAGATTGTCACTGGGAAATGGTGTATTACAGGTATGAGAGGCCACTGGAAGACATAGAGGTACCATGCTGCTACTTCAGGTAGTCCAGGCCTCTCCACACCTGCCTCAGCCTGAGTAGGCCTGTCTTCCTGGGCTCCCGAGTGTGAGGGCTCCCAGAGTGCTACCTGAGAAAATGGGGGAGAGGCAAGCCTGATTGCCGTGTAATTCCTCTGGGAGTTGAGAGGGAACCAGTAGAGGCTGCTGTGCTGGAGGATGAAGGAAGAGCCTGGGTGGAAGAAGAGCCAGAGTTGATAGAACAGGAAAACAGGATGCAGTGGGCAGAGGGGCTCTTCTGGTATGGTGGGTGATGTGGGAGGAGGGCAGGGAAATGGGCTCTGGTTGATTTTGAGGGAAACATGTTGGTGAGGATGGCAGGTGTCAGATCCAGAAGAGGGGTTCTGCAGGCTGTGGGCTCACTGCAGTGTGTGGAGAGCTGAGAGCAGTTAGGGAGCACAGTGATCAACACCTAAGCCCAGGTATGTCCACCTCCGGGTGCTGTTTAGGACCTAAGGAAGCTGTCCACCAGCTTAAACCTGTAGGGACCGTGCGTATAGTTGGAAGACACTATTAGTTTCAGCAGGAAGTGCTCCAGCCAGGATTGATTGGATGCCAGAAGGTAGGAAGTTCATGTATTGGATAGTAACTGTGGGTGCCACCAGGTCCCTGTCACCCCCACTGACATCTCTTCCCACATTTGTAGCAGATTTGTTTGGCTTATCTTAGAGCCTTCCCAGAACTCCTAAATCTTGTTTCTTAGATCCTCTTTCAAGGTCAGTGTAGTGACCCAGGCACCTCACCATGTGCCTCCTGGTAGACTCCAACACCTTCCTTTTCCCTCTAGAGCAGTCGTTCTTAACCTGTGGGTTGTGACCCATTTGGAGGTGGAACTACTCACAAGGCCTAAGACCATCAGAAGACAGATATTTATATTGTGATTCATAACAGTAACAAAAGTACAATTATGAAGTAGCAACGAAGATAATTTTATGGTTGGGATCACCACACATGAGGAACTGTATTAAAGGACTGAAGCATTAAGACGGTTGAGAACCACTGCTTTAGAGGATTATTCTGAATTGAGGTGTGATATGGTCTGTGTTTTTCTTTAGGGCTTTGTGGCGTGTGGGTTATAACTCACATGGCTGCAGCCAGTGTGACTCCCCCTGGCTCCCTAGACCTGCTGCAGCCTGGCTTCTCCAAGACCCTCCTGGGGACCAAGTTAGAAGCCAAGTACCTGTGCTCAGCCTGCAGAAACATCTTGCGGAGGCCCTTCCAGGCCCAGTGTGGTCACCGCTACTGTTCCTTCTGCCTGACCAGCATCCTCAGGTGTGCATGGCATGCTGCCCGGTGGGCAGGGGCAAGTGGGTGGCTCTGATGTTAGATTGCACTGTCTAGAATAGTGGTTACCAGTACAAATCCTCCTTGGATTCTGGAGGCTTAGCCCAAACCAAGAATGTAAAATCCACCATTTAAGAACATTGATTATAGCTGGGTGTGGTGAAACAGTCCTGTAGCCCTAGCACTCGGAAGGCACAAGAAGAAGGATCTTTGTGAGTTCAAGGGCTACATAGACTTTGTCTAAAAAAAAAAAAAAAAAAAAAAAGAATTCAGAATTGATCATAGCAAAGTATAGTAGTATATTCTTGTTCCCAACTCTTGGGAGGTAGAGACTGGAAGATCAGAAGTTCAAAGTCATCATTGGCTACATAGTAAGTTCAAAACCAACCTCAGTTCTGTCTCAAAAAATAACAACGAGGGGTTGGAGATTTAGCTCAGTGGTAGAGCCCTGGGTTCGGTCCTCAGCTCTGAAAAAAAATAAATAAATAAATAACAGCGAAAGTCCGAGAGATGGCTCAGTGGGTTCAGGCACTTGCTGCCAAGCCTGATGACCTGAATTTGAGCCCTAAGGTCCACACACAGAGTGAAAGGAGGGAGCTAAACTCCCACAAGTTGTCCTCTGACCTCTACCTGCACACCTTGGTACATGTTTACACACACAATCAATTTTAAAAATGCAATTGAAAAATGAAAAACATAACAGTGGAGCTGGATAGACAGATGGTAAAATACTTGCTGTACAGTGAGTGTGATCTCGTCCACCTGTGTGAAAGCTAGGGCATGGTAATGTGCATTTGTAATCACATCATATGCCTGGAGACAGAGGGGAGGAGTCTTGGGGCTCATTGTTTAGCCTAGCCTAATAAACCTACGTGTTCTGGGGACTGTGGGAGTTCTGTCTGAAAAAAGGTGGATGGTACCTGAGGAGGAATACCTGATGTTTGACCCCTGGCTTCCACATACACATGTATGCACCTGTGTTCACACAGGAACACATACTTGTGTGCACACAGATGGGAACATAGGCTATATATTAGAATATTTTTGGACTTGGGAGATTAAGTATAGTACATCATTGTTGGTTTCACAGGCATTGGAAAGTTTAGTGTGAGGGTTATAGCTCCCTTAGGCTGCTCTGAGTAGATAGGCTGAATGTCATGTGGGTGGGTGGCTGACGTGTGTCACTGTGCAGTGGTATGAAAGGGCAGCAGCAGTGCATGTGGAGAAGATAAACACACCCACATGATTCAGTGTCAGGTTTTTCAGAGAGCCAGTGCCTCGTTCACAAGTGGAAGGAGTGGGGCTGGAGTTGAGGCTCCGTGATAAACACTTACGTGGCATTCATGAAGCCATACCTCAATCCCTGACGTCACAAATTAAAAAAAAAAAAAAAAGGAAGACATGAGTTGGCCTTGCAAGTTCAAGTCCTGATACCCTTTTCCACATTTGAATTCTCTCATTTGTGAATTTTTTTAAATATTGTTCAGTTGATATACTTGTTGATCAAGATGAGAAAAATTAAGAATGAGTGGCGTGGAGCTGGGTTGTGGACTGAGCAAGCAGTGCTCAGTTAATCCATGCCACAAGTTTTGCAGTGGGGTTTTCTGTTTCCTCTGTTCCCACCAGCTCTGGGCCTCAGAATTGTGCTGCCTGTGTCCATGAAGGCCTATATGAAGAAGGCATTTCTATTTTAGAGAGTAGCTCGGTAAGTACACTGTATTGAGCTAAACAAGCTAAAATGAACAGAAAATATGTAGAAATTTTGTTTAGTAACATTGGTAACAGAATGAGAAGTTGGGAGATAGAAGTGGCCTCGTGACTGTTTGGGCAGGAGGAGGGAAAGGTTGGGAAACATGGCTTAGCTGGTCCTTAGTTATCTTCTGCTTCCTGTGCTGGCTCAGGAGGGTGGCACAGGTTGTTTTGGGTAGGGTCTCTGATCTAGATGTTGCTTCATAGGCAGTAGGGTGCTGGGAGAAGGTGTAACCCAAGGACGTTCCTGTTCTAGGCCTTTCCAGATAATGCTGCCCGCAGGGAGGTGGAGAGCCTACCAGCTGTCTGTCCCAACGATGGATGCACCTGGAAAGGAACCTTGAAGGAATATGAGGTAGAGAGACATTTCTGTTCTGGCCTGGTGGCTGAATCTTCAGCAGTGGGCTTTGGAGAGTTCTACTTCCCGAAGCTTTTTTTTTTTTTTAAATGATTTGTTTATTTTTATTTTATATGCATTTGTGTTTTTCATGCATGTATGTCTGTGTGAGTGTGTTAGGCCCTTGGAACTGGAGTTACAGACAGCTGTGAGCTGCCATGTGGGTGCTGGGAATTGAACCCAGGTCCTCTGGAAGAGCAATCAGTGATCTTAACCTTTGAGCCATCTCTCCAGGCCCTACAAAACAGTTCTCAGAGAAGCTGTTCTCTACTCCTGCTGGGACTGGCCTGACTAATGTATGTGAAAAAAGAACTGCTCCTTAGAAAGTGTTCCTTTATGAGGGTATGGTGCCACATGCCTGTAATCTAGGCCATACCTAGAGAATCCTTTGTTTTGTCTCTTTATTTTATTTTTTTAAAGAGTACTCTTTCTGAACCCCAAATAGTTCAGCATAGGCCTGTACCACAGAGCTTGTCGCTTCTTTCCATGTCTCAGTTTCCTTCTCACCCCAGAGGTATGTGGACTTGGAGGTACCTTAAGTAAGGAGTTAGTGTCAGGGTAGCATCACATTGGCTTAGATTGCAGATCTCCAATTTTGTTGGAAACTGCGGCTTCTAAAGTCAATGAGATTCTGTGTTGTATGTCATACCCACAAGGGTTTTCCTTTTTGTTATTTGTTTTCTGGTTTGCTTGTTGTTTTTTTTTTTTTTTTTTTTTTTTTTTGAGACAGGGTTGGTCTCTATGGCCCTGGTTGTCCAGAGATTCACAGAGATCTGCCTGCTCCTGAGTACTAGGATTAAAGGCAAGCATTACCATGGCTACCTCAGAGGGTTCTCTTGTGATTTGTGTTGACACTGGAAACTGTTCAAGTAAAGAGTGTATTTGTAGCCGGGTGGTGGTGGCGCATGCCTTTACTCCCAGAACTCAGGAGACAGAGCAGGCGATCTCCGTGAGTTTGAGGCCAGCCTGGGCTACGGAGTAAGTTCCAGGAAAGGCACAAAGCTACATAGAGAAACCCTGTCTCAAAACCCACCCCCCACACCCCCCAAAAAAAAGGGATGTATTTGTTATGTGGTCATGGAAAGACATCTAAAAGGCCAGTAGCAGAGTTAGTGTACGAATGGTGGTATACTGATGGTGGTGTACGAATGTAGTGGGAGCATTGATGTGAACCTCATGTCACCTTTAGACATCTTCAGTTAAACCTGCATCACAGAGGTCAGGTGGTTAGGTAGGCCACTCCAGTCCACCAGGTTACTCATTCCTCTTTGATGGCTCAGTCACCAACCTTCAAAAAGGTTTTGTCTCAGCTAGACATGGTGATGTACATCTAATCCTAGTTCTTGGGAGGCTAAGACAGGAGGATCATGAATTCAAGGGTAGCCTGGGCTGCTTAGTGAGACCTCATCTCTCCTATGGTCTGCCATGTGTCTGGCTACATGTCCCATGTCCTCCTGTTGATTGATTACACTTTGTGATCTCGGGCTTTGGGTTTCATTTTGCAAGCTGAGCAGTTTGGGCTTCACTGGGTGAACAAGAAACTATGGTCTTCTTTTCTAGCATGGTGTCAGGGCCTGATCAGGAGCCATAGTCCACAGTATATTCTTAAAGTGAAATGCCTAGTGCTGTCTCAGAAAGAGATGGCCCCTAGGGAAATAGGGTGGATGCAGGAAAATGTGGGTGTAGAGCATGGGGGCCCCCTATAACCTATTGCCCTTGAAGGTGCTTGAGAGATCCCTGGGGCAGGTGGAAAAATAGTTCCCAGAGCTGTTAGGCTCAAGATTCCTCTGGGATTTCTGTTGCCTTCAGGCCTGTGGTACTAGAGGTCAGTGGCTGTGTGGGCCTCTGACTGATGGCCAGGGACTGCAGCCAGGCTGTGGGCTTGGTGCCATGTGGCTTTGCAGGCATGCAGGCTGGAAAGTCCCTGGCTGCACCCTTTGAGAGCTCTGGAAAGTCCCTGAGATGAGTTGGGTTTGGTCACGTGGGAGGGCAGGCATAGCTCTGCCTTAGCTGATTTTATTGATAAAAACTTCTCACTGGTAGCAAATGTCACAGACCAGACCAGAAATTACATACTCTGTGTGTAGTCATTAACACCTTTGCAGATGATCCTGTCTCTCCTGCCTGTCACACATCTGTTTCTTTCTTTCTTTCTTTTTTTTTTTCGAGACAGGGTTTCTGTGTTGTTTTGGTGCCTGTCCTGGATCTCACTGTGTAGACCAGGCTGGCCTCAAACTCACAGAGATCCGCCTGGCTCTGCCTCCCAAGTGCTGGAAATAAAGGTGTATGCCACCACTACCTGGCTTGTTTATTTCTTGGTTTTCACTGAAAACTAAGACTGTGACTAAAACTTTTTTTTTTAATGGTTTGAATTATTTAAAATGTTTGGAAAGTTGGAGAAAAATGCTGCTTAGCCTTTGGCTTTGCTTTTCCTTTATAATGATGCCTGTTGTTCTGAAGATGGATTGAAAGCCCTGTTCAAATCTGCTCTCTCAAAGGGCAAGGCATGGTGCTGCATACCAGTATTCCCACACTAGGGAAAACAAAGACTGGCAGATCTCTGTGAGTTCAAGGCAAGCCTGGTCTCTACATAGTAAGTTCCAGACCAGCCAGGGCTGCAAATACTAGGGAGCACATTGGGAGGCAGGTGTGCCAGTGTGCATGGCCTAATTGTATGTTCTTCTTCTCCTTTTAAATCTTTTTATTTTGTGTGTTTTATCTTCATGTGTGTATGTGCATCACATGTGTGCCTTGTGCCCAAAGAGGAACTAGAAGAAGGCACCGGGATCCCTAGAACTGGAGTTAAGGTTGGTTGTGAGCCGTCATGTGGGTCCTGGGGGTAGAACCTGAGTCCTTTGCAAGAGCAGCAAGTGCTCCTAACTTGGAGTCATCTCTCCAGCCCCACAATTATGTGTTCTTAAGAAATTCAGTTATGGTGCTAGAGTGTTGGCTCTGTGGTTAAGAGCACTGGCTACTCTTGCAGAGGATCTGAGTTCAAGTATTGGGGACTATGGGGGTCCAGCTCCTCGATAGTCCCCTCCCAGGGTCCGGGAAGAATCTACAACCAGCTGATAATTAATCTTTGATGAGAAGAAATGAATCTATGTGCACGAAACTCCTTAGTCCATATACTTTATCATTCTGTGTCAGTTACAAGCTTATATTCTGCTCTCATATTTAGCTCATTTCTAGCCTGATTTCTCTCTACACTTGTCTGAGGTCCCCTCTAGGTTCCATCTTAATTTCTTCATCTAGTTCTGCCCCTTCTAGGTTCTCATCCATCTTGTTCCTTCCCATATCATCTCCTCTCCCATCTCCTTCTCTCTCCTGTTCCTCTCAAGTTCTTACCCGTCTAGTTCTTCCATACTCTTTTCTCTTCCCTGTCCTCCACGTGCCCTGGAAGTCCTGGTATATATACACTTACAAGCAGTATTCCCTTAGCAGTGCAAAGCCAGGTTTCCAGGGTCAATGGAGGAGTGATAAGAGTCACATATAGGGAGGCAATAACCGTTAATTATCATTTGCAACCCCAAAGGGAAGTGACCAATGGGGAAATGAATTAACTAAAGGCTAAATTCAGGTAATAGAAGAGGGCTCTTATGTGCTCAACTATAATCTTAAACGTGATTGGTAGAAAATGTTAAGAATCTATAAGTTGCTAGGTCAATGGGAGAAAATAAAACTGTCTTCTTTTTTCCTGTGGCTCATATCTGTCCAAGCTATCTGCTATTTTTCTGCAGGGTGGGGGAAAGTGTGCTCGGTCGCTAGGTAGCCTGTACAGCTAGATGCCTCTGGTGATAGTTAAAGCGAGATCTGGAACTAGAGGTAAGATTTGGGAAAGGAGGAAGTTAAGCTTAATTGGCACATCCGCCAGTGTAGCTTAAGTTTTCCTGCCTGGCCACGATCAGGGCAAGTCTTTATCACCCGCCAGTCCCACAGCCACTCAGACCCAATCAAGTAAAGACAGAGACTTATATTGGTTAAAAACTGTATGGCCGTGGCAGGCTTCTTGCTAACTGTTCTTACAGCTTAAATTAATCCATTTCCATTAAGCTATACCTTGCCACATGGCTCGTGGCTTACCGGCATCTTCACATGCTGTTTGTCATCGTGGTGGCTGGCAGTGTCTCTCTGACTCAGCCTTCCACTTCCCAGCTTTATTCTCCTCCTTGTCCCGCCTACACTTCCTGCCTAGCCAATAGCCAATCAGTGTTTTATTTATTGACTAATCAGCAACACATGTGACATACAGAACATCCCACAGCACGCCAGGCCTTCTCAGACAGGTAGCCTGGATGCTTAAGTCTGTTCTTAGAGAGTACAGAGGTATCTCTGATAAAGTACTTTCCTCCATCTGGGGCTGGACCTGGCTGGATGCTGACAATGATGATAATTACAGGGAGGCTTGAACTGGGGTTCTGGCTGAGCATAGCTGTCAGCACAGATTATCCAAATATCCCTAGAAGTGGTTAGATAAGGAGTTAGAGGTCTATAAAGTTAGTAAGGCTGTAAGAAAGGAGGGTTCGAGCTAAATGTGTAAAGCTATTACTGAACATCCACCTGACCTAGGCGGTGTCTCCTTGTGGAATTTGTCTTAAATTAGGAGACTTGCATGTGGACTGTTATTACTGCTAGTCCTTGAAAGTGGCCAAGGGAGATATCTGATTCCAGAGAAAGCCTTTCCTGAGGCTGTTCTCCAAATACCTGGAATGTGTATGTCCAGAGAGTGATCAGTCCACACTGTTAGCCCTTCTTAGGGAAAAGTCAATTGGGAAAACTATGAAGGCACATATAATTTTCATAACAGAATACAGCTGATCTATAACAAGCCAAGTAACACCAAAAACTGCTTGGGATTTGGCTTCCTCTTGAGGAATTCCCTGATTCCTCCAGGTAGTGACTTTGCGATAACCAGCTGAGTTCTTATGATATATTCCTGTGGCCTGCAGCATTCAAGTCCCAGCAGCCCCATGACAGCTCATGACTGCCTCAGCTCAAGTTCCAAAGGATCCAGTGCCCTTTTCTGGCCTCCTTGGGCACTATGTGCACATGGTACATAGTCAGATGTGGGCAAAACACCTATATATATAATTTTTTTAAAAAAAATCTAAGCTAGGTATGGTGTAATCCCAGCCCTTGGGAGGCAGAAGCAGGTTCATCTCTATGAGGAGTTTGAGGTCAGTCTGGTCAACATAGTGAGTTCCAGACCAGCCAAGGTTACTTACAATACCCTGTCTCAACTGCCTGCCCTCGGCCAAGTGGCCCATGCTTTTAATCCCAGCACTCAGGATGCAGAAGCAGGGTGATCTCTGAGTTCGAGGCCAGCCTGGTAGACAGATCGAGTTCCAGGGCAGTCAGGGCTACACAGAGAAACCCTGTCTCAAAAAACAACAAAACAAACAAATCTTTTTTAAAAATCATTTATGGCAACCGTATTTGCTAAAGATGTTCAGTTTGAATTCTGGTTGAGTAAATGCTGAAGTATTTGGATTGTGTCTGCTGTGGCTGTTGGGGAGACAAAGCTTTGTCCTTGTTGCCTGAGTGTGTTGGGACAAGTGTGTCTTCTGCCTGTGACTCTGGTTTCCCCAGAACCCATCTAAAAAAGCCAGGGATGGCAGCATACTCCTGTAATCTCAGTGTTGGAGAAGCAGAAACAGGAGGGTCCCTGGGGTTTGGTGACTGGCCAGCCTCGACTAATCAGTGAGCTCCAATTCTCAGGGCCTGAGCTCAGTTAGGAATTTGAAGCACCAATGCAGGGCATTGAACCTAGGGCCACGAACATGAAAAGCACATACTCTACCATTGAGCCATACTCAGCCCAGGAGAAAAATTTTATTATTGAAATTTGTCAGGATCAGGGGTTCAAGGCCATCCTCAGCTACATAGAAAGTTCGTGGTCAGAATGGGTTGCATAACATTCTATCTCAAAAAAAAAGAGAAACATTTGGCAACTTTGAGCTGTGAGCTGAGAGCCAAGTCCCTGCTAGGGCTCCTGGGTGCCTACCAGACTGCTGTCGGCTGTCTCTGCCCATGTTTCCTTTATGGATTACGTCAAAGCAAATCTAAGCTGCCTTGTCACTCATTTTCTTTTTCAGTAGAGAGGATTGAATCCAGGGTTGTGCATTCTAGGCTTTCTACTACTGTATGTACAGCTTTAAGAGTGAGTGAGTGAGTGAGTGTGTGTGTGTGTGTGTGTGTGTGTGTATGCATGCTTGTATGCATGTGGAGGCCAGAGGTCAGCCTTGGATGTTGTTCCTCAGGAGCCATTCACTTTGTTGAGAAAGGGTTTCTTATTGGTCTGGAGCTCACCAGTTAGTCTAGGCTGGCTGACCATCTTTCCTCAGAGATCCCTCCTATCTTAGTTTTCCCAACATTGGGATTATAGGAGTACACTGCTGTATGTGGCTTTTGTCTGTTTTGCTTTTTACATGGAAAAATTAAGGTCATTGTGTTTGTGTGACAAGTACTTTATCAATTGAGCCATTTCCCCAGCCCCAAATAAAAATAGCCTTTTAGCTAAATTATAGTAACTTAACTATTTGTGCTTTAGGTTTACGCTCTAGAAACTGTTACAGCATAGTAACTCCTCGAGGACCCTCTTTGTGTGTGTTCTAATAACTAATTGTCGTCTACTCAGAGAGTTACGGGAGTATGGCATACAGCACATCTGTGCTGGGCCAGAGAGCCCCTTAGACTTGACTGTTAGTGTGGTTATCTGTGTTCCTGTGTGTCCTGTTTTGGGGGTTGCCCAGCATTCAGACTGAATGTACATGCCTTATCTAGAATCCCACTTGCTTCCTGGGATCTGAATGAGGGTCCCTCACCCCCTTGTCCCCTCCGAACAACCTTCCTCCGGAATTGTTTGGACAACTGTGAGCTGTGGCCTCTATTTTCATGGCCCTGCTGATGGTCCTTCCTGCCCTGCTCTGGATTTTCACTCAGCCTTAGGAACTTACTTCTTGTCTATTAACCTTCTCCTGGTGGTTCTCCTCTTGTGTCCTCTGCTTCAGAGCTTCTCTATGAGTTCAGTGAGATGACCAGGTACGGGGGACCAGTTCTATGCTGTTGCATGCATACATGTGTCCATAGCAGGGGCAGTAAGGTAAAGGTTTCCAGGGGCAGAGGAGTCTATTAACGGAGACTGAGTTTGCATTTCAGAAGGTGAGAGTTCTATGGATGGAGAGTGGAGGCTGCACAGTACCAAGTGTGCTTCCTCTACTGACCTGTGTGCTTAACGTAGGGTGCTACACGCATCCTAATTGGTCTTAATAAAAACTTGGAATCAGATATCGGGGGAAAGCTGAAAGATCAGAGAAGCAGAGCAAGCCACAGCCACCACCTCTCACCTCACCAACTCCTCAGCCTGAAAGAGTACGAGTTCCTGTCTCCTCCCGCCTTATATTCCTCTCTCTGCCCAGCCATATCAATTCCTGTCTCAACTTTCCTAGTGCTGGAATTAAAGGTGTAGGCCACCACTGCCTGGCTCTATTTCTCTTTTAGACTGGACTGATTTTATGTAGCCCAGTGTGGCCTTGAACTCACAGAAATCCAGATGGAGCTCTGCCTCTGCCTTCTGAGTGCTAGGATTAAAGGTGTGTGCCACCACTGCCTGACCTCTGTGGCCAGCTGTGGCTGGCTCTGTCTTCTGATCTTCAGGCAAGTTTTATTTCTTAGATTACAAACAATATATCACCACATTAGGGTCTCAAGGCATGGTTGGTGTATACCTTTAATCCCAACCCTTGGGAGACAGAGGCAGGTGGATCATCTATAGAGCAAGTTCTAGAACAGCCAGGGCTACATAGAGAAACCCTGTCTCAATCCTCACCTCCCATCACCCCCCACAGAAGTGTAAGGAGGGAAACAAGAGAGCTTAGCCAACAAACCTCTAATGCTGTGTTTCTCTGGTAACCTCCGAGACATCATGACCATGGCAACTCTTACAAAGGAAAGCATTTAACTGGGGGCTTGCTCATTGCCCTGTCTCTCCTGGTTTACTGGGTAGGATGTCCCTGTATTGGTGCTTATTGGTCAGCTGAGAGGCACAGTGCATCTATGGCGTGGTTTGCTCCTGTTGTTCAGTCTGCTGGGGTGGGGTCTGGTGTAGTCTTGTGTATCACTCTGGCCCTTCACAGCATAGACCTGAGGTATACATCCTGTACATTGAGAACAGCTGGCTCTAGGCTGACCTCCCAGCACCTTAGCCTGGCTGTCTGTGTGGTACGTTAGGCCTTTGCTAGGTCGCCGTGCCCAGAGCTGCAGGTGTTGGGGGCCACGCAGCCACTTTCACACGATCTCCACGTCTCCCTTGTACACCTTTTGCCTCCCGCCTCCACTGTAACAGCGATGAGGTCAGGACTGGTAAGGTCTGCAGCATGACCCCACGGTGTGTTTGTCTTCATACTGGAGAGCAGTCCACTACTTAGTTGGGAGCTGACACAGGGATGAGGGGTGGCATGGGTGTACAGTTGAGGAGGTGAGTGTCCTCGGGTACCACTCACCAGAGACCAGCTGCAATGGAGCATCTAGTCTAGTGCAGCTAGGAGTCAGCATCCCTGCTTTCCAAAAGTGGAAAGAGGATGCACTGACCTGTGTCTTCATGGTGAGTGGTCTCGAGGAGGGCAGTCTCCATGATGAGTAGGCAGGATAACATGGAACACCAAGCCACTTGCATGTGCTGGGTTACCTGCAGGGTCTGCATACTATCTTCATATACCTCCTTTTGTTACCAGAGCTGCCACGAAGGACTATGCCCATTCCTGCTCACCGAGTGTCCTGCATGTAAAGTCCTGGTCCGCCTCAGCGAGAAGGAGCACCACACTGAGCAGGAATGCCCCAAAAGGAGCCTGAGCTGCCAGCACTGCAGGGCACCCTGTAGCCATGCAGACCTGGAGGTGCGCTGGGCGGGTACAGCCTGGGTGGCATTGTCTACACACTGGCAGTCACCTAGAGTTTGCTGCCATGGTTGGAGTTTGCTTAGCTTCTGCTTCATACTTGTCTCCATGGTGCCGTGGAGGTTAGAAGGTTCTTGGTGGGACTGGGCTTTGGTATGTAATTACAGTTAAGAGTACTTGTTGTTCCTTTAGAGGACCTGGGTTCAGTTCACAGCACCCACATGATGGTACACCATAACATCAGTTCCAGGGGATCCAATGCCCTTTTCTGACTTATGTGGGTAAAACCAGGCAAAACACTCATACATATAAAATAAATAAATCCAGAAGTATTAACATGTATATTTTGAAGCAGGTTCTCATCTGTAGCCTTGGCTGGACTGGAACTTGCTCTGTAGACCAGGCTGGTCTCAAACTTACAGAGATCATCCTGGTTCTGCCTTTCAGGTGTTGGGATTAATGGTTTGTGCCACCATGCAGAACTAAAAAAAAATTCAAGTGTTTGTTTATTTGTTTGTTTTTCAAGACAGGGTTTCTCTGTGTATCTCTGGCTGTCCTGGAACTCACTCTGTAGACCAGGCTGGCCTCGAACTCAGAGATCTTCCTGCCTCTGCCTTCCAAGTGCTGGGATTAAAGGCGTGCACCACCACTGCCTGGCTTTTTTCTTTTTCAAGTGTTTATACCCGAGTGTGATGACTCATAATCCCAGCACTCAGGACCCCACCTCCCCACAAACAACAAGAAAAACGTCTTACTTTAGAAAAGTTGAAACAGCAGGTAGAGAAAGCAGCATTGTGATTCACCAGCTGTGTGCCTGTCCTCCAGACTGTTCACAAGCTAGTCAGACTGCATGTTATTTTGTCTACAGTAGTTCACGATGTATTATCAGCAGCAGCTTACCATAGCTTTAACAGGGCCTGAGATAATACTTTGCAAAGAGAAGGTTTGTCTTGGTTTTGGAGTACGTGATAGGGCAATGAAAGAGGAAGGGACTGAAGACTTAGTGTCCCCTTTGAGGGCATGTTCCCAGTGGCCTAGAGAATTTGCATTTGGATTACATCACATGCACACCTGTGCTAGGGACTAAGCCTTCAGTGTGTAGATCTTGGGGGACACTTCCAAGCCGGAGCATATCTAAAATGTAATGCTATGTACTCTGTCCCTCTCTGACTTGCCCACATTCCCGCTGTGGAGTGAGAAGGTGTCCTTCACTCACGTTTGCTGGAGTCAGGGTCATCAGCATCTTCTTTTAGGCCCTTTCTCAGCTGCCTACTCTATTTGCTCCCCACATCCTGGCTGTTGGCACTGTGTTCCTCTGTTGGATGATCACATCTGGATGTTGGGCATGCTGTAGTAGCATATCAGGGTCTCTCTTAAGGGAATCTGGCTGTGCTCTGGGCCCACGTGAGGACAGCATAGTCTAGTTCTGAGGAAGTCCTGCACTGCCATTTCAATCTCTACAGAGACCCTTTGTTCTAGTCAGGAGTTGCAAAGTGGTGATGCTCCCTTTCCTCATCTTTCTCGTGTTCTCTGGAGGTTGTAGAGGAAGAAGAACGTCCTAGAGTCTGACTTTGTAAGGGCGCCTACTGGATCTCAGTCAGTGTTAAACACAGCTTTCAGAGAGCGTCTGAGGAGCCAGGAGTACTTCAGTGTCCTCCTAAGTGCTGCTGCTGTCTTGAGCACTTCATGTGTCCCCTTCTCCTTCCCTGCCCTGTCCTGGTGTTGGCATCCCCATCTAATGTTCCTCTTTTTTCTAAGGTACACTACGAGGTCTGCCCTAAGTTTCCCTTAACCTGTGAAGGCTGTGGCAAGAAGAAGATCTCTCGGGAAAAGGTAGAGCAATTCCTCCCATCTTCTGAAGACCATGGTGCTAGACCTGATGGGCAGTGGGGAAGGGCTGTCATTTGGGATAGTTTATGACCTGCTGCTCAGAGGGAGAATAGCAGCAAAGTGAGGTTTACTTGCTGTTACCAGGATGGGCATGTTCTTGGGCATGGTGACTTATCCTCCAATATTCATTTGGATTTTTTTGTTGTCGTTCATTTGTTTTGAGGCAGGATCTCATTATATAGTTCTGGGTGCCTAGAATTTGCTATATAGACAAGGCTGGCCTTAAAGTCATGGATTTGCCTTAAAGGCACCTTTCACTTTGTCTGGCATTCCCCTATCCCTACCCCCCACTCCTACCAGGGATTCATGTAGCCCAGGCTGGCCTGGAACTTAATGTGTAGTTGAGGATAACCTTGAACTCCTGATCCTCCTGCCTCCAACTCCCAAGTGCTAGGATTATAGGTGTGCACACACACACAATCATAGGTTATGTTGTTAGAGTTGGGCAAGTTCCTTTTGGGGAGTGGGGGCGTGTAGTGTTGGCCCTGGAATTCAGGGCTTCATGCTTACAAAGCAGGCTTTCTACCACTGAGCTGGGCTTCCTTCTTGTTGACAAAAAATACACCTCTCACAACCAGGAAATAAGAAATGGTTTGTTTTTGAGCTAAATACAAATGACCATGGAAATAGATTTAGTTACCCCAAATAATATAATAAGGTTTTTGGCATGTAGCCCTGACTGTTTTGGAACTCACTCTGTAGACCAGGCTGGCCTACAACTCACAGAGATCCTCCTGCCTTTGCCTCCCAAGTGCTGGGATTAAAGACTGTACCACCATGCCTGGCTTGTTGTTATTTTTAAATGATTTCATGTGTGTTAGTGTTTTACCTGCATGTATGTCTGTGTGAGGGCTTCAGGTCCCCTGAAACTGGAGTTGTGAGTCACCATGTGAGTGCTGGGAATCGAACCCAGCTCCTGTGGAAAATAAGCCAGTGCTCTCACCCGCTGAGCCATCTCTCCAACCTCCCCTGGTCTCTTTTTTTAAGTTGCTTTTTTCACAGGGCAAGTCTGACCACACATGCTGCCTGGAATGGTAGTAGAAGAAAAATGCCTCCTTACCCTCACACTGGGTCTCAAAGAGGTGGCCTTTCTCCTGCCCTTACCAGACACGTTTTTTTCAGTTGAGTTCAGTGTGCTTAGGTTTCCTGTGTTCATCAATAGTTCTTTTATTCTTTTTTTTTTTTTTTTTTTTTTAAGATTTAATTTTATTATGTATACAGTGTTCTGTTTGCATGTATGCCTGAAGACCAGAAGAGGGTGCCAGATCCCATTACAGATGGTTGTGGGCCACCATGTGGTTGCTGGGAATTGAACTCAGGACCTCTGGAAGAGCAGCCAGATGTTCTTAACCGCTGAGCCATCTCTCCAGCCCTAGTTGTTTTATTCTATCCGGTCCCTACATAACACAAGGGGCTGCTCTGTTCTTACGCTCTATGCTCGTGAATCTGAATATTCTGCCTGAGGCCCAGGGGTTTCAATGTTGTATACTCTCAAGACTGACAGAAATAACAGCTGGGTTGCTTTCTGTGTGGCATGGACCTCCCCAAAACCATGAACTAGACTTTTCCAAGCAATCCTGAAATGTCTCCTTTCCACAGTGATTGACAGTGGCTTGTCTAATCTTAATTTTGCATGACAGTAAGAAGGCCAATAGGATGCATCTAGGGGTTTCTTTTGTTAAATCTGACATGATCGGTACATTAAGAAAATGGAGGGCTGGAGAGATGGCTCAGAGGTTAAGAGCACTGACTGATCTTCCAGAGGTCCTGAGTTCAATTCCCAGCAACCACGTGGTGGCTCACAACCATCTGTAATGAGATCTGGTGCCCTCTTCTGGCATGCAGCCACATATGCTGTATACATAATAAATAAATAAATCTTTAAAAAAAAAAAAAAAAAAAAACATGGTTAAAAAAAAAAAAAAGAAAATGGAGCTGGTTGGGATAGGAGACCGTCAGTAATGACAATGACCCTGGTAACTTTATCCTCTTGACCCTCCAGTTTCAGGACCATGTTAGATCCTGCACCAAGTGTCGGGTTCCCTGCAGATTCCACACCATCGGCTGTCCTGAGATGGTAAGCCAAGGGTCTGCTGTTAGGGACTAGGGGCCTGAGTGAGTCTTTCCCTTATCCAAAACCGTCTCCAGCTATGGCTCCTCCTAGGTTCTTCAGCCTCTCTGGTATCTTCCCTGGCTATCTCTCTCAGCATCCCTTCTTCCTGCCCTCAGGTGCCCAGGCTTACCCTCTTGAAATCTCTAGGTGACTTTGATTACTACTTATATATAATATGCTTCTGACACCTCAAGCCTCCCAGGATACCTAGTGGACACCTTAGACCCACACCTTGGCCTTCTCTCCTTGTTCTCCACCCTCTTCCCATATCTCCCAGGAAAGAAAAGCACATTGATTGTTACGTTGTCTCGCTAAAGCCTCAGTGCCCAGTGGTCTGCTGGATCCTCTTCTTGGCTCATACTGCACACGCATGCTAACGAATCCTTGACTGTTGGCAGATGGATCCTGTCCCTCCACTGCTGGCTTGTCACTTCGTCGTCTCCTGCCTGTACCCAGCCTTCCTGTGTTGGCTGGGTACCTCCTTCCCACTCTGCTGCTCTGATCTGTTAAAGGAGAAAACAAGACATGGCTTGACCTGGTCCTGCTGTGGCCTCCCCAAGTTCTGATTCACAGTTGTTATGGTCCCTCTCCCAAGACCTGCCCTCTGCCCTGGTCACTGGCCTGGGCAGTTGACTTTTCCCCACCCCAACCCTTTGCCTTGCTCTATTTCCGGGGACTCCCTCAGACCTCCACAGGTCCCTGTTCACATGTTCCCCTTCTCAATTTGTGCAGACCCCTCATTTTCATCCTGTACAAGCTGTTTCTCTGTTTATTGTCCCCCCACCCCCCACCCACCGTACAATGGGATCTCCTTGACATCATTTCCCTTCGTGACTCCTGACCACGGGCTGCTCCACATTGGGCCTATAGGCTATGTGCATTAGGGTAAGAAGAGGCAAGCTGAGGATGTGGTGTCTGGTAACAGAGCAGCTCTGTCCTCTTCTGTTGGGGGTCGGAGGGTTGCTGTCTCCATTTCAAAGCCGCTGAGTCCCTGCAGAAGGAAGTTCAGAGCTACCAGGAAGCTGAGCCGCTGTCACCTTGGGCCTAGGCCTTTTCAGATCATAGGCTGCTCCAGCTAAGCTCTAGCATTGTGGTGATCTTGCTGGCCCCTGCTGGGGAAGCCACTGAGCAGATAGCACGTCCTTTTTGTGTTCATCTTAGTTCCACCTGCCGCCTGCCCTGTGAGGTGCAGATACTTTAGTTGTGCCTCCGTCATCCAGGTGCCTGTGCCTCCAGCTGGGGACACAGATGTCTTGGTTTCTTTTTATGTTTTGAGTGTATCTTTATAAAATTAGTTTATTTTTTTATTATTTGTAAATGTTTTTATTACACTTATTTTGTGTGTGTGAGCCATGACATCTATGTGAAACCAGTGGACAGCTTTCAGAGTTGGTTCTGTCCTTCCGACATAGGGGCCCCAGGTATTCAATTCAGGTTATCAGATTTAGTGACAGCACCTGTACATGCTAAGCCATCTTGCCAGGCCTAATTCTGTTTTAGGTTGGGTTTGGTTTTTGATTTTTGGTGTTTTGTTTTTGTTTTTGAAACAGATTCTTACTGTGTAACCCAGGCTAGTTTTAAATTTAGTATGTAGACCAGGCTTGCCTTGCACTCATGGAAATCCATCTGTCTCTGCTTTTTGAATAGTGGCATTAAAAGCATTTGTAACATAAATTGCTAAATGGTTTTTTTTAATTAAAAAAAAAAAAAAAAAAAAAAAACCTCAGAGCCAACCAAAAAAAAAAAAAAAAAAAAAAAAAAGCCGGGCAGTGGTGGTGCATGCCTTTAATTCCAGCACTCGGAGACAGAGGCAGGTGGATCTCTGTGAGTTTGAGGTCAGCCTAGCTAGAGTGAGTTCCAGGAAGGCTCCAAAGCTACGCAGGGAAACTCTGTCTCAAACAAAACAAACAAACAAACCCAGAGCCAGATATTGGAGTAAATGCTGAAAGATCAGAGAGACAAAGGAACAAGCCACTGCCATGCCTCACCTCGACAACTCCACAGATCCTCTGACTGAACGCCTCTGTGTCCTCAGTCGAAAGCTCTCCAGCCAAAAAGGCTCTACTTCCTGTCTCCTCACGCCTTATACACCTTTCTCCACCCAGCCATCACTTCCTTCCTAGTGCTGGGATTAATGGCATGTGTGCTTCCCAAATACTGGGATTAAAGATGTGAGATCTCAAGTGCTTTGATTAAAGGCATGTGATTCCCAAGTATTGGAATTAAAGGTGTGTGCCACCACTGCCTGGCTCTGTTTCTCTCCTAGACTGAACAATCTCATGTAGTCCAGGGTGGCTTTGAACTCACTAAGATCCAGACAGATCTCTGCCTTCTGAGTGCTAGGATTAAAGGTGTGTGCCACCACTGCCTGTCCTCTATGTTTAATCTAGTGGCTTGTTTTGTTTTCTGATCTTCAGGCAAATTTTATTAGGGTACACAATATAGCACCACAAGCATTTGCCACTGTGCCTTTTTATTTTTCTTAATTAGCATGCAGTGTAATGAATGATATTATAATTTTGAAGTATATTTAACTTCTTAAAATTTTTTTACACAAGCCGGGTGGTGGCCCGCGCACTCCTTTAATCCCAGCACTCAGAAGGCAGAGGCAGGTGGATCTCTGTGAGTTTGAGGCTAGTTTGATCTACATAGTAAATTCCAGGAAAGGCGTAAAGCTACACAGAGAAAC
This sequence comes from Peromyscus eremicus, assembly GCF_949786415.1. NCBI lineage: Eukaryota > Metazoa > Chordata > Mammalia > Rodentia > Cricetidae > Peromyscus > Peromyscus eremicus. The sequence continues at coordinate 14,910,686 of NC_081419.1, read as the reverse complement.
CCTGTCTCAAAAAACCAAAAAAAAAAAAAAAAAAAAAAAATTTTTTTTTTTTTATACAAGTTCGAAAATATTTAGTTGTGTCTTAATTACTTTTCTATAATTACTGTGTAAAGACACCATGACCAGGGCAACTTACAGAAGAAAGAATTTGTGACTCAGCAGTTTCAGAGGGGTCCATGACCATCATGGTGGGCATCATGGCAGCAGGCAGGCAGGCAGGCATGGTGCTGGAGCGGTAGCTGAGAGCTTCCATCTTGAGAGAACAACCACACATCTCTCAGTACAGTGTGGCCCATGGTGCTGCACTACCAGGGCCGATTCTGTACAAACCCCATCCTGTACCACAGGTGGAGACGGAGGAGCTTCAGGAGCATGAGGTGCAGAGGCTACGGGAACACCTGGCCCTGTTGCTGAGCTCCTTCCTGGAGTCCCCAGCCTCACAGGCAAGCCAGAACCAGGCGGGGCCGGAGCTGCTGCAGCGCTGCCACACTTTGGAGCAGAAGACGGCCACCTTCGAGAACATTGTCTGCGTCCTGAACCGGGAGGTAGAGCGGGTGGCAGTGACTGCAGAGGCTTGTAGCCGGCAGCATCGGCTAGACCAGGACAAGATTGAGGCCCTGAGTAACAAGGTTTGTGCCTAGGGGGTTAGTGAGTCCTGGATCTTTGGAGCCTGGACAGCATAGAATAGAACTCCATGATTTGGACTTTGGCCTCTTGCTTTCTGATTCTCATGCTCTGAGAGGCTCAACCGTAGGGTTTGATGGGCTAGCAACTGAAACTTTTTTTGGCCTAGGAGGGAAGGCATCAGTCATGCAATATGCTGGGGACATGTAGGCCCAGAGCCTTCCAAGTGGAACTCACATTTAGGAGGTAGCTCCTGGGGACAGACAAGACTTGAGAGACTTCTAAAGGCTAGCAGTGTGGGAAATGGGAGCTCAGGGTGCACAGAATACGGCAGTCAGGTCCCTGCTGCCTTCCTATGAAAGTCAAGTGGTCTCTGCTCTGCAGGTGCAGCAACTAGAGAGGAGCATTGGCCTCAAGGACCTTGCCATGGCCGACCTGGAGCAGAAGGTCTCAGAGTTGGAAGCATCCACCTATGATGGAGTCTTCATCTGGAAGATCTCAGACTTTGCCAGGAAGCGTCAGGAAGCTGTAGCTGGCCGTACACCTGCTATCTTCTCCCCAGGTGCCATTTGTGGTCTTCCATCTGCTTCAGAGGTCTGCTGGCATGGTTCTCTGGCTGGGGCAGGGCACATATTCAGCCGGCACCAGGAGTGTCTGCATCTCCTTGAGAAGCAAATGGGCCGGGCAGTGGTGGCGCACACCTTTAATCCCAGCACTCGGGAGGCAGAGGCAGGCGGATCTCTGTGAGTTCGAGGCCAGCCTGGGCTACAGAGTGAGTTCTAGGACAGACTACAAAGCTACACAGAGAAACTCTGTCTCGAAAAACAAAACAAAACAAAACAAAAAAAAAAGAAAGAAAGAAAAGAGAGAAGCAAATTGGGCAATGTGCCCTACTCAGTTGGGAGTCTATAGGCATGAGGAGTTAGATGTGGATAAGTATGCCTGTCTGTCCCTTGTCGCCTGCAGATGAGCATGGTGGCTTTGGGGTGAGTAATGAAAGGCAGCCCTTTCCAAGCAGGGCCATGGCTTCAAGCTTGTCCAACTTCCAACTGGGTTGAGCTTTGGTATTTGCTGCAAGCAGGGAGCCTGTGAGGATGTTCCTCAGTCTGCTTTCTCCTCCTCTCCATCTACAGGCTCTGTAGAGGGGCGCTCTTGAGCTCCTCTGAAGGGTACCGCTGGGAGCTACAGGGGAGGCTTTGTGTTCCTGCCAGGTCCAGTTTGCTTCCCTTGTACTGCCTGCCTGCTCTGCACTTCTCACCGTGCCACTGTTCCTACTTTCTGTACACTTCAGTCCCCTGTTGTGTCCCTCTAGGTGCCCCCAGACCATGTGATGGCCCAGGCCTTTGTCTGTACCCTTGTTAGTGTCTTCTTCCTGCTCAGCAGCTTACTTGATAATGTACTCATCAGCTGTCTGCACTTGACCTGCACACACTTTATTTTTGGGCTCACTTCACAGAACTGCCACTACAGTAGAGGTTCTCGGGTCAAGGCTGAGACCCTGGGAGACCCTCTCCTTCCTGGATTTGCCTTGGCACTGGTGGTCCCTGCCTTGCTATAGAAGACTGAGCACTCCCCTCAGCTCTGTAGCATATCCTCACAGGGGCATCAGCTAAGGCTAGAAGTAGACAAACCTAGAGCCCTTCTTCTCGGATTGAGACTAGGAAAACAAGTGTTTTGGTGAGACGTCAAGGGACACGTGGGCAGCCTGGGGTGCCTGGTACTGTTTCTAGACTTGGGTAGTCTGTGGGCAGTGCCTCCCCTTGCAGGTGATTTATTTAGTAGGTGGTAACCGGTGGAGTGTGCAGGCTCAGGCTACAGGCCTGAGTTCTACAGTTAGTGTGGTCAGGGTCCAGCATGAGGAGCCCGCTGGATCCTTTGCAGCAGTCTCCTGGGGCTGTGGGCGGGGAAAACTTGTCTGTGTAAAAGGTCTGCTTTGGGTATGGCTGGTCGTCCAGGTTCATGTAGCAGGCAAAGGCTACAAGGAACAGGGAGGCAGTTTTTAGCGCTGCACTTGGAGCCCTGCTGCAGAGACTTAGCTTAGCTCTGTGGGGCATGGGTAGTCCTGTTGCTGGGAGGGTCACTATCGCAGGCAGCCTTTGGGGGAAAACAACTGAATGCTGTTGTTCAGCTCTCCCTTAAGAGGACACACTTCTTTTGACTCACAGCAGCACATCATGGCAAGCAGACTGTGGTACAGAGCTTTTCATTTCCCACTGGGAATCAGAAGAAAGAGGGATGAGTGGAGATCCCACTGTCCTCTTCAAGGGCATACCCTCAGTGACTGAAACACCTCCTTTTAGACCCCCACCTTAGGAAGGTGCCACCCTCTCAAGACAGTATCAGATGTTTAACAAATGGCAATGGTGTGGGACATTGCAGACCCATACTACAGCATGTGCAATTATAGATTCCTAAAGGTGGTTAAGGATTGGTATACATGATTTCTGAGGCTAAGTTCCACAGTAGGCCAACTTTATGTGGAAACCCTAGTTGCTGGTATAAACCCTGAAGTCCAGATACTGAAAAGCTTGATGTCTAACTCCATAGACAGGTCCTACCCCCAGGGCGGGGAGACCAGTTTGGTTTTCCTCTGTTATTTTTGTTCAGAGTCTCAGTTGATTGGGTCCACCTATACCAAGAGCATCTTTCCCGTGTGCTCCACCACTCATCTAGCAGTCTCTTAGAAACAGCCCTCACAGATGCTCAGAGATAGTGCTTCCCCAGCCCTCTAGGTATTCCTTGACCCAGTCAACTTGACACTAAAATTAGTCTTCACAACCAACTATTTACATGTTTTGTTTGCACTTAATAGTATATTGTGTGTCTTTTGTTATTTTTTGAGGCAGGGTTTCATACTATAGCCATGGCCAAGGCGACCTCAGATTTATTGTGTAACCCAAGCTGAACTTGAACTCATTGAGAAGCTTGTTACCAGGTCTAGTTCTTGTCTTACATGGCCTTCACCATGTTCTGGCTGTTTATTACCTGTAGGGCAGTGATTCTCAATCTTCCCAATGCTGTGACCCTTTAATACAATTCCTCATGTTGTGGTGACCCCAAGTGTAAAATTGTTTTCACTGCCACTTCATAACTGTCATTTTGCTACTGCTATGAATAGTGATGGGAATATCTGACGTGCAGGATATCTGATCTACTACCCCAAAGGGGTCGCACCCTGCAGATTGAGAACCACTACTGTAGGGCTGAGGGACATTGCCTACTAATTTGAGTTTTTGCTCCTCAGATGCTTCTGCTGAGGCAGGCTTGGGGTTCCTATGGCCTGGTCTCCCTTTATAGCTCTGCTGAGGACCTCAGCTACTGGTTTTTTGTTTTTCCACCATAGTTTTTAATATTTTAAAATACTTAAAGTTTGAGGTTATTAAAATTATCATTGTTAATTCTAACTTTAAAGGGGGGATGCAGCCGGGCGGTGGTGGTGCACGCCTTTAATCCCAGCACTTGGGAGGCAGAGCCAGGCGGATCTCTGTGAGTTCGAGGCCAGCCTGGGCTACCAAGTGAGTTCCAGGAAAGGCGCAAAGCTACACAGAGAAACCCTGTCTCGAAAAACCAAAAAAAAAAAAAAAAAAAAAAAAGGGGATGCAGCAAGATAGCTCATTGGATTTGTGAGACTGCTGTCTGGAATCCACATTAAAAGTAGGAGGAGAAGCCAAGTGTTGGTGGCACATGCCTTTAATTTTTTTATGTAGAGGCAGGCAGATTTCTGTGAGTTCAAGGCCAGCCTGGCAGAGATAGTTCCACGACAGCCAGGACTACACAGAGAAACTGTCCCCAAAAAACAACAAACAAACAAACAACAAATTAAAAAAAAAGTGGTAGGAGAAAGCCAGGTGTGGTGACACACACCTTTTATCCCAACTCTTTTTTTGGGGGGGCGGGGGGAGGTTTCGAGACAGGGTTTCTCTGTGAAGTTTTGCGCCTTTCCTGGAACTCACTCTGTAGCCCAGGCTGGCCTTGAACTCACAGAGATCCTCCTGCCTCTGCCTCCCGAGTTCTGGGATTAAAGGCAACACCACCTCCCAGCTTATCCCAACTCTTAAGAGGCAGAAGCAGATGGATCTCTCTGAGTTTGAGGCCAGCCTGGTCTATATAGTGAGTCCCAGGACTACCTAGAAAGATCCTGTCTCAAAAAACTGTAAGAAAAATGACTCCACAGAGTTGTCCTTTGGCTTCCACATACATGCCATAGCATGCATGTCCCTCCCTGGAATATTGCATATGAGCACACACATTAATAACTTTTTTGAAGAGAGTAAGGTAGGAGGATTTGGAGTTGGGGGCTATCCTGAGCTGCATGGCAAGATTGTCTGGAGGTCTGGGGGTTTCTTTTGAGAGGAAAACCTTCCCCTGATATTTCCCAAAAGCTGAATGATTGTTTATGTTTTCATCTCTCTGAGGGTGGGCTGCGGGTGGAAGAGCTATGTCCTGCCCTGTTCTCACTGGCCCTTTTCCATACTTCCAGCCTTCTACACAAGCAGATACGGCTACAAGATGTGTCTGCGAGTCTACTTGAATGGCGATGGCACTGGGCGGGGAACTCATCTGTCTCTTTTCTTCGTGGTGATGAAAGGTCCCAATGATGCCCTCTTGCGGTGGCCTTTCAATCAGAAGGTATGAGGGGCAGCCCCAGGATCCTAGGGGGAATCTGTGAGTGAGGTTGGGTTCTGCTTCCGAGTAGCCAGGTTGTCCAAGACAGTGTACATAACCAGGCATATTGGCTGTGGTGCCCCAGTGATTTCTCACTGCTGGTTGTGACACATATGACTGCTTCTTGACTCACACATGTTTGAAAGTCTCCTGGGGAAGTAAGTGTGCTTCAAGGGAAGGCCACAGCCACAGAGCCCCTCTGGGACTGTCAGAGTTAGGGTGTGACTGTTTAAAACCAGGGTCTTCCTTAATGAAGGAACTGACCCTCCAGAGACCAGGTCGGACTGAGGATGGTCCCTTCATCACTCAGGGCCCAGCTTTCTCCCCAGAAGCCAGTGGAGGAGGCAGAGCAGGTGATGAGGACTAGCAGGCCAGAGACTCTGACCAGTCCAGGGCCAACAGTCAGACCCTGTTCTTGTTGTAAAGTGCTTCCAGATCACAGCAAGAAAACATCTGTTGCTGAACACTAGGAAGAAACAGCACTCAGGAGTACAGTGTGTAGTACTAAGTTTTAGCCTCAGTTTCCAGACACTATGAGCATGCAATACAACCTTGGACATGTGTTGTTCCCAGATGAGGAGCTGAATACACTGTGGCCAGTGTATCTAGGCACACTGCTGTGGGAGAGGTAGGATAGGACTAATGTGGGGTTTTCAGGTGACTCACGGACACATTGTTCCCTTCCTGGATTGACTTCTCTCAGGTAACATTGATGTTGCTGGACCAGAACAACCGGGAGCATGTAATCGACGCATTCAGGCCTGATGTGACCTCATCCTCCTTCCAGAGGCCTGTCAGTGACATGAATATTGCCAGTGGCTGCCCCCTTTTCTGCCCTGTGTCCAAGATGGAGGCCAAGAATTCCTATGTGCGGGATGATGCTATCTTCATCAAAGCTATTGTGGACCTAACAGGACTCTAGCCACCTGTACTAGGAATAGCAGCTCAGTGAGGAGCTGCCACACTGGGCCAGGGCCCTGCCACACAAGGGTGGGCAGGCTTGGTGCAAGCGCTGGGAAGGGCCTCAGCCTAAAGCCAGTCACCATTACACGGACAGGCAGGAAGGAGCCTCCAGTTGGTCCTCAACTGGTAGACTGAGTGGGGGGTCCATTCAGCTCAGGGTCCTTGTGGGACCAGCTGGGGTCTTCTCAGCTTTCCAGTAGAAAAGTTCTTGCTGTCTTTTCTGTCTGGGGAAGGGAGAGGCCCTTGGGTGGGGTACTCAGAAAAAGCCTGGAGAGAGAGAGAGTTTCAGAGCTACACCAGCAGCAAGAGTGTGGTGGTTGAACTTACCCACTCTGGCTTGTGGCAAGGAGGTAGGGGCTGCACATGAGAAGGGCATCCACCTGCAGAGCCCAGCCCAGGAGAGAAGCACTCTGAGACATAGGCACACACTGGAAAAGGCCTGCCTGGGCTGCACAGCCCTGCCAGGTGGCCTGTATTGAGGAGAAGTGATTAAACTGTTCAGATGTCTATGACAAGTGGTGTTCATCTGGCTCCAGGATGCCTGCTGTGTCCAGCCTAGGTAGAAATGGCCCTCTGGGGCCTCTGCTTTCCTCTTCACATTGACTCTCTGTTCCTTATACCCTTCAAGCCCAGGGCTCCATGTGAGCACTCCATCATGGGTCTGCCTGTGTAGAAGTGAAGGACTGACCCTTGCCTGGCTCATGTGCAAGGGTTTTTCCTCAGGGTTCTGGCCTAGTTCGCTTTTTGGACTGAGGTTGGAATGGAGGCACCATGGTCTAGGTACTGGGCATGTCTATTAGTCAGAAGGCATATCCAATCTCCCTCAGTCCGTTTTCAAGTCACCATAATAGGAAATGGGGAGAGCACCAGGGTGGACACATCCTTGCCCATCTCAGTGAGCTTGCTGTGATTGAGGAAACATTGCTGTCTAGACCTATTCATGTTCCTGCTCTGTCTGAATTTTCACTCTGTATGTGTTGCTTTTAAAGTATACAGAAACAGCATGGGATGGCATCATGGCGGAGAACTGGCTTCACCTGACTGCCCTGTGGCTTTCTGGTGGAGGACAGACACATCTTGTTTTTTTCTCCTGAGTTTGTGCCTTGAGTTCTTAAGCTGGAACAGGGTCTAGGCCTGCCTGTCACCTGTGGCCCCAGGAGAGCTGGTGTTACATGGTTGTCCCTTAGGTATTTGTACTTGCTCTGCAGAGAACTACATCAAGGGCCTTACAGCCTGTGGGCAGCGGCCTCTTCCTGCAGCATTTCATGTGGGCTGTGTGTGACCTGTGTGCCTTGTAGTAACTTACTTACACTTCTCTGAGGACTGGACTTCTACCAGATTTATTGCTCTGGAATTTCTCCATAGGAACTGCCCATTTCTGTCCATTTTTCTACTTACTTTCTTCCTGCTTGGTAAAAGTTTCTGGTCTTTCTAACATTGATCCTTGATTGTGTTTGAACTTTTTTTCTTTCAAGACAAGATTTCTCTGTCTAACTACTCTGGCTGTTCTGGAACTCGATTGATAAACGAGACAGGCCTTGAACTCACAGTGATCTACCTGCCCCTGCCTCCCGATATCTGAACCTTTTTGATGTAGAAAAATTCAAAGCTGAGATATGATCAGTTAAATAATGTTTTAAAGTTCTAACAGCTTCTATGTTTGGCAGCTCATTTATATATAATGTATACTTTTTTTTTTTCTTTTCTCTAGAAATGTGTCTGTTTTAAAACTAGAATTAGGTAATTCAGGTTGAAGCTGTTTTTGTCTTTTGGTTTTTTTGGAGACTGGGTCTTTCTGAGTGGTCCCGACTATTCTGGAACTCACCATGTAGACCAGACTGGCCTTGAACTCACAAAGATCTGCCTGCTTCTGCCTTCTAAGTAGGATTAAAGGTTTCTACCACCATGCCCAGCTGATAATTTTTTTTTTCAGGCAGAGTTTCTAGGCTCAGCCAACCTCTAATTCTCTTAATTAGCCAAGGATAACTTTGAACTTGTGATCTTCCTGCCTCTGCTTCCCAGGTACTGTCATACAAGTGTATGCCACTGTCCTTGGCTTATGTGGTACTGGGAATGAACTCCAGGTCTCCTGCAAGCTCTCTGCCAATCTCCACTCCAAACTGGTAGATTGTTACGTTGGAGTTACTTTTTTTCCTTAAAGGCAAATGGAGGGGCTGAGGGTGTAGTACAGTGGTAGAACACACTTGTCATGCACAGGCCCTGGGTTCCATCCCTAAAACACAGGAGATGGAACTGTGGAATGGGAAGAATAGAAAGGTATCTCCAGAGGGCTGGGCATGGTGGCATGCACCCTCAGCCCAGCACTCAAGAGGCAGAGGCAGGTTGGATCTCCGAGTTCAAGGCCAGCTTGGTCTACACAGTGAGTTCCTGACTCAAGAAACCAAAACAAAACAAAAAGTGCAGTATGTGTAGGGACAAAGTCAGAGGAGTCACGACAGGCAGAGTCTGAGCCTGTCTGAAGTGGGGGAATGCTGACAGAATCTGGGTGAGGGTGGTCAGCTCTCTACCTGCTGAGTCCCTGGGGGTGGCAAGAAGCTTGCAGCTGACCTCTGTCCTTGCGTGCTGCCTAATGGGGCAGATGTTGACTTGTCCCCTTCCTTAACTCCATGAGGAAATTAGGCTACAGGGAAGAAGAGGGGTCTATCACCCCAGCTCTCTGGAGACAGCTCATGAGCAGGTATGGCTTTGCTGCGCATTGCCTCCCAGTGGGGTGGCTGCTACAGTACGCCTCACAAGTCCCCAGAGTTTACAGAACCACTGTCGCTGCCCTGTGACTACACCACTCCCTCCTGTCAGCACATGCGCACGTTATTCGGGATAGTAATATTAAAAGAAGCATAATGCCTTTTAGCAGGATGGTTTCACAGTCCACCCATGTTACAGTATGTGTTAGAATTTTAGAATTTTTTTTTGTGTGTAGTGTGCATGTGTACACATAATGTGTGGACACCCATGTGAAGTTCTGAAGTTGGTGTGGGGAGTCTTTAATCACTTTCTAGTCTACATATTGAGACAGGGCTCCAAGAATCCCATCCCTGCTTCCTGAGTGCTGGGAATACAGGCCGAGCACCATGTTTGTCTGGCGAGTACATGGGTGCTGGAGATCAAACTGCTCTCCATGCTTGTGCAGTGAGGGCTTTACCCACTGAGCCTTCTCCTCAGCCTCTGCTAGAAAATTGGATATCTGAGCCGAGCAGTGGTGGCACACATCTTTAATCCCAGCACTCAGAAGGCGTAGGCCAGCCTGGTCTACAGTGAGTTCCAGGACAGCCGGGAATGTTGCACAGAGAAACCCTGTCTCAGTCTACCAAGGAACTTTTTTTTTTTTTTTGGACAGGATCACTCCTTGTAGCCCTGGCTGTCCTAGAACTCATTAGGCAGGTTAGCTTCAAGCTCTGCCTATCTCTGCCTCCTAATCACCACCACACCTAGCTTTTTTTTTTTTAGCATTAAAAATGTTTTAAAAATACATATATGTTGACTTTTATTTCGAGTGTATGTTTGAGTGCCTGCATGTATGTATATGTAGTACTGTGTGCATGCCTGGTGCCCAAGGAAGCCAGAAGAGGGTCTCGGATCACCTGTAACTGGAATTACAAGTGATTGTGAACCAGCAAGTGGTTGCTGGGAACAGAACCTGTGTCCTCGAAAGAACAACACATGCTCTTAACTGCCCTGCCATCTCTCTAGCCCTAAAGATTTTATTCTTTTGTGTATGTGTGTGCACATTTGCACACAGGTAGCTGGGGAGGCCAGAAGAGGGTGTCGGATTCCCTGATAGTTGGAGTTACAGGCGGTTATGAACCATCTGGCATGGATGCTGGGAACCAACTTCAGTGTGCTACAAGTGCAACACGTGCCCTTAACTGCTGAGCCATTTCTCCAGCCTCAGGGAAAAAAAATTATGATCTTTTTGACCCTCCTTCCATGTTACCTATAATTTTAGTTCCATCATATATTTTTGTAACAATAAATTTTAATATTCAAAGCAGGCACTCTAACAACACCCCACCGTCTTTTTCTTCCTTTACTCGCTTGCCCCACCCCTTTATGAGATAGTCTCATTATATAGCCCTGGCTAGCCTGAAACTGTAGATGAGACCAGGCTGACTTCAGACTGCAGAGGTGATCCTGCCTTTGCCTTCTCCTTTTGATGATCTTTTTGTTTGTTTGTTTGAGACAGGGTTTCTTGTGTAACCCTGGCTGTCCTGGAACTCACTCTGTATGTAGACCAGGCTGGCCTCAAACTCAGAGATCAGCTTGCCTCTGCCTTCCAAGTGCTGGGATTAAAATCATGCCCCACCACCACCTGACTTCTTTTTTCCTTCCTTCCTTCCTTCCTTCCTTCCTTCCTTCCTTCCTTCCTTCCTTCCTTCCTTCCTTCCTTCCTTCAATTATATATGGTTCATCAGTCTTTCACTTCAAGCCACAAGTCTTGTCACCTGGATGAAACATCACTACTTGGTCTGTCACTCTTTTTACAGCTAAAATATTCAGTAGATTCTTTAAACATCACATAAAATCAGATTTTCTTCTTGGTGAAGTTATGAGACTTTTAAACCATGGGCAGTTCTGTGTAAGCTCCATGGTAAACATGATATGGATGGGTGTCTCCATCAACACAGATCCACTCCTGCTCACCCACCGCTGCCAGTACCTCAGTCTGTTTCCCTCTGTGTCTTGGGGTTACAACTGGCTGTGATGATACACCATGACCAAAGCAACCTAGTGTAGACGAATTTCTAAAAATGGTCTTATTAATAAAAAACACGGAGCCAGAAATTTGGGTTAAAGCCTTAGATCAGGGAAATATGGAAAACCACCAGCTAACCTCACATCAACTCCGCAGCTTCCAAGAATAATTTCCTGTCTACCCAGGCTTATAGGACTTGCTTTTCTGCCCTCTCATTGGCTCTTAGCCCAGCTACCTCACTTCCTCTTTCCAGTTTTCAAAACTGAACTATTTTTATTCTTGGGGCAATACATACAAATCTTAGAATTAGCTTCCCTGTAGTTAAAAAATCTGCTGGGATTTGATTGGCTGTGTCGAGTCCAGTGATGTGTGGAGTTGACGCCGCTGTGCAGTGCTAAGTCCCTGATCTCTCACAGCTTGTGCCCCGAGGTGCTCACTTGGTGGTTCTCCTGCTTAGGCATGTGTTTATTTACGTACCGGGGACTTTTATGTAAATGACTAGGTCACCTATGGGAAGAAACAACTTTGTTTTTTCTTTCCATTGTGTCACTTTTATTTCCTTCGCTCACCCTGTTCCGCCTGCTCAGGCTGCAGTATGAGACAGAGCGGGCCTGGTGAGAGTGGGTGTCCTTGCTGTGTGTGCTCCAGCCTTCACTGGTCCTGTGATGTCCTGGAGGGGTGCTGTGATGTCCTGGAGGGGTGCTGTGATGGCACTGGAGGGGTGCTGTGATGTCCTGGAGGGGTGCTGTGATGTCCTGGAGGGGTGCTGTGATGTCCTGGAGGGATGCTGTGATGTCCCTGGAGGGGTGCTGTGATGTCATTAGAGGGGTGCTGTGATGTCCTGGAGGGATGCTGTGATGTCATTAGAGGGGTGCTGTGATGTCCTGGAGGGGTGCTGTGATGTCCTGGAGGGGTGCTGTGATGTCCTGGAGGGGTGCTGTGATATCCTGGAGGGGTGCTGTGATGTCATTGGAGGGGTGCTGTGATGTCCTGGAGGGGTGCTGTGATGTCCTGGAGGGGTGCTGTGATGTCCTGGAGGGATGCTGTGATGTCATTGGAGGGGTGCTGTGATGTCCTGGAGGGGTGCTGTGATGTCCCTGGAGGGGTGCTGTGATGTCATTGGAGGGGTGCTGTGATGTCCTGGAGGGGTGCTGTGATGTCCCTGGAGGGGTGCTGTGATGTCCTGGAGGGATGCTGTGATGTCATTGGAGGGGTGCTGTGATGTTCTGGAGGGATGCTGTGATGTCATTGGAGGGGTGCTGTGATGTCCTGGAGGGGTGCTGTGATGTCCCTGGAGGGGTGCTGTGATGTCCTGGAGGGATGCTGTGATGTCATTGGAGGGGTGCTGTGATGTCCTGGAGGGATGCTGTGATGTCATTGGAGGGGTGCTGTGATGTCCTGGAGGGGTGCTGTGATGTCCCTGGAGGGGTGCTGTGATGTCCTGGAGGGATGCTGTGATATCCTGGAGGGATGCTGTGATGTCATTGGAGGGGTGCTGTGATGTCCTGGAGGGGTGCTGTGATGTCCTGGAGGGGTGCTGTGATATCCTGGAGGGATGCTGTGATGTCCTGGAGGGGTGCTGTGATGTCCTGGAGGGGTGCTGTGATGTCATTGGAGGGGTGCTGTGATGTCCTGGAGGGATGCTGTGATATCATTGGAGGGGTGCTGTGATGTCCTGGAGGGGTGCTGTGATGTCATTGGAGGGGTGTTGTGATGTCCTGGATGGGTGCTGTGATGTCTTGGAGGGGTGCTGTGATGGCCCTGGAGGGGTGGAGGGGTGCTGTGATGTCCCTGGAGGGGTGCTGTGATATCCTGGAGGGATGCTGTGATGTCCTGGAGGGGTGCTGTGATGTCATTGGAGGGGTGCTGTGATGTCCTGGAGGGGTGCTGTGATGTCATTGGAGGGATGCTGTGATGTCCCTGGAGGGGTGCTGTGATGTCCTGGAGGGGTGCTGTGATGTCATTGGAGGGATGCTGTGATGTCATTGGAGGGGTGCTGTGATGTCCTGGAGGGGTGCTGTGATGTCCCTGGAGGGGTGCTGTGATGTCCTGGAGGGGTGCTGTGATGTCCCTGGAGGGGTGCTGTGATGTCCCTGGAGGGGTGCTGTGATGTCCTGGAGAGATGCTGTGATATCCTGGAGGGGTGCTGTGATGTCCCTGGAGGGGTGCTGTGATGTCCTGGAGGGGTGCTGTGATATCCTGGAGGGATGCTGTGATGTCATTGGAGGGGTGCTGTGATGTCCTGGAGGGGTGCTGTGATATCCTGGAGGGATGTTGTGATGTCATTGGAGGGATGCTGTGATGTCCTGGAGGGATGCTGTGATGTCATTGGAGGGGTGCTGTGATGTCCTGGAGGGGTGCTGTGATGTCATTGGAGGGGTGCTGTGATGTCCTGGAGGGATGCTGTGATGTCATTGGAGGGGTGCTGTGATGTCCTGGAGGGGTGCTGTGATGTCATTGGAGGGGTGCTGTGATGTCCTGGAGGGATGCTGTGATGTCATTGGAGGGGTGCTGTGATGTCTTGGAGGGATGTTGTGATGTCATTAGAGGGGTGCTGTGATGTCCTGGAGGGGTGCTGTGATATCCTGGAGGGATGCTGTGATGTCATTGGAGGGGTGCTGTGATGTCCTGGAGGGGTGCTGTGATGTCATTGGAGGGGTGTTGTGATGTCCTGGATGGGTGCTGTGATGTCTTGGAGGGGTGCTGTGATGGCCCTGGAGGGGTGGAGGGGTGCTGTGATGTCCTGGATGGGTGCTGTGATATCACTGGAGGGGTGCTGTGATATCACTGGAGGGGTGCTGTGATGGCCCTGGAGGGGTGCTGTGATGGCCCTGGAGGGGTGGAGGGGTGCTGTGATGTCCTGGAGGGGTGCTGTGATGGCACTGGAGGATGTTGGTGCCCCCTTCCTGATGAGCTGCTCCCTAGTAGTTGACTAAGTTTTTGTTTGTTTTGTTTAAATCATGACTGAAGGTTTTGTCACATGCTTTTTGCTTTAAGTGACACATTCCTATGGATTTTCTTGGTCCTCTCATGGTGGCAGCTTATGCTAATTGATCTACACATGTTGAACCAGCTTTGCATCCCTGGAATGAGCACCATTTGGCTGTGGTATGCTCCTATTCTTATATCTCGCTGGGTTAGAGCTGATAGCATTTGATTGAGGACTTTTGTCTATTTGGTCTGCACATTTACTTTTGTTACTCCACAGTTTCAGTGACTCTGGTTTAACTGAGATCCAAAGATAGTTAAATGGAAAGAAATCCCAGAAATAAGCAATTCCTAAGTTTTAAATTATGCACTATTACATGGCATGAAATCTCACTCCATCCTGGTATCAGCTTCCTGCCTATGGCACCCGAGGTGTCAATCACCCCTTCTAGCATGTCCACCCTGTTTCCTACCCACTCGGTCACTTAACCATCTCAGGTATCAGATGGATGCATGGTATCGAAGGGCTTCTACCTCTGTAGCCCGTGTTTTCCCTAGTGGGTACCTGAGCACAGGCACAGCGACGCTGGTACCTCAAGGCTGCCGGAGAAAAGGGGAAATGTGCTGTGTCCTGCGTTTACTTGTGTATTGTGTGTACTTGTTAGTGCGAGAGCTTTAATCTGTTTGTGGATACATGTAGTCTACATGCATGTGGAAACTGGAAGCTGACCTAGGTGTCTTCTCTCACTCTCTTGCCTTTAATTTCTGGAGTAGGGAAGACAGCTGCTGGGAATTCATTTTCTGTTTGGTTTAAGTCAACAGTTATGGGATCAGGAAAGCTCAGTGGGATGAGAGAGGACAGGTAGGCAGGATGCCAGTCTAGTACCACAGAACCTTGGACTGGTGGTTCTGCAGGTCCAGCTGGGGGGTGGGGCTGGCACTGGCCTGTTGGGATTGGCTCTTTCCTCATAGTTTCAGGAGCCAGGTCGCTAGAGGTCATACTGCTAGAGGTCAGCGGGGTAGAGGTCATACTGCTAGAGGTCAGCGGGGTAGAGGTCATACTGCTGGAGGTCAGCGGGGTAGGGGTGGGGTCCCAACTGCTTAGAGGACTCAAACATTGTGGCCACGAATGGGAGAGAGGAGTTTATAAAGAAGATGGCTAGTGGCCAGGGTCAGCCTTAGGAAAACCTGAGAGGTGGGACACTGTGTCCCCTGAGTAATTGGCACTTTTCACAAGAGCTTTTGCTAGACCAGGGCCCCAGGCCCAGGTGGCATGTATAGAAGTCATGGGTGGCCAGAAGTGAGCTCCTAGAAAGGAAGGATACCATGCTTCCAGGCTAAGGACCTATGCTGAGGAGCCCATTTGCAGGGGAGGCTGCAGGAGGCCACTTGGTGACAGACATGCTCACAGATACCTTTGCTTGATTGGTTGGTTTTTTTGAGACAGTCACTATATAACATTGACTGGCCTGGAACTTGCTATGTAGACCAGGCTGGCCTTGAACTCATAGAAATCTGCTTGCATCTGCCTCCTGAGTGCTGGAATTAAAGGTATGCACCACTATGCCTGACACAGATAACCTGTTTTGTTTTTGAGCAGGCTTTCTCTATGTGGCCCAGGCTCTCTTGGAACTCACACAGGCCCAGGCTGGCCTCAAACTCAGAGATCTGCCTGCCTCTGCCTTTTGAGTGCTAGGATTAAAGGTGTGTGCCACCACATGGAGCTGTTTATTGTTGTTGTTGTTGGTTTTTTTTTTTCTTTAAAATGTCTCACTATGTAGTCCTGGCTGACCACAAATGCCTTTTAAAAATTGCTTTTAACATGTGTTTGGTGTGTGTGCATGGAAGTGGCTTTGGAACTGGGTAATGGATGGAGCAAGGAGGACTAGAAAAGCCCGGGGAAACTCCAGGGAGAGTGCAGAAGGGAGCCCTAGAAACATCTGAAATGTGTCAGGGATGACCCCTGGCCATGGTGCTGCAGATGCATCTCATGCAGCAGCTGGCTGGGGTGTTGCAGACGGTAGAGGGCCCTGGACATTGCAGGTGCAGAACCACTGCAGATTGACCACTGGGACGGCACCTAGTGGAACCTTGGAATTGGGGCTGCCCAGACTGTAGGGCTGCCAGGTACAACTCCCACCTAGGAGAACTGCCATCAGCAGACCTGCTGTAAGCTGCTGTGGCTGAGCCCTGTAAAGCCATGGAGGTGGTCTGCCAAGGCCTAGGACCTGCACCATGTGTCTGGAAGGCAAATATAAGATGATGCTTAATTCTCTGGTGTTAGCATTTCATAGGGGTTGTTTGCACTGTTGGGTTTTGGATATTATGGGATCTGATTCTTGTTGTATCTCAAATGTTTCTCTCTTCTGGAATGAAAAGGCCTATATGATGTCTGCCCCACAAGGGTACCTTGGAGATATTTCATTTATTTGTCTCAAATGTTCTAGGTGGCAGGGAGTTTGCATCCTGTGAATGTGCCTTACCCAAATCTATTTCAGACAAGACTCTGACTGGATCCATAGCTTGTGAGCTGGTATTAGGAGTTAAGATTTTGAGACTTTTAGGGGTGCGGACAGATGGTTCCGTTAAGTGGCTGCTCTTCCAGAGGACCTGGGTTGGAGTCTCAGAACCCACATGGTGGGTCACAACTCTAACTCCCGTACCAGGGGGTCTGATGCCCTCTTCTGGCCTTCTCGGGCACTGCATACATGTGATACACAGGCATGCATGAAGGCAAAACACCTATACATATAAATAAATTTGTTTTGTTTTTTTGAGACAGGGTTTCTCTGTGTAGCCCTGGCTGTCCTGGAACTTGCTCTTAGTCCAGGCTGGCCTCGAACTCTGAGATCCACTAGGCTCTGCCTCCTGAGTGCTGGGATTAAAGGTGTGTTGTCACCTCTCCCAGCAAAGTAATTTTTTAAAAATAAAAGATTTGCAAATTTTCTGGATAGAATGAATTTGTTTGTTTGTTTTTGAGACAGGGTTTCTCTGTGTAGCTCTGACTGTCCTGGAACTTACTCTATAGACCAGGCTGGCCTTGAACTCACAGAGATCCAACTGCTGAATGCTGCTGGGTTTAAAGGCATGCGCCACCACTGCCCAGCAGTTGAGACTTTTTATGTGTCTTATATTTCTCCCACATGCAGCCTTTGGCTGCACTAAGGCAGGCATGAGCTAAAGGGGGCATACAATACTATGGTTTAGATGTTTATCCCCTCTAAAACTCATGTTGACTGTTTTGTTTTGTTTTTGTTTTTCAAGGCAGGGTTTCTCTGTGTAACAGCCCTGGCTGTCCTGGAACTTGCTTTGTAGAAAAAAGGCTGGCCTCGAACACACAGAGATCTACCTGCCTCTGCCTCCCAAGTGCTGGAACTAAAGGCATGTGCCACTGAGTCCAGCTAAGATTGATTTATTTATTTTATGTATGAGTGCTCTATTTGCATGCACACCTTTATGCCAGAAGAGGGCGCCAGATCCCACTGTAGATGGTTGTGAGCCACCTTGTGGTTTCTGGGAATTGAACTCAGGACCTCTGGAAGAGCAACCAGTGCTCTTAACCTCTGAGCCATCTCTCCAGCTCCTCATGTTGAAATTTAATGATCATTGTAACAGTATTTAGAGAAAATTAGGGGGTGAAGGCCCCACCTTCATGGGTGGGATTGGTGCCATTATACAGAGGTGAGTTCTGCCATCTCTAGTTCTCTCTTTTACCAAACTGTGATGTGCTGAGGCTCTTACCACATGCTGGCCCCTTCGTCTTGGACTTCCTGGCCTCCACAGCTGTGAGCCAGTTACATGGAGTCTCAGTTGTCCTTTTTATAGCAGCAAAAATAGACCAAGACAAGACTACATATTTTTGTCTCATCCAAATTCATATGTTGAAACTTGTGTCCAATGAGACAGTATTTGGAGGTGATTGGATCATGAAAATAGAACCTTTGTGGGCCTGGGAAAGTGCATTCACGCTCCACCATGTGAGATCTGTCAGAAGATAGTCTTTCTTACCCAGGAAATGGCCCTCACAGGCCACCCAGTCTGCAGTGCCCTGACCTTAAACCTGCGGCCTCCAGACCGTGAGAAATAAACTGTTGCCCAGGAGCCTCTCAGGCCGTGGTGTTTCCTTAAAGCAGTGAGTGGACTAAGACACAGGACTATTCGGTCTTTAACCAAGCTTGGAGGTGCTGGGATTTGCTTGGTGGTCCAGGCTGTGGTCTGACTTGCTGGGTTTTCTCTGGGCACTGTAGAAGGGGTATGTCCTGCTAGTGGGTAGGATGTTCTTCACAGACCTGTTCCATGCAGTTAGTTCCTTGTCAGAGGCTGAATTCAACACCCTACACCACCCCAGAGAACTCCTAGACCACCAGAATAGGAAGTAAGATCCTTAGAAAGGTAATCAAATTAAGACAGATGTCAAAGTGGTTCCTAATCCAGCCATGGCCCAGTGTCCTTATAAAAAGGGAGCTTTTGACAGACACACAGCAAAGGTGACAGTCACAGGGGAAGGACACCTGTGGACGGCAGAAGACAGAGGTGTTGCTGCCACAGACCAAGATTGGTTCAGGTCACTAGGAGCCAGGAAAGACAAGGGCGACCCTCTTGGCCCTGTTGACCTCCAGAGCCAAGGACACTACTATTTGTGCCTTGGGAGTGCTCCATGCGGTGGCAGCAGCTCCGTCTGGGACACTGGCTGTCACTAGGCTGCCCCACAGCCCCGAGCAGCTTTATTTTTGGCTGCATCTGAGGCTCTTCTGAAGTTCTCTTCTCCACAGAGCACTGTTCCCGACAGGGCTGCTTCTCCCGTGTTCCGACTTGGGTGGCACTAGGGTGGCAGCTCTCAACCCTGGGTTCTGGGGTGACATTTGTCTCTTCTCTAACCCAGCTGTGCTGGCGGACTTGAGGAGGTCTCACAGGCCAGCAGAGTTGGATCGAAGTTTTTATTCAGTATGTGGCACACACTTGCCATCATATCACTCAGAAGGCCTCAGCAGGAGGATCTCAAATTTGAGGCCAGCCTGAGCTACATAGTGATACCTGTTTTTTGTTTGTTTGTTTATTTTTTTGGGGGGGGTTTGAGACACGGTTTCTCTGTGTAGCTTTGCGCCTTTCCTGGATCTCTCTCTGTTGACCAGGCTGGCCTCGAACTCACAGAGATCCACCTGCCTCTGCCTCCAGAGTGCTGGGATTAAAGGCGTGCCCCGCCGCTGCCGCCGCCGCCGCCGCCACCACCACCACCACCACCACCACCACCTGGCGTGATACCCGTTTTTAAAAAAAAGGTTCTTTTTTTATATATATATCATTTTTGATTTATGATTAGATTTTGTGTTCACTGGTTCTCTGGTTTATCTACCTATAATGGAATGGTTATTTGAACATTCTAATGTTCTGTTAGTTTATTATAATTTTAACTCTTTGTATAGTAGTTTTAGTATTCCAAAGATAAAAAATACAGTGTAGGGCCAGTGAGAAGGCTCATCCGGTAAGGTGCTTGCTGCCAAGCCTGAGGACCTGAGTCTGAGCCCCAGAACTCACATTGGAAGAAAACCAACTCCTGCAAGTTGTCCTCTGGCCCCAAAAGTGCTGTCAGGTGCCCCCCAAAAATGTTAAGAAAATTTAAACATGACTTAAGTTTTCAGTGGTCTGCTTGGAGTTACTTTGAACTTGAATTCAAATGTAGAATTCCCACAGTGTGTCCTGTTGTAGCTGTACTTAACTCCACCAGCAGATGTAGAATTTCTTCTTTTCGCCTTCCTGAGCCTCCCCCTCATTTGGTCGTTTAGCCAGATAATTGGGGTTCCACACCTAGCTGCCCTGCCTTCCTCCTTCCTCGATGGAAGCACAGTAGGGTCCCTATGGCAAAAGGACAGAGGGAGAAAGTCACAGTGTCCCATCTTCTTGGGACTGTCGTTTAAGACAATATAGCTGTCTCCTACCACCACTAGGGTGCCCCAAAGAGACAGCAAATGCACGCAGCTCACTCTCGTCAGTGCTTGGGCTGCTCTTTGGGCCCTGGTGCTCCTTCCAGGCTCTAACTGCATGGAGTCAGGCCCAGAGTGAACACCGCCAGCGAAGGGCTGCCCCCTGCCCCGCGCATCTCCAGGTTCTCAGTTCCCACACCGGTCAATTGCAGCCACGTCTGTGGAGCTGGAGCCCAAGACCTGTTCTGTCTATTCTGGAACCAGACCGTCTCCCCGAGAGTCAGGCCTCTCTGATGGTCTCCCCCAGAGTCAGGCCTCTCTGACCGTCTCCCCCAGAGTCAGGCCTCTCTGACGGTCTCCCCGAGAGTCAGGCTTCTCTGACGGTCTCCCCGAGAGTCAGGCCTCTCTGACCGTCTCCCCCAGAGTCAGGCCTCTCTGACGGTCTCCCCGAGAGTCAGGCTTCTCTGACGGTCTCCCCGAGAGTCAGGCCTCTCTGACGGTCTCCCCGAGAGTCAGGCCTCTCTGACCGTCTCCCCCAGAGTCAGGCCTCTCTGACCGTCTCCCCCAGAGTCAGGCCTCTCTGATGGTCTCCCCCAGAGTCAGGCTTCTCTGACCGTCTCCCCCAGAGTCAGGCCTCTCTGACCGTCTCCCCCAGAGTCAGGCCTCTCTGACGGTCTCCCCAAGAGTCAGGCCTCTCTGACCGTCTCCCCGAGAGTCAGGCCTCTCTGACCGTCTCCCCCAGAGTCAGGCTTCTCTGACCGTCTCCCCCAGAGTCAGGCCTCTCTGACCGTCTCCTCTCCCCCAGAGTCAGGCTTGTGTGTACTTGCCGGCTGCAGTTTCACAGAGATGTGTGCAATGTGCCGAGTTAAACACTGAATCTCTCACCACCACTGCTGGAGGCAGCATGGGTGTCTCCCCTCTTATATTCTATTTTTACTTTGTACATATGGGGGTGAACACACCATGGTGGCGTATGGAGGTCAGAGGATAACTTGTAGGAGTTGGTTCTTCTACACTGTGGGTCTTGAGGAACGACGTCAGATAGGCTTGGTGGCAGGCTCCCTTACTGAGCCATCCTGCCTGCCCCGTGACACCTCTTCCGCCCTCCCACGATGCTCGGTCTACTTGGCAAGTGAAGCCCAACATTTAAAAGTTGAACTTGTGGTGTGTTCCTGTTATTCCAGTCGTTTTATATTTCTGCATGCTCCCGACTGCTCCCTGGTTTTGCCCCGTAGTGCTTTGTTTCTGTTCTGCAGGTGCTGTTTTCTTTGTACTTTAAATCAGACAAATCCAAAGTCCTTCCTAGGCAGTTGCTACTTCTCAGAAGTATATTTGGACTTGTTGGACTCAGTTCTTGGGGGCTCTGAACTCCTAGTTTGAGGCTCATCATGTGTAGAACGGTCAGCATTGTTCCTTTGTCGGGAGGGAACCTGGGCCTAAGACATGCAGGGCAAGTGCTCCCCAGTGAGACCCAGCCCAGCCTCTACACAACTGTCTCCTCCTCGCTTTCCTTAAAGGCTCTGTGGACTGGCCTGCGGCCCTGGTGCTTTCCAGTGGAGGCTGCCTCCTGCCCCTCGGCACTGCTGCTCATCTGGCGGATGCTCCTGCATCTTACCTTCCAACATCAGCAACAGGGTCACAGACAAGGCCTGTCCCATCGCCGTGATATGCAGCCAGTGTGGTTCCCACCAGAAGGATGGGAAGCAACCCCTGCTCACTTGCTGGCTTGGACCTAGGAGGACATTTGCCCTGTTCACTCAGTCCCGAGTAAGCTTTCTCTGTTCTTTGTAGCAGGGCAACTTTTAAATGAGATCCCAGTTCTTACTTGGGTCACTCTGGATGCTAGCCCTATCAGAGCCCCAAATCTTCCCGACTGCCACCATCACACACACAACCCTTAACTGGATAAGGTAGATGATGGGAGCCCCCAGGCTGGCCTAAAGCTACCCTTCTGCACCTCGGGTCCTCACACATTCTACGAGTTTTTGTTTTGGTGGCACTGGAAATTGAACCCAGGGCATGATAGGCAAGCACTATTACCACTAAGCCACAACCCCCAACTTTCTTTTACTTTTTTAAGCCAGAGACTAACCCAGTTGCCTAGATCAGCCCTGAACTTGTTCTGTAGTGCAGGCAGGTTTTTAACTCCCTATCCTCCTGCCTCAGCCCTTGAGGAGCAAGGATCACAGGGCTGTACCACTGTACCCTGCTCTGGGAGCTCTCTCCGGATGGCACTGACTGTGTTAAAGCTCACCCTCTCCCAAGCACTGAACTAGGCTTGGCGGTGTCCACCTCCTGCATCCACCAGCACTCAGCCAGTCGTGGACAGGCATCCCTGAAGTCCAGGGATACACACCTGAACCAGCACTTCCTCTTCAGCCCCCCAGAGGATCCCTGGGGCAGAGGTCGGTCATCAGGATGACAATGGCGGGCAGAGCCTGGGACCTCCCTATAAACGGACTAGATGGCATGTGCTGTTGCCAACTTTTTATTCATTAACCCAAACAGTTCATGAGTGCAACATGCAGCACCCATGGTCCACTGCAGGCTGCTCAGTCAGTAGCGCAAAGTATCAGAGGCCAGAGCCTATGGCCTGTCACCCAAGGTACACTCAGGACATCCAAGGGTGTGGGTTTTGCTGTGTAAAAGGTACCCAGGCAGTGGTCAGTCTGCAGCTGTGTGAGCTGCCAGCCCAGGGGAAAGGGTAGGTGAAGAACAGGACTTCCACTGTCCCGTGTACCCCAAGCTGGCCAAGAGGCTGCCATGGGGTCTCTGGTGCTGCCAGCAAGGGCTACCCTAGTGCTGAGCCTGACGGCTAAGTGAGCAGGTTGCATGTGAGTGTGTTGGGGTCAGGCTGTCCCCTCCTAAGGCATTACTGCTATGAGCTACTCCACCCCGGCGCAGTAAAGAACCGCGGGGTACGGTTTTCCCCAGTGGGTCCCAATGGCTCGAGTCCCTGATGCCTTCAGCGCCTGTGGCTGGTAAACCAAGAGAAGAAGGGGCGTGGGCGTGGGCGCGGGGCCTGGAGGACACGGACAGTGCGTGGTGAACGCCAGGCTTTGATAGTGGCATCGTCGCTGGCTGTCAACAGGAGCTCCTGCTCCTGGGGGCTAAAGGCCACCGAGTTGACCACATCCTCGTGCCGCAGCTTGGCTAGGCAGATGTTGTAGTGGCGGTCCCAGATATAGCCATGCCGATCTTCAGCCCCACTGTGGGATAGCATCTGGATGAGCCCACACCCACCTGCTGAGCCCGTACCCAAGCCCTGGGGCCCACCTGAGCCCACACCTGGCCACAAAATCCCTGCTGACATCCAGGAAGATGAAGAAGCACTCGTCATTGGGGGTGTAGGCACGGTGCGCTCGCAGAGCCCGCTTCACCTCCCGCATGGTCTTGAGGTCAAACACCAGCAGGTCGATCTCCTCTGCAATGGGTGGCGGCTGCATGGGATCAGCTACCACTGAGCCAGGAGGCCAGGCACGGCTGTTCACATACAGGTACCTGAGCATGGGACACATGTTAGGTACAAGCATGCTATTAGATCGGGGCCATCTGTGGTGTCCCACCCAGCACACCAGGCCCACCTGTTATCAGGAGACAGGCCCATGCCAATGATGTGCCCATGCACGTCAATGACATGGTCCAGTGCATCAAAGAAGGCATCGGAGCCCCGGCCCTCACCCAGCACAGGCCCTGCTGTGGTCATCTGGTGTGGCAGGATCTGTTTGATGCCTGCATGGAGACCAGGGTGAGGGGTCATCCGGAGCCTGCAGGGACATCACCACCGGGCACTCCCACTCCAAGAACAGCCCTCGCGGTCCACAAGCACTGCCAACACTTAGACTCAAGCACAGTTGCCCACCTGGTCACTGGCCAACCAATCCCCTGCCTGGGTTTCACCACTCTGACACAGAATCAAGTGTGTCAAGGCCAGAGCTGTATCCCAAGGCACGATCCAAGCTGTGCTTGTGGACTTGCTGTCTGGGGAGCACCACAGTGGCTGTTGACCCTCCCAGGCCCAGCTCTGCCCTGCCCATCATTACCGATCTGATGTGGTGAGTAGGTGAGGCAGCCAGTGGTGAAGATGAGGTACTTGTTCCTGGTGTCAGCATCACTAGACTCGGGGGGCTTGGTGTGGCTCTGAGCCAGCAGCTCAGCCACCTTGGTCTCCAGTGCACAATCTGATAGCTGTGCATGTCCATCCAACATGCTATCCAACATGCGCCGCAAACCTTCCTTGACATGGCCAGAACCAGAGGTGTGCACACCCGGGTCAGGGTCCTCTTCCTCTTCGCTGTCCCCACCTAGGTCAAAGACTCGGCAGGGGAGCCCAGGCTGGTCGTCAGCATCCAGCAGGAGGTCCGGGCTATCAAAGCGGCTGCAGTCAGCCACCATTACTGTACGGATGGTGCTAGCATTGAGGTTCTGGATCTTAAAGAGCCGCTTTACCACGTTCACGTTCTCTGACTCCACATCCTACGTGGGACACAAGCCAAGGCCCGCAACAGGTGGGTGCTGGCCAGAGAGCCAGGCCTGGAGAGCAGCCTACCCTAGGTCCTGCATCTGCTCTTCCATGTCCAGCCCTTCCCACATCGTCCTCTCTATTGCCCCTGCCCTACCCCACCTGTCTGCCCAGCCTGTCCCTGCCCCAGTCTGAACCTGGAAGGCATTGTTGAGCCACAGCACTGAACAGGAGGTGATATCTCCGATGCGGTGCAGGTTCCCCGAAATGAGGCTGGTTTCTGTGAGCCAGCAGCCAAACACATCGTAGGGCTTGTTTCGCACACGGGACAGCAGGACGAAGGAGTCTGTGGGGAAGGCCACAGCTGGGCATGCTGCTGACGGGCACAATGACGAGGGCAGCCCAACCCAGCGCCCACACTCACCTAGGCTGATGACAGCTATCTCGCCTGAGGAGGAGTTGTGTGGCCCCAGGAACACCCCGGAGGCCAGCAGCAGTGAGTCATCTTGGTTGAACTGGGAGAACTGGGTGTAGCTCCAGTTGTATGGCCTCATATCTGCACTGTGCAGCAGGGAGATGGTCAGGTCGTTGTTCCAGATCTGTACCAGAGGGGCTGCACGGTAATTACCTGGCCAGTTCACTCCGGCAAGTCCCGACTCTTCTCCACTGAGGGGGTTGAGTCCTCATGGGGTAAGAATCTCGTCCTAGGCCCTTACCACCCACTCTTATTACACCCTACCAATGCAGAGGGCTGGCCCCTGGAGCTAGAGGTTCGAGCTGTTCTTAGCTTGGGGTCTTGTGTGGTCCAGATCAGGCCTCCAGGGCCTATCGGACCCTCTCTGATTTTCTCCCCAGTGGCTTCTCTTTCCACTGAGTTCTGCTACATGAGAGAGGTACCCTCACCTTCACAGTGCAGTCCTTGGAGCAGGAAGCAAACTGGTACCCTGAGTGGGAAAAGCTGAGGTGCAGGACCTGGTCGGTGTGCTCCTTCAGTGTCTGCACCTCCACACAGGGTACCATGTCATAGAGCCGTCGGAACTCCTCATACCAGGACGTGGCCGCTGTGGGCAATATGGTGTCACTCCTGCATGCCAGCCTCCCTTACTAATAAAGACCAAGAGCTGACAGCATGGCTACCAAGAGCTGTACTGTAGGGCCTCTGGAACACCCACTACTCACCAATTAGGTCTCACCTATCACAGAGACTCCCTCCTCCCAACACGGCCCATGTGTCAGGTCCTCGAGCCATGAGCCCCTGCCCTGAGGCTAGCAGGTTGTGTGTGGGCACTGACCTGGATGGCGGGGCACATCTCGAGCCACATGGTAGTAACGGTAGAACTGCTCCCTCCATAAGAACTCATCCCGGGACACAGCCTGCCACTGGCGGCACACCAGCCCAGCAGTCAGCACATCTGCAGGGTCCAGGCTCAGGAAGATCTGGTAGACCAGGCTGTCGGGGAGCAGGGGCATGCCCCCCTCGTCCATCGTGACATTCTGCCCAGACGGTCCTGAAACCCACCAGTGGCTGCTCTGAGCCCAGGCCTCTGCACTCCCAACCCCAGGGAGAGACTGATGGCCTGGTGCTCCAGACATGGCAGTCCTGGCTGTTCCTCCAGCCCTACCAACTGCCCAGCTGAGAATTCCACTGCACTGAGCATGTGCAGGGGGTACCAGGAGCACTGTCCCACCCAATACTTCTTGAAGCACCCAGACAGTAATGTTTGACCACCCCACCTTCTCCAGGGGCACCAAAGGACTTGCTGGACCAGATGGTAAGCATCTCAGTACCAGTCGGCCTAGTGCAACCTGAAGAGTGGGAGGTGGTCCCCATCTTCACACCTTCGGGGGGGGGGGCTCTGACACCCTCCCCATTCTCCTGAGCCCAGGGAGACATCTGAGGGCCAAGGCCAGGCAAACAGGTCTGTGCTGCCCAAGCTGGCAGCTAAGTTCTAGCCGTAAGGACCAAGTGACAGACACCCCTCTCTGTCTTTGACCGTGCTGCCGCAAGACTTTAGGCCAGGGCTGACTTTCTTCTGAGAAGGGGCTTCTCCTGGGCAGGGAGTGACCTCTGCCTTGTGGACTCAGGAAAGAGCCTGGCCGGGAGGGTGGTCAGAGTGTATGGGGTTTCTGAATGTCGGAGCAGACAGCGGGGATCGCGCCTTGCTGCTTAGCCAGACCGGGCAGCAGACAGCGGGGATCGCGCCTTGCTGCTTAGCCAGACCGGGCAGCAGCTCCTTCATTCACCTACTGAACACTGCCCGGTGGAGCAGGATGGTGACAGCCTGCCAAGGCCACCACTGGCCACCAAAAGCTGTACATGTGTAGGCATTGCAGGAAAAAAAGCTGGTGACAGTGGACAAGGCCCGTGAAGGTGGCAAAGGCCAGCGAAGGCAGGGCGAGGCTCATGACCTGGACAAGGCCCGAGAGAATAAACGAAGGCCAGTGCGGGGGCCAAAGGGAGACCGAAGGGGGCACCAGGCTGGGGACGGCAGGACAGGGCGTAAGGAGTACAAGGCCGGTGACGAGGGACAGGGCAGATGACACAGGTAAGCACGGCGGGGCCAAAGCCGGGACTCACCGCGGCGCCTCCGCCCGCTGCGCTGCGCCCCGCTTCCGCCGCCGCTCTAGCCCCCGCCTCCGCGTCTTGACCGAGAAGCCAGGCTCGACGCCCTGAGCCCCGAGGCATCGATGGCCACTTCTCTTGCGCCTGCGCCTGCGCCTCGGGCTCCGGGTCTGGGCCGGCGTTTCTTTATGCGCCTGCGCGCGCTCGTGCTCTCGCGCTCCTAGAGCCGTGCTTGTTCCTGGCTCCTGGAAAGGGCGGCGGTAATGAGCCTGGCCCAGCTGGACGGGTTCGAGACCCAGCGCCGGCTCTCTCTGCTGCTGGGCTTTGAACAAGTAGCTTTATGAGCACGTTGTTGTTGGCTGTGGGGATAAGACCAGTTACTGGCGTGCCAAGGGTTGAGCACTGACCTCAAGTGGAAATCGGGGTGCAGAAGTCAACCCAGACTTTGCACTGGGGACACAATGCCTAGCTCCTGTCAAGGCCAGGTTCTAGGATGGCCCCTAGCTTGGGGTAGGGGTTCAGTAAGCGGAAGACAGATGTGGACTTCCTGGGCTGTGCTTCCTGTGGCACTGGACAGTGGACTCTGACCTGGGACAGTGCAGCCCTCCACCTCCCTGTCTTGTTACCTGCTGTGCCTGACAGGACCGCCATGCTGTCCCCTGGGGCAGTGTTATTCTTCACCCTGCTCTTGACAACCAGTTCGCTGGGCCAAAGGGCTCGGAAGCCCTCTGGGTCTACATCCCCCATCAGCACCATCCAGGCCCAGGCCAATTTCAATGCTCAGCAGGTAAAAGCTGGGAGTGAGTGGGAGTAGGTAAAGGAGCAGCTTGGCAGGATTGGCACAGGGTGCCCGTTCCCTCAGCCAGTCCTGAGCCCTCCCGATCCACTGCCAGTTTGCAGGGACGTGGCTCCTTGTGGCTGTGGGCTCTGCATGCCGCTTTCTTCAGGAGCAGGGCCACCGGGCCGAGGCCACCACATTGCACACAGCTCCCCAGGGTACAGCTATGGTCGTCAGTACCTTCCGAAAGCTGTGAGTCCCAGTGCAGCCTCCACCTTCACCCCAGCGCCTGAGCCCACCTGACCCTGTCCTCTTGACCCTAAGCCTCACCCCTAGCTCTTCTGTGGCCTGGTTAGACATCCCATATGGCCCCAGCTGGGTTGGAATTCCTAGAGCCTGAGTGACGCTTTATACCATACCTTCTTCCCTCCCCAGAGATGGGATCTGTTGGCAGGTACGCCAACTCTTTGAAGACACAGGGGTCCCCGGCCGCTTCTTGCTCCGAGGTGAGACAAGGGCATCATGCAAGAGGGTGCAGGGCTGGAGGCAGGGGGTGAGGAGCTGATGTGTGGCTGCTATGGCTCTGCCTCATCCCCAGGGACCCGTGGGCCAGTGCATGTGGTTGTCGCTGAGACTGACTACCAGAGCTTTGCCATCCTGTATCTGGAGAAGGCAAGGAAGCTGACTGTGAAACTCTATGGTGCGTGCTAATTCGGCTTCCACACATGACCTCGTGCTTTGCATCCTGGAAGGGCTGTCCTGATGGGCTGGGTGACCCCAGATGGACATACACACCCTCCCCATTCCCTTTCTATCCAGATACTCTCAGTAGCAGGCACCCTGGAAGGAGCAGCTACACGTGGGCCAGTGTGGGGATTAGATGGGGCAGGGACAGACCGCTGGCCTGGCTGTGTCCTGGGTCCATTGCCCTGTTGAATCCACAGGAACTCTGTCTATCCCACAGCCCGCTCACTACCCGTGAGTGACTCTGTCCTGAGTGTGTTTGAGCAGCGAGTCAGAGCAGCCAACCTGACAGAACACCAGATCTTTTTCTTTCCCAAGTATGGTGAGTGTCCCCAGCCCAGTCCCCCTCCTGGCTGACACCCTGCCCTCCCTTACTACTGCCTGGGCCCCTAGGTTTCTGCGAGACTGCGGACCAGTTCCACATCCTGAATGGTGAGTGGTGGGTGAGCAGGGCAGAGCAGCGGGGTTGAGGTCAGGGTCCTTTCTGCCCCTGCTAAGGCTTGTGTCTGCTGCAGAGGTTCGGAGATGAGGCCACCTGGCGGAGAAGCTGTGGACAGTGGCCTGCCCTCAGAGAGTTCTGAGCACCCTGAACTCGCTCTTGGAGTCTCTCCTGTCTGTCCCCAGAAGCAACCCTTCACACAGCTCTGCTGTTCTGGGGCTTTTCAGTAAACATCAGACTTGGCCCTGGGTCTTTTCTGTCAGCCTGAGTGGGAGCTCCACCAGCTCCTGAGCCTGCTTCCTCTCTGCAGTGAAGGCTTACTCGGAGACTTTCCTTTCCTGCCTCCCCCACCCCAGCCCACTGTGCTGGCTTAGCGCCCATGGCCGGTGGGACTCAGGGCCCTGCCTAGGGTACCTTCTCTGGAGAGGGACATAGGCCTTCTAACAAATCCTCTAGGCCCCTCCTGACCCTTGACCCTGGAGGCTAAAGAGCTGTAGTTCCAGGGGCACTTGCCAGGAAGATACCAGCGTGGGTTTAAGGGAGCAGTTGGAGCACATACAGTGGAAAGCTGTACTCCAGGAACAGGGGGCAGGCAGCCTTCTTCATGGACCAGTCTGGGGTGAGCATGGGGCTCTCAACATGTGGGTCGAACCCGATACAGCTGTTCCCCAGCAACTCCTATCCAGACTGTAGTCAAGGTTACCAGTCACAGAAGCAAGTTGTGCACACCCCATAAGGGAGGAGTTGGGCCTTTCTAGACAGGAGCACTGTTCTTTCCAGACCTGGGATGGTTTGCTTGGCTCCAAAGGCCGGGGCTGGAGTTCAGGGAACTGGGCATCAACCCAGACATGGCTGGGCTTGCCTCTGCCCCTGCCTCAGACGTCGCCTTGCTGGTGGCCTGACGCTTCCCAGTGTTCATTCGATGAACATTTCTCAAGTGCCCCAGGCCCTGGGGACACAAAATAGTCAAGTCCTTGCTCCTGGGAGCTTAAAGTCCAGGCTCAGCCATCTATTGATGACGGGAAGGCAGAGGTGGACTCTCCCCTAGGCTCCCCAGCCCGCCATGTCCTCCCCTCTTGCAGCCCCAGGACACCCCAAGTGAGCTGTAGTACTAGCAAGACAGCTGCCTGATTCCTAGAGCAAAGGACTTCAGGCGAAGTCTTGTCTGCAGGCCTGCTTTGGAGGGGTGAGAGCTGTAGTGATGGGGTGCATGGCTGTTCCTGGGGCCAGAGCTGCCCCAGAGGAGGCTCTGGTCACCCAGGGTCTCTGGGCAGCTGGACTTTGGAAGGGCAGGACAAAAGACTGGAGGGAAAGAGGACCACCAAGGGCCTTGGAAGGAGGAATTTCGGGAGACTATCCTACCCACAAAAAATAGAGCTCACAGGAGCACCCTGGTCTTCGGGGCCTGGCCCTGGCCTCAGGAACACCTTTTTCTTCTTGTCTTGTGTTCCCTAACAGAAAGTGATGGTCTCCCTCTGGTAGGGGTTGAGCTCACATGGCCAGGGCCCAGCCCTCTGATCTCTGCCTTGTTTTCTGCGGGTCTGAATGGGCTGAGCCTGGACCACGCAGCCATTAGCTTTGTGCCAACCTGAGGACACAGAGCTCTAGAACTGACACAAATTTTAGTTTCATTAAAGTGTTTTAAATTAGCTCCAGGTAAATTTGAAAATTTTAGGTAGAATAATGATAGCTATATTACACACACAGAGTGTGGTGTGTGTGTATGTGTGTGTGTGTGTGTGTGTGTGTGTGTCTGCCTGACATCATGGGTTGGGGGATGCTTGTGGTGGTCAGAGGGCAGTTTACAGGAGTTGGTTCTCTCCTTCCACCTTTAATAGATTCTGGGGATCAAACTCAGAATGTCAGCCTTAGAGACAAGTGTCTTTACCTGCCGAGCCATCTCACTGGCCTGTGCATATCTTTTTTTATTTTAAAATATTTTTTGTAGGGGCTGGAGAGATGGCTTAGTGAGTAAGAATGCCTGCGGCTCGATTATGCAGACATGAGTTTGGATCTCTGGCATGGCCAGTCCTTCCTTCCCCCCAGCACCGAAGGGAGGGGACACAGACAAGAGGGTTATGAAGCTTGCTGCAGTCCAGCATAGTTCTGGTTCAGTGAGAACCCTGTCTCAATGAAATAAGCTCTGTGTGCTTGCACAACCACATACACACATGTGCATATATACAGTACATACACATATTCATACACAAATGTTATAATTTATATATAACCTTTGAATTCTAATAGGTAATGTATAATATCTAAGAAGAAATAACTTTAAAAACCTGTAGAGGCCACTATGTAATTGACCATCTTGCCTGAGACCACAGGAATAGAGGACCTGGAGGGGCTACAGGGCAGGTGACCTGTCCTGCCTTGCCTGGACATGAGGGGCTGTGCCCCTTCTCAGCAGGCAGGAAGAAGCAGCAGTTCACCTGCCCTTCCTGTCCACCCAGATGCTCTGTGGACAGGTAGCCCTGTGAATATGAAGACGGTTTACAGCCCTCTCAGGGGCCTCCTGCCACTCAAGACAGTGTCCTGGGAAAGAATTCTGGGGTGAGGGATGTGAGCAGAGGGCAGCACTCAGGAGTCTTCTCAGAGAGGGGAGACAGGGCAGAGGGGCGTTTTGCTCCAACTGTCCCTGTTGGGAGGAAAGATGGAGGCGGCTGAGGAGGACAGGGAGGACAGTGGGCAGGTAGAAGGAAGAAAGAGAGCGAGCGAGCGAGCGAGAGGTCCCGGATAGGGAGGAGGCACAGGGGAGAAGGAGCAGGAGGGCCCTGCTTCCAGGATGGCAGAGGTTGCCGGTGGATGTCTCCACCCTGAGCTGTCTGCTTCTCCAAGCTTTGCGTGATCTCGGTCATCACCTGCCCCCCCCCCCCATCCTGGTCTTGTAGAAGGCCCTGGTCAGTTTCAGGACACGACACAGGACCCCAGACCCCCTTCAGTCCCAAGATGACAGGATTGTTTAGTTGCTGTAAATCTAGTGTGGCACCCTGGGCATTGGCTGGAGGATCCACCAATCACATCAAAGGTAGGAGGAGCTGCCCAGCCTTCAATTCAGGACAGTCTTGATGGGATGGAGTGAAACAGCCTCCAAGACCTAGAAAAGAGCAAAGCCAGGACACTTCTTAGGGTCCTACCTCACCATGGGGCTTATCTCCCGAGGACAAGCAGGCCTGGGAAGGCCTGGTCCACCAAGGACCCTGCTTGGGCCTGGTCTGGCCTTACTGTGCTCCCCAAGTCTTCTAAGTGTCCTGCCCTGCAGAGAAGACCGCACAGGAGAGAACAGGCCAAGACGGCACTGAACCTCCTTCAGGAAGCTTGGGCTGGAAACCCCTCCATTACGTGTGCACAACTGTCTCTGGAGTCAGCCAACGGCCTGTGACCAGGGAGAGCATGGCACACCTGCCTCTCACGGCCTCTAGCAGGATCCTACCCAGGATCCCGCTCTATTGCACCTTGCAACTATAGGACCCCACTTCCTTGGGGACCTGCTTCCGTAGGGCTCCATTCTTGTAGGGCCTTGCTCCCATGGGGCCCTGCTCCTATAGGGTCCTGCTCTTAGAGAATGAGACTCGGAAAAGCCCTGCGCCACTGTGCCTGCTCGCATAAGAGCCCCGCGCTGGCTCCCACATTGTCCTTCCCCCAGCTCCTCCCTCCCCTCTGCATGGGAGGTCCCTTTGAAGTAGCCCCAGGACTCCTTCCCTGGCCCTGGTGTTCCCGAGGCCCTTCCCTCTCCCTCTGACTAGCTCTGTGTTCCCACAGTGAACAGACCGTGCTTATGCTACGCTGGTTTTAGCACATGAGGGGCTATGGAACTGCTTGGGGGCTAGCAGTCCATTCCCATGGGTAAGAAGCTGTGGAAACTAGGGATAGTCACGCTCCCTGCCTAGAACACGTAGTTCTTTGGTGTGAAGGACAGATAGGGTGGACATTGGCAAATTTCTGACTCACTTGTGGGGACATTTAGAGCAGGTGTTTGGAGTCACAAGATGGACCCAGCAGGCTTTCTTTTTCTTGGCTAGGACCCAAGAGACCCTGGCAGGTGTTTAGGATGTAAGGAGGGTCAGCCCTGCTCTCCTCCCACACCCACCTGGTCTGCCACACTTCCCAGGGAGGAGCATTGGCCAGGTGGGCCATGAAGGAACAGGTTTCTGAGCAAGCTTCACCAATAATCACTCCTCAGTCAGGCATGTCCTTCTGGAGCCTAGTCGCTGCTGGGATGGGCCCTTGGTGGGCGCTGTGGCTGATCCTTATCCTTCCCCAAATCCCGGAGGGCCAGACTCCAGCCAAGCCTCAAGGCTTCCCCCAGCTGACGAGCTTTGAAAATGACAAGGTACAGGGCTTTCAAAGGTGAAGACACAGGTCGCAGCTGGCTGGGGTCCTGGCTTGTGGAGGGAAGGTATATGCAGGCCCATGGGCACTACCCAGGGAGGCCAGGGGAGAACCTGAACCCAGAGCTCCTGAACGAGCCCATGACCTCCCTGAGAAAAGGACGCAGGACCATGTGTACTGTCTGTGTTTGCACGAATCGCTCCCTCGGTGAAGGGAGACAAACAGAGTTTTGGGAAGGCCACCTGGCTACCGACCAAGGCCACCATCTACCTGAGAGATTAAAAGCAGGTTCAGAGTTCTGCCCATGCCATGGATGCAGACCTGGCCTGAAGTTGCCTCCTGAGGAGGGGCCCTGGCTGGCTGGGGGCTGCCCAGGGTAGTGTGGGAAGGGGCTAGCTGTGCCCATCACCAGCCATGCAGTTTCAGGGAGAATGGTTTGTCCATGGTTTGGCGGGTAACGCCTACAAGAGAGAGCACCGGGCCTTGCTGAATCCCTACATCGCGTTGTTTGAGCTAAAAGACAACAGCTGTTTTCAGGTGACCAACACCATGACTCGGTGAGTGGGGGGGTGTCTTGGCTCTCCAAGCAGTCAAGGACTGGGGGCTGTGTTCCAGGAGCCTTGCGTGGCCCAGCCACACCGTGGGTTCAGGAAACACATCTAGAGACCATGTCTAGCACAGCCTGCTTCATGACCATTGCTAAAGCCCAACCCAGTGACGGGCCGAATACAAGAGGGGAGGCATGTGGTGAGCCACTCTGGAGAGAGAAGACTGATGGGTTTTCAGTACTCTGGTGTGGTCAGGGACCTCTTTCTCTGTCCCTGTCGTGGTTCGGCCTGCCCTGCCTTGATCTCCTGGGCAGGCTCTTCTACAGTCTTACCAGTGGCAGGCAGCCCCTACCTGAAGTCTGTTCTTGGCCCTTTCTGGAGTTTGTTGGCTTGGGTGCCAGCGGAGGTGAGCTTCTGATACCCAGAAACTTTCTTTTTGGCATGGCAAGTCCCTGTGGATTTGAGGACCTGTGCTGGGGTGAGCAGGAGTCACTGAGCCAGGAAGGGTACAGAGTAACTAAAAGGACCCCGGAGCTGATGCCTGGGGAGGTGGGGAGGGCTCCAGTCCTCTGCAGCCTTCTGGGGTATAGGCCTCTCCAAATAAATAGCTGATTTTTTTTAAAGATTTATTTATTTATTATATATATTGTGTTCTGTCTGCATATACACCTGCAGGCCAGAAGAGGGCACCAGATCTCATTACAGATGGTTGTGAGCCACCATGTGGTTGCTGGGAACTGAACTCGGGACCTCTGGAAGAACAGCCAGTGCTCTTAACCGCTGAGCCATCTCTCCAGCCCTGATTTATTTTTTAATGGTCC
The DNA here is from genome assembly GCF_949786415.1 of Peromyscus eremicus. Classification (NCBI taxonomy): domain Eukaryota; kingdom Metazoa; phylum Chordata; class Mammalia; order Rodentia; family Cricetidae; genus Peromyscus; species Peromyscus eremicus. The sequence continues at coordinate 14,876,181 of NC_081419.1, read as the reverse complement.
ACCAGGGTGAGCCTGGCTGGCTTCCTTAGCCCTCTGCCCCACCCCTACTCCTTCTCCCGACCCCCACTACCCCCCACCCCCACCTACCCCTCCTGCAGGGGCAAGCGCTGTGACACTTGGTCCTATACCCTGATCCCAGCAACCAAACCTGGGGAGTTCACCATGGAAAACAAAGGTACGTGCGGCATTGGGTGGGAGGACCAGAGCCGCCTGGGGAACCTTACGTGTGTATCCCTCTGGGTCAGGGACTGGAACAGACAGAGAAGATGTGCAGGTGATCGAGACAGACTATACCAACTTCGCCCTGCTGCTGTCCCTCAGGACAACAAGCAGCCAGACCATCACCAGGGTCAGCCTTCTGGGTGAGCCCCTGCTTCCCTGGGCCCCTGTGCAGAACTCCAGTCAGGGTGGTGCTTCCTGACTTTGGGATGGCTTGAGGGCAAACACCATCACCAAGTGCTGAGAGCCACTCTGTGCTCATCTGGCCACAGGCAGAAGCTGGAGGCTTCCTCATAAGACGATAGACAGGTTCATCTGCCTGACCAGAACCCAGAACCTCACCAAGAATAACTTCATCTTCCCTGATGTGACTGGTAATGGGTTTGCAAGCAGTGCATAACAGGAAAGGGAGATAGGATCTGGAGACAATGGCGGTACCCTCCCGGCCTTCACAAGTCCAGTGGCCCTCTCCAGGCAGGCACTGCAGAGCCTCAGGGGGCGTGTATGGGGCATTGTGGTCCCAGAGTCTGAACCCAAGTACTTGTTCACAGAGTTTAGCCTGAGTCCGAAGAGAGGTGTCCGTGGCTCTTATCTGAGTCCCAGGCCACTTCTTCCAAACGCTGGTCCCTATCCGAGGCTGCCCCCTCCCCACACTGGTTCCCTGTCCTGGGAGGATAGTTCCCTGTTCACAGGAGACTGGAGTTCATTCAGGGGAGTCCTTGAATGTGGATGGCCTGTTTCCAGCAGGAAAGTCTCCGAGAGCCCAAGGTCAAGGGGCTTCAGAGCTGAGCCCCATCATCAGCCTCACTCCCTCTCATGGATGGATCAGGACCCCCACCCCACCCTGGCCAAGGACCTTCCCCATCATACCCCCTCCAGTGCATACCTACCCAGCCACATTCGCACACCTGAGCATGTGCCCACAAACATGCAGACAGGCACATGCTCACACACACCTGCACACACACACACACACACACACACACACACACACACACGTTCACCTTGCTCCCTTGTCATTTTGAGATAGGGTCCTGAGGTATAGCCCAGGCTGGTCTGGCAATCACGAGTCTCTTGCTTTAGTCTCCCGGATGCTGGTAATTTAGGCCTGTGTCACCACACCTGGGTCACATCCCATACAACATGCATTTGGGATCACATACATGTTTGTACTAACCATAACACTCACGGTGCCAAACCACCAGATCTACTACAAATCTAGGATCTGGAGGGGATAGGCAGGGCTATGGAGGGCCTTCTGGAGGAGCCCAGACGTGACGGAGGTGCACTCCGAGGGGCATGCCTCCTAAGCCCTTTCCCTGGAGCCATTTCTGGTCTCATCTCCCGCCCAGCTCCCAGTCTACCTGCTTTTCATCCCTCCCAAGTCTCTCCCCTGCTGCTCTTCCTTATCGGCCATCCCAACACTGTCTGTCTCCACCCCATTAGACTGGTTACCTGATCCAAACATCTGCTGAAGAGTGAATGGTTCCTGCCAGTACAGCCTCAGCCTCACCCTGCCTCTGCTCTCCACACAAATAAACACACTGCCTATGACTCCAGAATGTGACCGCTGTGACCATGGGGTGGGTGAGAGGCAAGAACAACCCCAGACTGGCTTCTCAACCCCCACAACTAGATTCCACACCTCCCCTGACTCCCAGCTGTGTGAAATCACGGGCCACACCTGCGCCTAGCAGAGCTCTGGGGCCCACAGGATGGGGTGTGGTAGGCCCAGGGCATGTCCTCGGACCACTGGTTCTCAGATGGCAGGCAGGAACAGTCAGACCCCAGAGCAGAAGGAAGCCTTGATGCTGATATCCCAGGCTGGAGAAAGGACAGGGTATGTCTTCTTCCTATGGGATGTGGAGACAAACATTTCTAGGCCTGACGGCCATTCTAGAAAAGCCATTTAGAAATAAGAGAGACACAGAGGGTCCAAAGCAATGGACCCAGAACTAAGCAACCCAGCTCCAAATGCACACCTCTAAAGAGGTTGTCAGTACAGTGTTCACCTTACCCAGTCCACAACAGCAGCCACTGCTTGACCCTACCCATACTTAAGCCTATCTCAGCCCCAACAGACAGGCAAAGCAGGTCATGACCCAAAACCATCCATGCAGATGACTCCATAATCTTTGGCCTTGATAGAGAGCAAATAGCATATAGAGATAGCCCACTGGATTTAACCTTTACCCTCCTAGAAATGCTCTACTTCTCGGGTGGGCGGTGCCAAGACTTGTGGAGGTGGGAGTGTTTAGGATCCCTCTGATGGTAGACCTCCCCATCCCCTGGCCTCATGTACCACTTCCTTCCTATTGAGCAAGTTGTCCAGAAACCAAGCACATTCTGGAACAGGGCTGGGCCACTGTAGGTGCAGACCTGAAGCCTGCTAACACCAATAAGACCAACCCCCATTCTGGTATGTAATTGTATATCTGACCCCCAAATCAAACTCTACGAGGGAGGCATGGTCTCTTTTATCCTCAGTTGTATCCCAGATGTATCCAAGATGGCACCTCTCGGAGAAAGTGACAGACACCTATCTTACTGTATTGGCTGGCTGGATAATGCATGGACAGATGGGTGGCTGACTGGAGGGCGGTCGATGGGTAAATAGGTAGGTATGTAGATGGACAGACGGATGAATGGATGAACTGGGATCTCGGACGAGAGAGAAAGCAGAAAGTGAGCTGAATGCTAGCATTCATTCCTCTAGTCCCTCCGTACTGTTGGTGCAATGCAATCAGCCGCCTCGGGTTCCTGCTACAGCTCTTCCTCGCCATGATGGATGTACTCCCTAGAGCTGGAACTGAGGTGACCCTTTCCTCTGACAGGCTGCTGCTCGCTGGATGCTTTGTCTCACAGGTGGGAAAAGTGATGTCACAGGCGCACGAAACGCCAGAGCAAGCTCAGCTGCCATTTCTATCAACCAAGCCCTCCTTGTAGGGAGGGGAGTTTGACCACCATGTGACATCAGGGACAGGTGTCAGAAGAGCCACCCATGGGCCCATGCCAGAGGGTTCCGATTCAGCCACAATCACCAGAGCCTGACCTAGCTAGGCTGCAGTGGCAGAGGGTGCTGAATCCGGACGTAAGAGCAGCGTGGGCTCTGTTCTCACCCTACAACGGCGTCCACAGGGCACATGGCTGCAGAGTTCCTGACACAGAGCGCACTCCTACACATCCTTGATGCTGCAGTGAGGATGCTCTTTCCATATTAGGAACTGAGGTACCAGGACATTCTCCCACTAACAGAAGGTCTGATCCTCCAAAGACCCGACTCCATTATAATACCATTTGCATTTGTGATTTTCCCATTTGCTTTTGTAGGAATCATGGGGAAAATGCCCTAAAAAGAGATAGATCCCACCATGATTTGATAGGAAAGGGGTCACTTACAACAATATGCCACCCACCTCAGAAATATTTTTTAAAAACTTTAAAATCCACAACGCAGGACCCCCTTAGGCAAGTTTCTCATCTTCTGTCAGCAACAGCAGCCCATTCCAGTCCTCTTTGGAATGTTTGCTTAAAAATAATCCTTCTCTGTAAACTGTCTCTCAAGAATGAGGGTCTCCCATAACAGGTGGACCAGCCTAGCCATTGGCCATGAGTTGGACAACGACCAGGAGAAGAAGCCCCAGAGAAGCCAAAGGAGGAAATGGCAGAGCTCAGACCTAACAAGGATGAGAATCTGCAGAGGTGGTGTCTCGCCTGCCAATTTCTGGGGGGAAGAAAATGTACTGGGGAGATAGATGGAGCAGAGAAGAAGGGTTGTCATAACAGCCTGCCCTTGAGGGCCACAGACTGGCACCACCACCACAGAGCCCTGAGGGGTGTGTGTGTGTGTGTGTGTGTGTGTGTGTGTGTGTGTGTGTGTGTGTGTGTGTTGCATGTCTCTCTCAGCCTGAAGCACACATTTGAACAGCCACAGAGCTTTAACTCCGGAGAGAGGCAGTGATCCCTGACACAGTTGGGGGGTTCGTGTTCTGACCTGTATCCCCAGCTGATTCCACATCAATGTACAGAAGACGCTGTTTAGGGCGGGGTACGGCAGACGGCATGGAAAGGTCATAGGAGCTGCTGGGCCTCCAGTCTTCGTAACCTTCATTTCACATTCTTTTCCTCTCAAACTCAGTTCCACTCAACATTTTGGAGAAGTAGGAAGCTGCAGGCCAGCCTCCAAATTAGTTCCACGTGGCCTCTGCCCAGCTGGAGCCCCAGTGACACTGTTTGTTTGACTTTTAGTGATGCTGAGGCTGGAACCCAGGCCCTCAGGGCCTCACATGTGCTGGTCATGTGCTCGATATTGAGCTACCCTTAACCCCTCATAAGGTCGTATTTTCCAGAAGACCTTACCTTCACTGACCTTAAATTTGGGTTGTTGGTGTCCTGTAACCTTCACTAGTAGGTATGAAGGTACAAAAGGTGACCCAGGGACCTCCACAGTGAGCATCCTCTCCTATTCTGAAGCAGAAACCCAACTTCCTCTTGGTGATGAGAGATGAGTCCCTCTAGCCAAGATGATGATCCCTTTTTCTGCTGGTCAGCTCAGTGGTAGGAAGACCCCAAACAGTCATATGGGGTCTTCACATCCCTGTGTACACAGGGAAACAGAGCTGAAAGCTAGCTGACCGGACAGGAAACAAACTCTTGTGAGTAGGCAATTGAGTGGGAGGGCCTTCCCATACTAGTTGGCTCCCCAACTCCTGGAATCCAGCAGTGGGGGGACAGACCAGAGCAGCCAGGCTATCACTGCTTCAGGGAAAGCATCTTCCAGGACAGCCTCTGGTAAGATGGAGGTGTCATAGCCTGCCCCCCCACACACACACACACACTTGTCTGTGTAGTCTTGGAAGACAGGAGCAGTGTTGTACAGAGTGCGGGGACAGTTTCACAGAGGCCTCCTTGAGCACAGATGTTGCCTCGATGCCTCAACCTGCTTGCTCGTCCCCACAGAGCCCTCCACACCCCTGCTAGTCATGGATATGGGGGACACAGGAAAAGCAGAGGCTCCCTCCCATCCCACTGTGGAGGGGGCCATGTTTGTGAGATGCAAGAGGGAAGTCCTATCCCCTTCTGCTCCTCTCGGGCTTCCAAGGGGTCAGCACGCAGAGGTGAGTGTGCAGGGGCTAGGATGCAGCCAGTATCACGCAGGGGTCAGAGCAAGGGGTCAGCACGCAGAGGTGAGTGTGCAGGGGCTAGGATGCAGCCAGAATCACGCAGGGGTCAGTGCAAGGGGTCAGCACGCAGAGGTGAGTGTGCAGGGGCTAGGATGCAGCCAGGATCACGCAGGGGTCAGAGCAAGGGGTCAGCACGCAGAGGTGAGTGTGCAGGGGCTAGGATGCAGCCAGGATCACGCAGGGGTCAGAGCAAGAGCTGGTGTGTACCAGATGGCAAGCAGTGGTCAGAGTGCAGGGGTAGTGCAATATCAGCACGGGGGTTGGAGGGTAATACACGTGGGTCAGTGTGGGGGCTGGGAACGTTTTAGTCTCCTCTGGATCCTCGGCCGGATGTGGGTGAGAATGGGGCTTGGTGTTGCCACCGAATGAGGATGGGCTCCTTCTTCTCGGTTCCAATTCTAGACCCTGTGTTAGAAGCTGCCTAACTCTGCCTGGACAACACACCCAGCCTTTAAGCCCTGCCAAGTGGCCACATAAGTCTCTTTACTTTGGCCTGTGAGCAGCCCCTCCTATCCCCACCTGGGCCTGCTGTGCCTGGACCAGCCTGCTGGGCTTCAGAGCTGAGCCTGCAGTTCGCTGGAAGTGAAATGGGATCAGCTGGACAAGGACCAGGCCTGTGAGCTGCCCCCCCCCCCCCCCCCCCCCCGCTCCCGTCGCCACCTGGGCCTGCTGGGCCTGGACCAGCCTGCTGGGCTTCAGAGCTGAGCCTGCAGTTTGCTGGAGGTGGAAGGGAGCAGCTGGACAGGGGACTGGGCATGTGAAAGACCTGACCCTCCCTCAAGACACTACTTTATCCCTCCCTCTGGGTCCTAAGACCTCCAGGCCCTCCAGGTCTTACACCTACCCCTTCCCCAGGGGAACTACTTTTCCCGGTACTACCCTTGTCCTGTCCCCTCTGAATTCGTCTTAGAGTTATCCCGTGTGTCTCCCACCCTGAAGCCCCCTGGGGACACCCACAGGATCAGAACACGTGTGCTGCTGGCATGATCTAAGGGTCCCTCTGCTCTTCTTGGTCTGTGGGGAAGGATAAAGAGTTGTAACCATCTCACTTCCCAGGCCTCTGTGAATATGAGACATCTCTACCATGCTTAAAATGGGGACCTGGAGGTCTAATCCTAGCCCTTCGGGCTGTTTACTTTTGGGGTGGGAGCAAGTGGAGGAAGTAGGGTTGATGTCCCTAACATCAACCATGACAGGGCAGCCCTCCTTCCCCACTAGGCTGGGCGGGAGCCCTGAATCTCTCAGCAGGAGTCAGATAACCATCTGGGGAGCTGAAAGTTTGGGCAGAGGATAGGGCGGGAGGGAGCTCAGGCTGAGGCTCGGAAGGAAATGGGGGCAGGCAGCCTGAAGCAGGCCAGGGAGGAGGGTTGGAAGGGTGAGGGACAGGACCTACTCATGGGATGGGCCCACCCTCTCGATGGGAAATGGGGCAGCAACGCCAGCAGCACCTCCTTGGAAGAAAATCAAGTCCCTAGCTGAGGATTCTCCTTGGTCCCTTGGGCCTGTCCTCAACTCTTGGGTTGGGGCTAGAGCCTACCCTGCCATGATCTGAGTGGGTAGGGGCAGAGTGGTAGGTCCTGGTCCCCCGGCATGCCCAGTCACTGAGGACTCTCAGGATTAGACAATGTGTTTGATCAGCTTGGCTAAGGCTTGCCTGTGGTCAGAGTGCTGGTCAGGGAAGAATCCCCATGCTGCATTTCTACCCCCACCCTGGTCGCTGCTGTGGTCTGGATGATTCGGGGTTAAAACTGATCCTAGACTACCAGGTAAAGGCTTCAGAGTCAAAGCCTGGCCTGAGTAACGAGGAGCTCGGCTGGAGCCAAGCCTGGTGGTCAGGGAGGATGGCCTCATGGAGGGCACTGGCCTGGAGATCCCCAGGCTGTATAGCCCCAGGGCTGCCTACCGTGGTTTGTCAGCACCATGACTGTAACTTGCTCAAACAGCTCTTCAGAGGCATTGCCCACTGCCTACCGGGGTTTGTCAGGTGCCCACTGCCTGCCGCTTGTTGCCACTTGGAAGAGACAACTGGGCTAAGAGGCTGGGCAGGGAAGTGAGAAGGAGATTGGCTTCTGGGCTCAGATAGAGGACCCAGCAGCAGTCAGGGCCTAGGTGTGTGCTTCTTTGGGAGTCTGCAGGAACCTCTAGGGGAATAAGATGATGGCCAGGTGGGGGCGCCAGAGTTGTGCGGGCCGCCATGGAGTCTGCGATTTCAATTGCAGAATCCCATGCTAGGTCTGGGAGTCCCTCCAGAGAAGCCTGAACCTGTCATAGAGATCTAGATCCTCCTACCTCCTGTGACAGACACAGAAGATGTCAGTTAGACCTGGAACCAGGGAGAGGCAAGTTGAGGTGCTCATGGTGGCCTTGGAGGTAGTCTAGGGTTAAAGTGAGTTCTTTTCTACTCCATCTCTAGAGCAGTGGACATCATGGCCATCATGGCACAGCACCCTTGTGGCCATGAGATACCCTGGGCAGAACCTGGACAGTACAGGGGGTTGACCTTAGGTTAGACAGGGAGTCCCCAGGATCTATGCCCAGGAACTGCCAGAAGGGCCAACTGGACTCTTCCTGGCCTCCTGGGTGTAGTTTAGAATTGCAGGGCGCCAGAGTGACTCACATGGACTGCCCCTTGGCTGGGAGGGGACTTTTCGTGGGTCTTCTGTGTGACCAGTGTTCATGCCAATCTGTGGCACTCTGAAGAAAAGACACTTTGCTTCAAGTTTTTGGTCTCTCCTAGCCCTGTCCTAAGCCGGGGGAACGAGCACTGTGCTGTTCAGGGAGATAGAGGATGACACAAGAGTGGCTGCCCTTGGTGGGGAGAGGCACTGGGGTGCCCCCAAGTCAGGCCGCCTCTGCCCTGGTTTGATGACAGCCGCTGGGTGTCATCTCATGGAGCTTTATTTTCTTTGCAACTAGCCATGGCCACCTGGACGGTGAGATAGGCATGAGGTTCGTACCTCTCAAGGGTGACTCAAAGAAGGGGTCCCTTACTGTGATGTGGACCCTCAGCATGGGCCTGGGTAGCATCAGATGGGAGAGCCACAAGCTGTGACAACGTTGCCTAAGTTTTTACAGTGGAGAGAAATGATCTGAGTGTATTGTGGGCTCCTGTCCCTTCCTATGGTTTTGGATGGAGCAGGGATCCACCTGTGCCTCTCCACTTCTCCACCGGGTTCCCAATGATTGAAGTAAGCACATGGCCCTGCAAAGACTTGTGCTTCAGTGTTCCTGGCAGCTTTATATGTGATGCCCCCAAACTGCAAATAATACCCACGGCCCTCAGTTGAGGAAAGGTGATCGATCAACTGTGGAAGGCGGCACAATGTAACTAGCACCCTGTGGCTATAGATGCCATGAACTGCTGGGACGTCAATTCACTGAGCTGAGTGAAGAGTGTCCAGGCAATCGGGACATGTATCGTATGGCTCCCCTTACAGACAGTGCAAACTGGTCTGTAGGGACTGAAAACGCCTGTAGTTTTGGAGGGCTATAGAAGCAGGTGAGAGGAAGGAATCCCCAAGAAAGCTTAAGGAATCTTTATAAAAAAACTTTTAGGCTGGGCAGTGTTGGCACACGCCTTTTATCCCAGCACTCGGGAGGCAGAGGCTGGCAGATCTCTGTGAGTTCGAGGCCAGCCTAGTCTACAGAGTGAGTTCCAGGACAGGCTCCAAAGCTACACAGTCTACCCTGTCTCGAAAAACAAACAAACACACAAAACTTCTTATGTTATGTGTGCAGGTGTTTTGCTTGCTTGTGTACCTGTGCACTGCTGCATTCCTGGTGTCTTCAGAAGTCAGAAAGGGTATCGGACTCCCCAGGACTGGAGTTACAGGGGATTGTGAGCGGCCGTGTGGATATTGGGAGTCAAACAGGGGTCCTCTGGAAGAGCAGCCAGTGCTCTTTTTTTTTTTTTTTTTAAGATTTATTTATTTATTATGTATACAGTGTTCTGTCTGCACATATCCCTGCAGGCCAGAAGAGGGCACCAGATCTCATTACAGATGGTTGTGAGCCACCATGTGGTTGCTGGGAATTGAACTCAGGACCTCTGGAAGAGCACTCAGTGCTCTTAACCACTGAGCCATCTCTCCAGCCCCCAGCCAGTGCTCTTAATTGCTGAGCCATCTCTCCAGCCCCAAGGAATCTTTTTAAATACTATTTATCTTTATCTGTTATCTAAGTGTATGGGGGTAGAGGGATGACTGCAGAGGCTCCATTGGATCTTCTGGATCTGTAGTTACAGGTGGTCATGTGCCATCTGACATGGTGCTGGGAATCAAATTCAGGTCCCCTGGAAGAGCAACAAATTCTCTTAACCACTGAGTCATCTCAACAGCCCCAGCTCAAGGGTTTTTTGTTTTTGTTTTTGTTTGTTTGTTTTTTTAAAGATAGGGTCTTACTCTGTAGCCCTGGCTGGCCTGAAACTCACTACCTACACCAGACTTGCCTTCAACTCACAGAGACCCACCTGCCTCTGCCTCCTGATCAAGGAATCTTCATGGAATGGCAGGCACACTCACTGTCTTTGTTGGGGTTTTATTGCTGTGAAGAGACACCATGACCACAGAAACACTTACAAAGGAAAACATTTAGTTGGGGCTGGCTTACTGTTCAGAGATTTAGTCCATTATCATCATGACGGGAAGCATGGTGGCATGCAGGCAGACATGGTGCTGGAGAGGTAGCTGAGAGTTCTACATCTGGTTCTGCAGACAGCAGGAAGAGAGAGACACTGGGCCTGGCTTGAGCTTTTGAAACCTCAAAGGCCACCTCCTGTGACACACTTCCTCCAACAAGGCCACATCTACTCCAACAGGGCCACACCTATAGTAATGTCATTCCCTACGAATCTATGGGGGCCATGGGGTTCATTTGAACCACCAGAGTCACCATCTCACTATCGCAGTGATGGTTTCCTGGACACACACATGTATTATAACTTACCAAATATTTAAAAAATCCTATAAAACCCAAACCCACCAAGATGGAGTTGTGTCCCAGGGACTGCCACCAAGGCAGCCCAGAGGCAGTCTGAATTCTCCACTATGCTTTAGGCCACTTGCTACTTCTTCCTGCTTCCTTCTCCAATGACAGTCACTAATGCCTTCCCTCTGGCCAGTATTGAAACACTTTAAGCAACCCAGTGAATAAGAAAGTACAAAGTTACACCCCAAAGAACAAATACCGTCCTTGAGTCCACCCTGATGTAGATAAGCTAGGGAGCAGGAAAACACTGTGATACCGAAGAGGCAACCATATGACGATGCTGGCAGCCAGCAAGCCAGAGTGCCAGTCTCATTGGAAATGCAGGCTGCGCACATCGAGGTCCTCCCAGAGGACGGTGAGAAACGAGAGTGACCTTACAATGGGAGGACCCAGCACACATGCCTTGACTGGATGTGGCCCTGCCGTGGCCGGCCGTTCTGGGAAGGACACTTCACCTCTGCTGAAAGAATTTTCACCAGGAATTGGAGTAGGAGGAGACCAAGTAACATCTGTCCCCTAAGGTCCCAATGACAAACCATGATTCCTGGCTCCCCCACCCCACCCCCGGGGAACCAATGAGTTTATTGGGCTTACCCACAGAGCCTGAGTGAGGGTTACTGACAGAAGTATAAACCCAAAGCAGCCAAACTGGAAAGTCTGCACCAGCGTGGGTCATAGCTTCTCCTGGTTGTGCAGATGTGTTCCCCCACCACCACACACACACAGTCTTGCCTTGCTCAGAGACCTGGGAACCATGTTCAGATAGGAAAGAATTGTTCGCAATTGGTTAGGAGGAGTGGCTAGACACTCGGGTAAGGGTCTGGGACCCTCCCCCTCCCCTCTTCTATGATGGGAAGTCAACCATCAACAAGGCCAGCTGTGATGCTCTTTTGTAAGTGGGAGATCTGCAGGTGGGCCCAGAGGATCGCCCTGTCCAGCAACCTCCAAGGCCTTCCTACCAAAGCACCACCTAGTCACTAGGAAAATACCAACAAATCCCAACAGTGGGCCTTTCACAAAACACCTACCCAGCACTGCCCAATACCGTCAAGGCTGAGAAAGAAGGAAACATTGAAAGAACTGTCCTAGCCCAGGGACCACGAAGTAAAACCTCCTGTGGGGCCTGGATCAGACACTGAGCTGGGCAAACCCTTTACATGGGCTGGGAAATTTCGCTTTTTGTTTCTGTGTTGGATGGACTCCAGGGCCTCATGCCAGCCAAGCACTCCGTTTTGATTAAAATATGAATTTTGATTAAAACATGAACTTTACATGGTTTAGCATCTCAATATTCAGTGTTGCTTAGCTCAGCCTCCGTAACAGGAGCACCAGCCCCACATTTTCCCTACAAATCTGCAAGTGTTTGAAAATCAGAATATGTGTTTGTATTTGTATCACATGTTGGTGGTGTGTGTGTGGACACATGTCAAAGGACAACCTCAGGTGGTATCTATCCCCCTGTTGTTGTTTCTATGGGGTTGTTGTTGTTGTTGTTTGAGACAAAGTCCCTCACTGGCCTGGAACTTGATGAGAAGGCTGGGCTGGCCAGCCAGGTGCCTGTCTCCACCTCCCCAGCACTGGGATTGGAAACACACACCACTACTCCCAAACAAGAACTTTTAATGCCTTGACTATCTTCCCAGCCCTGATATATTTATTTTTAAGTGTGTATGTGTGTTATGCATGATATTATATATAATATATATATATTAAAAGACACTGTGTAGCCTAGGCTGCCCTTGAGCGTAAGCTCCTCCTGCCTCAGCCTTCTGAGTGCTGAGTTTCATTTTCACTTCACCGAGCCTCATGGCTTCCTGGTCTCTGAGCATCCCACAGCAGCTCCTTCTCACTTCATGTGTGTGTATATTCCTTTGCCTTTGACTGTCTACGAGAGCTTTACAATTCATGTGGTTGTTGATCTGTGGTGGGCTTTACTGTTCTGCCCTTTCATGTGCCCGAGGCTGAGCTACCAGGATCCCTCTTGGTCTTGCTCTCCATGCTTCTCACAGGGTCAGTGACAACAGGGAGGCAGCCACCTCCCTGAAGCCCACTTCCAGGGCCCATTCTGGCCTGGAAAGGAGGGACACCTGGAGGACCCTCTTTCCAGGTTACCCCGTGGGTGACCACCTCTTGCCCTGGGTACCAGTGCAGCTTCCTGGATTACATATGGGAGCCTGGCAGAACCTTAGCCGCATGAGAAAGAGATTCATGGAACACACTGGGAGAAGGCAAGCTGCCCCTTCTCCACCCCACCCAGCCACATCACGTGCTGGGTACCAGACCCTTACCTGGCAGAGCAGAACCCTCCAGTGGCCCAGGCCTCCTGAAATGATCCCAAGTTCCTCGTGAAAAGGCTCCAGAAAGCAAGGGACTAGGGCATCCAGAGGCAAGGAAAGGAACAGACATGGCCTAGGGGCCTGAGGAGGAAAGCAGTACTGGGAAGGGTTTGGGCCCCCCAGGGTCTGTGCCACCAAATTCACATGATCCCAGAGTACTGAGACTTGGACCACCAAGGTCTCTAGGTGGCATCTAAGCTGATCATCAAGATCTTCTGAGATGCTGCCTATCCCCAGGGGCAGGTTTCAGAACCAGGGTGATGGAATCCTAGCAACCACCTCTCCCAGGGGGGAAGTAGTCAAGAGGAGGCTACTACGGTCCTCAGGTAACCACCACAGCCAGAGGCTGGTGGCATCAGGCCCAGCTGAGGATGGATGAGGTCAGGAATGGGCAAAGCGCTGCAGAGGAGGCCGTAGCCCTGTGAATGGCCATGGCCCAGATTGGCCCTGGGGCCTGAGTAGGTGGCCCTGGGCCAGCTCTGGCACAGCACACTCTGTCCCTCTTTGCCTAGCCCAAAGAACAACTCAATCTGCTCCCAAGCAGGGGGTGGGAGTGGGTGCAGAATTGTGGCCAACGGACCAGGACAAGTGTGGGTGGATTCTGGGGTGGCCACTTATGCTGGGCACACAGCGGATCCTGACAGGTATCTGCTGTCATCCTGCCCGGATTTGAGCTGTAATCTCTGCTAGTTTTCATGCGCAGTGCAGGGCGCCGAGAGCGTAGGAGGTGGGCAATGGGGCAGGAAGTGCTGGGGAGGTGTTCGTGGGATAGAGCGCTGCCTTAGAGTGTGAAGTGGCTCAATTGTCAGGAAGCCAAAGGGGCATAATCTTTCCCCTCTTGGATGTGGAGATGAGCTACCCACTTTGGGACAGGGCTACTATAAGCTCAGTGACAGCCCCGAACTCAACACCTCACTTCCTCCTCCAGGCCGCTGATACCCAGGACTCCACTGCCTAGGATCAGCCTCCTCCACCCAGATGGAGCTCCTGTGGATAGGTCTCATCTTGCTGGAGATGATGCAAACCCAGGCCCAAGGCCCAAGAAGGCATGGGGGGCTCCCTCAAGTCCCACACCCCAATTTGCCTTTTCACAAGATCTGTCTCCTGCCCAGCCAGGGGAAGGAGAGAGTGACTGTGAGCTCAGGCCGAGCAGGCCCTGTTCCCATGGGTAGGAGCCTGGAACGGAGAGCTCAGCCCAATGCCAACCCTACACAGACTCCATATTCTCCTGTGGCCCTCGGGACCCTCCAGGTGGGGACAACTCTCTGTGCATGTGGAGAAACTGAGGCTCTGAGAGTCGCCAGGTCTTTGTTAGATCCAGGATCCTGTGCAGATATGGCCTGGTGCCACATGTGGGATAAAGGGGGCCGGCTCTGTCTGTCACTAGTCCTACAGTTTGAGGGAAAGTGGTCCGTCGTCAGCTTGGTGGGTCACACCTTCAGGAGGGAAGATGGGGTCCTGTTCCAGATGTGGGTGACAACCTTCGAGCTCAGGGACAACCAGTTTGTCATTATGTCTGTCCCACTCAGGTGAGACTAAGTTCCCAGAGCCCCTGCCACGTGAGGTAAACTGTGAGTAGGGCTGGCAGATTTGAAAGGTCCATGGAGGAGCGGGAGGCAGCAGCTGAAAACCTACCCTTGCCCTTCCTGTGGCTCTAGCTTCTAGTGCTCACCCTGAACCCCACTATCTCCTCTTAGACCCCTCTTGCTGGGGTCTATCCCTGCCCAGGTCCCACTGGCTCCAGTTTCCTCTCATTTCTCTGCTTCTCTTTCTTCCTTCTCTTCCTTAGGCCAGAAGACCACCCATCAGACTTGGCTGACCATGGCAGACTCGGCCCCCTCCACATCCCAGCGAGACTTGTGCCCCTCCTCACAGGCGTTCAGCCTCATCCGCCCCCAGCACAAATAAACACCTGTCACAGAGGAACGGGCTGGCTGTCCATGATTGCTGTCGTGAGGAATGTGAGCCAGGCTGGTGGGGTAGAGCCAGCTCTACCACCTCAGTGTGCCAGACCTGTGCAGAAGCTAGAGTGTCTGATTTGGGGACTGTGATGTCCGCTGGGACACTTGTCCCCATTTGCTCTCCTCTATGGGCCTACCTCCCCTCCTTAGTCTCAGAGAAACAGAGACAGGCTTGTACTTACACAGCACCAGGCCCCAGCCTGGGGAGCAGGGAGCATGGTGTGACCCCAGGGGCCTCCTGGGATGCTGAAGCCCAGATCCCAGATGGGGCTGTGAAGGAGGCACCCAAGCACAATGCCTCAGAGCATGGTAACCAGACACTCCTTTCAAGGTACCCTCTACAGCCTTGCTCAGAGGCTGTGGACCAGTTTCCTGGGTCATCTTAGACCCCAGAGTGAAAGGCAGGGCCCTGTCTTGGGGATGCACTTAGATAAAGATCCAGGTACACCTTTAGTTCTAGAACTCAGGAGGCAGATATCTGTGAGTTCAAGGCCAGCCTGATCACAGAGTTTCAGGCCATCTACGGGTATACAGTGAGACCCTGTCTCAAAGTGGAAAAAAAGAAAGAAAGAAAGAAAGAAAGAAAGAAAGAAAGAAAGAAAGAAAGGGAGAGAGAGAGAGGGAGGGAGGGAGGGAGGGAGGAAGGGAGGGAGGGAGGGAGGGAGGGAGGGAGGGAGGGAGGGAGGAAGGAAGGAAGGAAGGAAGAAAGAGAGAGAGAAAGAAAGAAAGAAAGAAGGAAAGAAAGGAAGAAAGAAAGAAAGGGAGAACCAGGTCCTATGGCTGTTATGAACCCACAGATGGGAGCCAGGAGATGCTGAAGGCCCTGCCATCCAGCCTGTCCCGGGAGACCGAGCCCAGCCCTAGAGGAGCAAGGCATTCTCTGTTCTGTGGCTCTACAGGGACACAACAAGGCCCCTCCGTGGACAGTGCTGAGGAAACTGTAACCCTCCCAGGCTTGCCTTGTTCAGCCCATCCACTCTCAATCCATGACTGCAGGCTGCTTCTGGAAGCCAGAGCAGGCCTTGGAGATCTATAGCACCATCCACTCCATCATCCCAGCACTGATGGCCCCACTGTTGGAGAGTATGAGGAAGTAGCGGCTGAGAGCGGGCCAGGCCCTCCCGCAGCTCAGCCACTCTCTGGGCACCCCATCATAAGAGTAGAGCGGGTAGAGGTGGTCCCACCAGATTCAGAGTCTGAGCTGCCTGCCCAGACTCAGTTTCCCAAGCAGCAGTTGGCCTGTCCATCCTGGGACCCTTCTGGGGTCTGTTGGACATATGCACAAGAGACTCAAATCTGGGGACTGATCTTATCCCAACCTCCTGCCTGCTTCCTCTTTGATCCTGGTCCCCAACCCTACTGAGCTGGGAAAGGAACCCTAGAAGTGTGGGCAGGGAGATGCAGCCATGTCCAAAATCAGCAGAGGTGAACCCACCAGCTACAGAAGCCAGCTGGGGGAAGAGCAGGCGGTGGGCTTGGATGGAACTCAGAGACAGCATGGTGAACTGCCTGCACAGCTTGGTTAATGGGCACAGCCCTTTACATAGAGTGCCTGAACTAGAGTGTAACCTCCACACAGGCCCTGCTTTTCTCATGTCACAGACTAGGGTACTACACAAAGGTCAACTTTCAGAGTCCAAAATATTCCACTCAGCTGCTTCTCAGTGGCCTAGGGCAATGACATTCTTCATTACGGCCCTTTGAGGGACATTTCTGAGAAGAACTGTGAGACCTGGCAGGCCTGAGAAGGTGTGTGTGTGTGGGGTCTAGGTCTCCCAAAGCTGCTCTCCACATGCTTCCAACACAGAGAAGCTATGCTCAGGCGTCAGGTTGGAGTCAGGTGACCCCGGTGAAGCCCAGGCCGAAGCTGGGGACTCAGGGACTTACTCCACTAATGCTGTCACTCAGCCAACAGTCACTCGGCTAGCTCAGGTCCTACCAGGCCTTGAGGATAAGCTATCTCTGGAGATGTCAGAGAACTGGCCTCCCACCCAGGGGATGGGCTGCCCCCGGAGAGGAATCTGCTTCCCTATAGGACAAGGCTGGGACTGTTCCTCGGGCCTTTCAAGGCTAGGTCCAAGAGGTCCCCCATGCTCAGAGCCGGGCCTCACCCCCGGCCAAGCAGTCCCATCTGCAGTTCATGTGCTGATTCAGGGCCTCAGCACTCAGGTTGGCCTGAGTGCTGCAATGGGCCGGGAGAAGGGAGAGGTAGGCCCAAGACCAGGTGGGGCAGGGACCTCCAGGCCAGTCCACCCGATCCCTTGATATCTATCTCAGTGTCCTCATGCAGCCCAATTTCTATGACACTTGGTAAGGATGAAAGGGAAGCCAGAGTCAGGCTGTGCGGAGGCAGCAGGGCCAAGGCCCCACTTCAGCCAACAGAATCCCTTACTTACTGCAAAAGAGTCCCCATAGTCTAGTAGGCCCACATTTAACAAGCCTCCCAAGAACTCCTTTTGCACAGATGGGGAAACTGAGGCACATAAAGGCTGGACATTGGCCTGGGAGACCTTGCCAGACCCAGAAAGGCCTCTGTGTCCTATTTGTATGGTCTACTCCTGGCTCTGAGCCCCCAGAGGAGGCAGCGTGTTCAGGCAGAGGGGATTCTGGGTGATCGATCCCAGGTTCTAACACTCAGCCATCCTACAGTTCACGGGAAGCAAATGCCCTCAAACTGGTAAGAACTTAGAAGAAAAGACCTCAGTGACAGGGCTGGCACCTGGGAGCATGTGGAGGCTGAAGCTGGGCCACTCAGGGTCTTGCTCCACAGTGTTGGCTGAATCCTGGCATGCTGTGCATTCTTACGATAGTTTGTGTGAATCTGTTTCCTAGGCCCTCACAGGACACTAATGAAAACGGACAATATGGTCCTCAAAATAGGATGGTTAGAGCAGGGAGGAGGGACCCCAGAACATTCACAACCCCGCTAAGCTTCCTGGAAGGCTTCCTGGAGGTGTGGTCAGGCTTTTCCTGAGAGGGTACAGGGGGCAGGCGGTGATGCAGACATGCCCTGGGAGATGAGACCAGGAACTCATAGACAGGAGACAGGGCCAGAGGAGGACTTGAAAAGGCCATTGGTATCCTGTTCCTTGTGACTCTGGGCAGACTGGGACAAGGCACTTCAGGGGCTAGAAGCTAGGCAGGGGAGAAGCTTCCTGCTGTGGTGGGGGTTGGGAAGGCTATGAGCATCAGAGTCTTGGCCCCTCCAGGGGCAGCCCAGGACTGTACCTGGTGCCACCTGGGCTCCAGAGCCTGAGTGCTGTCCCCTTCTCACTCACACCCCTTGTGCCCCTGGGGTCAGCACTGTGTCCCAGTTTCCAGCTGGCCAGTCCAGCCTAAGCAGCATTGCGGATGGGTGCAGAGCAAGGTGGGGTCCTGGGACTGGCCTAGGAAGAGGTCTTCCCAGAAGGGGCACACAGGAGTGCTTGGTCAGAGAGAGGTCCACACTGGTTTGGAAATGAGGCAGCCCCTATCTCACCAGGCAGGGCTGACTTCATAGGTAGAACGGCCACCAAGTGCCAGCTGGAGGGCCATGGTGTCCTTCCGAGAGTTAGTTACTTTGTTGTCACTAAGACCACAGTATCTGGGCAGAAACAACTAGGGAAGAAGGGTTTATTTTGAGGCATGGAACCAGGAATGACACAGAGAGGAAGCGGCAGGATCAGGGACCTTCAAAGGCCCTTCTCAGTGACCCACTTCCACCAGCTAGACCACACCTCCTAAGGTTCCACAGATCCCCAAATAGCGCCTGCCACCAGCAGAGGAATAAGCCTTTAAAACATAAGCCTGCTGGGGACCTTTCAGATTCAAAGCCATAAGAAGGTCCCACCCTTGGAAGTACTTCAAGATTGCTCTGCTTGGGGGGAGTCTTCATCCCATCTACAGGAACCCCCTACACAGGTTGATGCCCCCAGGCCTTCTTCCCAAGTTCTTCCTGTCTCCATTCTCAGTCCCTCTAGAGAAAACTCTCAGATCTGCTGCTGGGCTGGGCTGGGGCCTGGGGACTGGATGGTCCAGGAGTCAGCCTCCCCCTGCTTATTCTGACAGATCCTCCCTCCTCAGGCCCAGGGCATGGAAGGACCTGAATGGGCAATGTATGGGCTGTCCTGGGCAGGGACTGATGGAAGGCTGAGTGAAGAACTGGACTCTTGGGCTCCTCTGGGTAGTTCTGGGATCTATCCTACTTCCTCACCTGGAGCTCTGTTGGGCCAGTTCCTGTAGCCCCAACATTAGTGAGAGAAAAAGAGTCCCTCCTAGCATAGCCCACTCAGATGTTAATGTTAAATAATCCTATGCCTCAGAACCCAAAGATCCTGGGCCACAGGGAAGGAGAGAAGGGACGTGCCAGCCCTCTCTTCCACGGCCATTGGTTTCCCATCCAGGGACAAGGCGATGGGAGCCAGGAAAAAGCCACAGCCTGCAGCTTGAAGCACACCGCTCCGCCCACCACTGCTTACTTGCCCTAAGGGAGCCCAAAGGACCACCAGGTGAACCCCAATGGGCTGGCCAGGGTGGAGGTTGTACTCAGCACGGCTGAGTTTTGAATTCACTGCAGGGTAGATTGAGTTTCTTTACTTGGTTCCTCATGGCCACCTGGACTGCTGGCCTTTCGGGACCAAAAGTTCAAGGCACAAACGATGCTTTGTGTGAAACCCTGCTGGGGTCATGGGACTTGGAGAGGATGATAGACAGGGCTTGTGAGGGGAAGGTCTTAGCCCCAGGTGGGGAGTGACTAGCTTTCCCGGCAGCAGGGCAGCACTAAAGTAACCTCCAGTGCTCTCCCTGCTGCTGAGGTATGTGGGCTTTGACGGGAGGGGGGCAAGGTCTGGGCCAGTTCTGTCTCTGGGGCTAGGGTGGGGAGCGGGGGTATGCAGAGCTCTCTGCCTGCCCCGACCTGCCCTTTCTTCACTGAGGTGTGGGGCTCAGCTGGAAGCTCTTACATAACCAGCCCTGTTGCTGATGAGGCTGCAGCTGGGACAGCCACCCTCCCTCACACGAGCATCACGAGCCTCCAGTGGGCAGTCCTTGGGCCTTGGGTGGAGGCCAAGCCTGGCTCATAAATAGGGGTCTCCACAGTGCCCTCTGCTCCTTCTGCCCACGATCTTCCTTGCTCTGCCCACATTGCTGGCCTCAGGCCCAGACACCTGCTCCGGTCCAGGGAAATGACTGCTCTTCGAATGCTGTGGATGGGGCTGGTCCTGCTGGGGCTCTTGGGATTCCCACAGACTCTAGCCCAGGGTGAGGGCCATGTCTCGGTACAGCCCAACTTTCAACAAGACAAGGTGAGGTTCCCCTACCCCACCTCCAAGACAGCATAGCCCTCAGGCCAATGAGCCTGGCTTTCTCCCACAGAAGAGCTTACATGTTCCTCAGCTCTCAGCCTATGCTAGACCGAGGCCTGAGCCAGCTGAGAAGAAAGGAGGGCTGGCCGGTTACCTAGGCCTGAAAAGAAGCCCTCTTAAGCCACAGCATTCCGTCCAATCTCTCCTCAGAGGGCACTTGCACACATGCAGGCCACATAGTGTTCATGTCTTCCAAACACAATCACCTATAAGCCCAAGACACCCGGGACATGCACAAGCACAGGTCATATATCTGGGTCCTAGGACGACTGTGCACTGGCTAGCACTTATCCAGTGAGCCCCTGGATGTGCTGGGCACTGCTCGTCCTGTATGCTCGTGCGCTGGAGCTGGCTGGGACCCCACTGGCACACCACCTGGTTGGTCCACCTGACTCCTCTAGGAATGTGGCATGCTCTGATACCCGCTCCACCCACTAGGGGACAGGGATGAGGACTGGGACAAAGATGAGGACCTCAACGTCCTGGGAAAGAGGGGAGGGTCTTTGCTACCCCCCTTCCTCCATGGAGCATTGGATCAGACCTGCTAGAGAGGGAGGAGACGCGGAT
The DNA here is from genome assembly GCF_949786415.1 of Peromyscus eremicus. NCBI lineage: Eukaryota > Metazoa > Chordata > Mammalia > Rodentia > Cricetidae > Peromyscus > Peromyscus eremicus. The sequence goes on along the minus strand of NC_081419.1, from coordinate 14,855,587 downwards.
GGGCATAGCCCAAGGAAAGGGCTGCTACTGGGACCAGTGTAGCAGGGGAGTCGGAGGGGAAAGAACCAGAAGCCCACCGAGTCTGCCCATGAGGGGAGCATGGAGCATTGCCAACCTAGGCATCCACTGGTCGCAGTTCCTGGGGCACTGGTACAGCACAGCCCTCGCCTCCAATTCAACCTGGTTCCGGGATAAGAAAACAGGACTGTTTATGTGCAAGGCAGTGCTAGCTCCCTCCACAGACGGCGGCCTCAACCTCACCTCTATCTTCCTCAGGTGAGAGAATGGGGTGCGGCGAGTTCTGGGGCCCAGAAGTCCCCATATCATTGTCAGGGGACATCTTGGGGCTTGTTTCCTTACTTCAAGGGTGTTCTGCCCACAGGAGGAACCAGTGTGAAACCAAGATCATGATGCTGCAGCCCGGGAAGGTTCCCGGACAATACAACTACCGCAGTCCCCGTGAGTAAACCACTTCCTGATCTGGGTCAGTTCTGAGGTCCCTGCTGGCAGACTGGACAACCCCGTCCCAAAACTATGGGGATAATGGTCACAGCACCAGGGTCAGTCATCCAAGGACAGACCTGGTTGTGAATCTGCCTCAGGCACGTAGGACGTAGGTGTTGGAGACAGACCTCTCTCTGGGGGCTGTGTCCTCTCTGAAGCCCACCCATGTTCTGCCAGGCCCCTTTCCTGCCCAAATGGAATTTTCCAGTTCTCTGCTGCCCAAGTGGGTTACTCACAGGCATTCCCCGAATTCTAACCACACTTCAATAGTTCCTACCCAAGGACCTCTCCTCCATCCCTCACCTGAGATATGGCTCCCCACAAGAACCCTATTTCCAGCCGGGTGGTGGTAGCACATGCCTTTAATCCCAGCACTCGGGAGGCAGAGCCAGGCAGATCTCTGTGAGTTCGAGGCCAGCCTGGTCTACAGAGCGAGATCCAGGACAGGCACCAAAACTATACAGAGAAACCCTATCTCAGAAAAAACAAAACAAAACAAAAAAAAAAAACCAAAAAACAACAACAACAAAACCTATTTCCTTCTCTTTCTGGCTGTATTGTAACCCAGCCTGCGATTTTCTGAACCTAAGTGTTTTCTGCCTTCTCCCCAAGACTTGTGGTTTGGGGACAGTGTTCCTGGGCTGTGCAGGCAGGAAGCCAGAAACTGGCAGGTGGCCCCTGAGGGAGGGACAAGGATGGCAGCCAAAGTGATTGTGGGAGGAAGAAGTGTCCTGGGATCCAAAGGCCTGAGACCCTCCCTGCAGTGACGCACGCCCTCAGAGGTCACCCCTTCCAAGTAGAGGAGGACAGAATCGTGGGAGCTGTGTACCCACCGTCAGTGTCAACTCTTGGGTTCCTAGACTCGGGCAATGTCCAAACCATCTCCGTGGTGGAAACCAACTATGATGAGTATGCACTGCTGCTCAGCACGGGCATCAAGGGCATGGGCCAGCCCTTCCTCATGTCCACCCTCTACAGTAGGTATCACACCCCACCAGGCCTCCACCCAGGGGAGACCCCTTAGAAGCTTGGCATGAGGTTGAAAGAAGATGGAGACCTGATCCTAGGGGGGGGCATACCAAAGGGGCGGTCCCCAAGACACAGCTGTCGGGGCAGAATGGAGGCTATTTTGTCCCCTGAGGCTGGCTCTTTCTTTATCTACCAGGCCGAACCAAGACCATAAAGGACGAACTAAAGGAGAAATTCACCGCCTTTAGCCATGCCCACAGCCTCACAGAGGAAGACATTGTTTTCCTGCCCCAACCGGGTGAGGGAGGCTAAGCTGCGGGGGAGGGAAAGGGAATTATAGTTGGATTAGAGCTAGACAGTCCTCTGCAGCAGGGTGAGGGGAGACTGGGGAGAGTGTGGCCCTTGCCCTACCTACTAGCCCAGGGGACTCCAAGGAAATAAATGGAGGTGTCAGTCTGTCCCTTTATGGCAGCCCCCTTTATTGGGAACCCCCTTCCTGGTAGACTCCTAGCACCCCTGTCTGTGAGCCCCCAGCTAGAGGTTTAGGGGTGCTACAGGAAAAAACAGATGGAGAAAGACCACCCCTTCTGTTTTGAAAAAGAGACTGGAGGAGGGTTGGGATGGAGTCTGAAGTTTGGGGGTTCAACAAAAGCTAATGCTCCATAGCCTTGGGGGAGGTTTCTCAGAGGCAAGAGAGACATACAAAGCCCTGGCGAATATGGGTCTAAGCCTGCTCCTGACTACTTCCCTGGGCTTCCTTCTTGGCAGATAAGTGCATTTAAAAGTGAGAACAGGTAAGAGAAGCCAGTGGGCTGCGTTCACTTGGTAAGTGCTGCTCCTGCTCATTTACTCACACGACACATTACCACTGAGTGGTGGGGACTCTGCTCCCCAGACAGAACAAGGTCCAGGTGAGACAGCCAGGAAGGAAAATCATAGTTCCAATACCAAGGGCTAGAATGGGGCTGATGGCCATGGGCTCCTGGGGAGAAGGATAATGGTGTGGGCGCCTAGTCCCAGACCGAATGAGGAGGGACTTCCCCTCTGAAGCCTGTCCTACAGTAGGGGTCTCCAAGGAACCAGAGCACACAAAATCAGGGAGGGGAATGGCAGGGGATGGAAACGGGAAGTCAGAGGGCTCTTCACTAGTGCCATTGACTGAGACCTTGGGACCAAAGACTCTGGGGGGGACCCTCCAGAAGGAGGCCCTTGCCAGAGTACAGTTTGGGCCCCATGGGGCCAAGGGGTTGCCTATGTCACTGACAGGTCCTGTTCTTCTGTCCAGGTGATCTGGCCCTCAGGACTCCTTCACTCTGTCACTCTCGAGACCACAGCCCTGGCTCCCCAAAGTGCCTCTACACCCTGCAGCTTTGTCTTGATTAAGAAATAAAGTCCAAAGCAAATCAGATCTTGACTCTTGTCTGTCTGTCCTCCGGGCCCCTGGGCTGCCCCTTGCCCCTCCCGTAAATATCTCAATATGATAACCAGAGGGGTGTCTGTCCTTGCTGAAGTCCTAACTAGGAACAGCCTAAGGGCTATGCTGGATTTGGCACCTACCCTGCATAGGGCTCCAACCTCACCACATGCCCCAACCCCACTAGCCACGGCCCCTTCAAGCTGCTGACCACAACCAGGCCTGGGCTGGGCTGGTGAAGGTTAGTCACTTAATAGCTAATCCCTTAGACATGTGTCCACCCCTGCCCTGACAGTAGCCACTCAGGCAGGAAGAGGCTCCAGGGAGCCTCACATCCCATAAACTTTCAAGGTGTGGGATTAGAACCTTTGGATTGGGCAGTAAGCTGAGGGACAAAAAAGAGCTATTTGGTCGGGCGGTGGTGGTGCACACCTTTAATCCCAGTACCCAGCACTCGGGAGACAGAGGCAGGCAGATCTCAGTGAGTTCGAGGCCAGCCTGGTCTATAAAGAGAGTTCCAGGGCAGCCAGGGCTGTTACACAGAGAAACCTGGTCTCAAAAAGGCAAAAAAAAAAAAAAGAGCTGTATGTTTGGTAGCTGCTAGAAGAGCATCTGTGCTCCCATGGACAGAGCAGGCTGAAGAGAGCCTACCGACCTGTACCTCTGCCCACTCCGGAGAAGCAACCAAGTCAGGTGCAATTCCATCAGTGGCCTATCCCGGTGGGTTGTGGCCTAGGACAGGACAGGCATCTCAGGGCATCTTGGGAACATGGAGTTCACTCAGAGGAAGCCACCCCAGCTCTTCTACCCCGAGGATCCTCCACAATGCTGTAGGCTCTGCGGGTTAGTCTCTAGGCTGGGCTCAGATCCCCATCCAGGACAACTTTGTCTCTCACACCCATTTCACCTGCTTGTTTCTCCATCCCAGGCTCCTGTCTACACATTCTTTCATTCCAGCTTGTCAGGGCCTTGGACTTCAAGAAAGACCTCCATCTGCTTGCTGCATTGGACCAGGAGTGGGCTTTCGAGTATGAGTACACTGTCCAGAACCCCCAGTTGGAATACATTGCCTCAGTTTCCCAGCACTGGGCTGGGGTTGATCTAGGTACAGAAGCTGTGGGTGCCGGACACTGAGCCTCGGCAGGGAAGCATCCTGGCAAGATGAGGTAAGCTCTTACAGGATGCAGAGGTTTCCATACAGCTCGCCTGCTCTACCCTGCAGTTCAGGGCACCTGGTACATAGTTGGGGCTGTGTCAGATGACTAGATGGCCAGCAGTGTCGTTTGGCAACAGGGAAAGAAGTGGGGGCGGGGTACCTCATTATGTAAGCTGCAGGATTGGCAAAGGGGGCAAGCCTTCCTGAGTGGAGTGTCCCAGGGGTGGCTTCCATATTGTGGATCTTCCTAGGTAGGCCTCCTTGAGTCCTGGTCCCAAGCCACCTCTCACTCTTAGCCACGGCCTAGAGTGACATTCATGTGCCCTTCACGTACTACCAGCACTTGGCTGTGTTATACTTCAGGACAGAGAAGTTGGGCATTCAGAATGCCTGGCAGCAGCGCTACAGTGGGTTGGCATAGGGGCTGGTCCTGATAAGCCATGGGACCAGACACAGGCCCCTCCCCAGAGCAGTGGCCCCAGCCTGGGTGGGAGTACCGCCCGGGTTCACATCTCATCACTTGCTCACTCACAGAGAAAGAAACTTTGTTTCTCAATGTGTCTTCTTAGGACTTCCAGAGTCTGGAGCAGGGGGCCCAGACTCCACAAACCCTACCCCATCTTTGTCCCTGCCCATCTGTGCTCAAGACCTTCCTTGCCTGCCCTCAGTCCACACCCCATAGATGTTTCCTGAAGGTGCACAGAAGATGCATTGGCTGGCACCCCAGCTAGGGTGCCCTGCTGCCTACATCAGGTGAGTGCTGCCTCCAACCCAGCTCAGGGCAGCAGGAGCCAGGACATTGAAGATCCAGACTGTAGAGACCCACAGAGGTTTCCTAGTGAGAACTTACTCAGGGTCCAAGAATCTGAGCTTGCTTTACCCAGCATGGGATGATTATCAGGGTTTGGTAACACAGTTGTGGTTACCAGGTGTTTGAAAGGGTCTACAGCTGGCTGTGCAGTGTGCTTTGATCTAGCAAGGGGGAAGTCTTTTGCCCCGCCCCTTGGTGTTAGAAAAAGTCCTTTTGAAGATTGAGAAGGAACCGTTGGGTTTTGATCCAGATCCTCCCGAAGCTATCCTGTGTTTCTGTCTGTCTCCTCCGAATCTATCTACAAGTTTCTTATCTCTCTCTCCTCCTTATAGGGACCCTTTAAAAGGTGGGAGCTGGCATCCCACACCAGACTGGTCACATAAACCCAGAGTCACCCTACAGACTGCAAACCAGGATGGAAGTCCCAGAGGACAGACACCCTTTGACTGTCTAGGCCAGGTGAGAGGAGAGAATGTCCAGGTTAGCACAGGCAGGAGACTATCATTAGCTGAGGTGGAGGACTAAGGGAAGAGGCAAAGGTGTGCATGAGACCTGCTTTCTCAACAGATCGGTATACTGGTGCGCTGGCATAGGTGAGTACCCTTGGAGATCCCTCCCAAAGCCCCACCCCAACCTCAACTGCAACAGGGGTGGTCTCTGGTATGGAGAAGGCAGGGAAGCCTGGTCACCACAGCTCCAAGCAGTTCCCCTAACCCACTACACCCTCACCCCCACTTTAGCAATGCTTGGGGACTGGCTACACCTGCTCCTTGTTTTGCAGTGACGGATCCAGACATCCAGAGCCCAGTTGGGATTGTGCTGCCTATGTGCTGGATCTTCACCCGAAGAGCTCCTGGTTTCTCTGTACAGCTCCCCAAGCTGACAGAAGCAGTATTTGACAGGGAAAGGCAGAGAGTGGGTGGTAGGTGTCAGGGACTCCAACCACATGAGCTGAGTCCCTCAGGACAGTACCTGCAGGGCTGGGTGCAGTTATGCACCCTGGGTGCTGGGTAAGGGCGGGACCTTGGTTCTGCAGGAGGAAGACCCAAATGTGCCTGAGGGTCCTTCTTGGATCCTGTAGACCCCAGCAGCCCATTTGAGAGTAAAGTGCTGCTGGCTTAGCTGCCCAGAAGCTCCTGGCTTGGGACAGCAATTACACGTGGCAAGCCATACCCCACCCTGCCCTGTGTGTGCCCTGGGCCCTGGGAGCCACTGCAGACAGGTTCAGCCTGCAAGTATCTCAAAATATAAGGCCGTTGAGATGTCTCAGAAGGTAAAGGTACTTGCTGCTAAGTCTTATGACCTGAGTTTGATTCCTGGGACCCAAGGGTGGAGGAAGAAAGCCAAGTCATACAAGTTGCTCTCTGGCCTCCACATTTGCTCCGTGGCACACACTCAAATCCATAATGTAAAAAATAATAATAAGGGCAATGATTGAGGAAGACAGCAAATATTGACCTCTGACCTCGGCTTGCATGTGTGCGCATGTGCACTTTCACATACATGTGCACACTTGAATATGTACAACACACACAAAAAGGTAAGAGTACTACTGCTGTGTTTGCACAGGACAGTGTAGTCTTGCTCATTTAATCTTGTGTGTGTGTGTGTGCGTGCGTGTGTGTGTGTGTGTGTGTGTATATATGTGTATGTGTGCTGGGGCCCTGCTGTCTATCCCAGCCGACCAGGTCCCTGAGATCCTTTGGCTTCAGCCTTCCTAACTGGCTTTACAAGTGTGTTCCACTGTGCCCAGCAGCACCATTGTCTTGAAAAGACAAGACTGTCCTGAAATTTTTGAGAGTAAAGTTCAATGTTGTCTGTAATGTAACTTTAATAAAATTAAATTAAATTTAAAAAATACTGATTGTGAATTTGTCAAAATGTTGATAATTTTCCCATCTGGGGCTCATTATGCTATTGTTGCTGCTTTCTAGTTGGTCTGAAATTTTTCAGTCAAAAAAAAGAAATTCCTGTCTTTCCTGACTACTTTTCTTGATTGGGGCTGATTGGGCTGAGAGGTTCACAGAGAAAAGAAGTACACACATACCCCTTTGTGCATGCACCCCAGTGGTCAGCCAGCCCCTTTAATGCCCAGTACCTTCTGGTCTCCAGGACTTGGCCAACGGTGAGCCCTGTCACTCATTTGAAGGCTTGGGGTCTGGCCAGTGGGGAAGTGCCCACCAAGCTAGAAGTCCTGCTCCCGTCTGCTCCTGTGGCCACGGTGGTGCCTGCAAGGCGTGGGCAATGTTCAGTCAGCCCAGCAAAACCCGAGTTCCCAACCCAGAGGTGTGTAGTGAGAAACGATGCCTGAGCACTTGATTCATGTTCTATACCTTGTCATAGACCAAGAGGAGAGGTCTCCTAGGCCACGCAGCGACAGAGACAAGGCAGACCTTCCTGCACACCAGTTCAGCTTCACCTCCATGGACTCCCAAGAGGGTCTGGAATGGGGAGAGGCAGGCTGCCCTCCGTAGCCTCAAGGACACCACACCCTTCATTCTGGGGTTAGGAGTCCTAGTTCCTGGGAGTCCAGGAGTGATCGTTCCCTGTCGTCAGAGGTTAGTCCATGCACTGCACTACCCTAGTATGGCCACAAGGGGCAGCTCTCAGCCAGTTCTTCAACCAGAAACAAAGTGTGTCAACTCACTTATAACAGTATTACAAGCTATGTCAAATCTTGCCCTTAATGCTCAAAATCCCTGGACCCAATGGGTCCCACCTTACCTAGAGTGGCCTTGGCATGCTGCTTGAGCAGGCCTTAAATTCCTTGGTTCAATGGGCTAGAGAGATAGCTCAATAGTTAAGAGTAGTTGCTGCTCTTCCAAAGGACCCAAGTTCAATTCCCAGCACCTACATGGTAACTCACAACTGCCTGTAATTCCAGCTTCAGGGAATCTTTTGGATTCTACGAGTATCTGCACTCACATGTACATAGGCACACACATATACATATAATTTAAAAATTAAAGAAAATATTCCTTGTTTCAAACCATGGTCCTGCCTCAGCCCCCGGAGTGGTTGGGGCCACTGCTGTGCCTAGCTCACTGCCTAAGCACTGAAGACACAAAATTGGAAAAACAAACAACAAAGCCACAACCACCCCAACAAGAACCCAGCAGCTTCCTAGACTGAGAATCAGATCACTGTAGAATTCAGCAGTTTACACGATAAGCTGTGTTGTCTCTGGGTCCGTAAGGTCTGGTGCAGACCCTCTGGCGGAAGAGGACCTGCTGCTTCCCAGGCCCAGGGTCTGGACAGGCTCTGCCTTAGTTTCCTCACTAGCAGGCCTCCTTACTTTGTTAGTCAAAGGTGTCCTGGGCTGCCTTGTTGTGGTGAGGAATACAAGAGGGATTGGGAGAAGTGACAGCCCTCACTTCTGCCGTATTCCAGTGGCTAGAAGCAGGACTTTAGGAGCAGTTTCTGGGAGGGGTCATTTGAGGGTGGAAATGCAAGCCGACGTCAAGACTGTCCTAGAGAATCCTAAAACCACAGTGACAAGCAGGGGAAATAACTAATGGCATGGGAGAGAGGGAGAGAGATGGGCAGAGTTGAAATGTTCTTCGCAGAAGCCTCAAGAAAAGTCTTTCGAAAGTTGCTGTTTCAGCAAAGAGCTAAGGGTAGTATACAGGGCTGGGGACAGGAAACAACCCACACCAAGGCTCTGAGGCAGGAGCCTCATCAGGCCTGAAAAAGGTGGGAACTGAGGTATGTTTAGCTGGCGGCACCCTTCAAATACGTTAGCTACAACAATTCACAGAGTCAGTAACCACTCTCCCCGTGGCTCTCATAGGGTCATGACAGCCCTCTTGCACAGCCTTGGGAAGACTTCTGTTCCCATCCAGGCCTCCTCCTGAGCACACCCTTTACCGGGCTCCACCCTCTGTGGATAGCACCTCAAACACCAGCTCGTATTCTGTAGCCCCTGATGTGGATTCCGATCAGCACTTTGCCGAAACCTGAGTGCTGTCCTGTTGATTATTCATCTCTTGCATTAGATCTCAAGTTCCAGAGACCTTGTGTTGGTCAAGGTGTCCTCAGATAAAACATCACGGAGCGTGGGGGTCGGAGGGGTCAGACAATGGGAGGATAGTGTATGGAGTAGGGAGGCTTCCCTGTTTGCACTGTTTACCAAACACACTGTACTCAGTCTTGCATTTTGGTTTGTTACAATTCAGTGTGGAAAGAGTTGTGTTTGTATCTGAAGTGACAAGTAGGTCTGGAGGCCTCCTGGATCAGCCCATGGGGGATGTTTAGGAAAGAGGACCAGCATTGAAAAGCAGCAGGTGTGCGCGCGGTCGCTAGGAAGGACCCCGAAGAGCCGAGGGGCACAAGAAGTGAGGCCCTTATAGATTTCTGCTAGGGTGCAAGGGCCAAAGGAAAGGAGCCCGGTATATCACTGAGGAGCCTACTTCCGAAGGGGTTAGAGCTCTAAGTCCCGCCCTCTAGTCCCGCCTCGCTCTAAACCCCGTCCCCGAGGTGCCTCCAGCCCCGCCCCAAGCACTAAGCTCCACCCTCTAGTTCGGCCCTATGAGCTAGGCCTGATCTCCGGAAACACTGGCAGCCCTGGGTACAGCCCCGCCCCGCAGTCTTGTCCTTCCGTCCTTCCAGACACCAGAAGCTCCGCCCCCGAGCGGACTCCGTAGCTTGCGAGTCACCAAGTTCGTACTTCTGCGCAGGCGCCCTCAACCCACAATAGGTTTGGCTCCTGGGGTGAAACCGCTTTGCTGCCATGGCCCCTCCGCCGCTGTCGTCTCCGCCGCTTTGCATCCTGCCATCAGGCTCAGGCCCTCCCCGCTTCGTGTGCTACTGTGAGCCGGAGGATGGTGGAGACCGGGACGGCGGCGGCTTCAACCTCTAGTGAGTGGGGTCTAGGGATGTGGGGTGCGGGAGTGCAGCGGCCGCTGTGCCTGACAGCCCCTCCCGCCCAGTGTGACGGACGCCGCGGAGCTCTGGAGCACCTGCTTCTCGCCTGACAGCCTGGCAACGCGCGTGCGTACCAGCACTGGGGATGGGAGACATCTGGGAGCCTAGCACCCCCTTACTCTCCCCCCTTTGGCTATGGTCCTAATAGTATTCCAAGGTTGGGCAGTTTGGAGTGTCCAGTGGGTCCAGGGTCTCGGGCTGTCAGTGACAATTCCGTGTTCCCAGCAGAAAGCCCGATTTGGTCTAAGTGGGACTGAGGACATCCCTTCCCGGTTCAGGTGAGTCCCAATTAGGGAGGCCACGTGGGTGAGGAACTCGGAATAGGGTTAAAACACATCCTCTCTCTCTGTAGGGCAGCCTGCCAGCAGCAAGCAGTGACTGTAAGCCTGCAAGAGGATAGAGCCTTGATGACCCTCTCAGGAGACGCCTCTGCACTAACCTTTGACCTCTCCAAGGTGCCCAGCCCAGAGGCAGCCCCCAAGCTACAGGCTTTGACTCTCAGCCTGGCAGAGCGTGTGTACAACCTAGAGAGGCGCCTAGCAGGTAGGCTATATGTGAGCACCTGTACCCTCACTCGAGGACCTGCTTTTGCGTACCCTCTTGGCATTGAGTGGGGTGCCCATGGCTTTCTCCCAGCTGCAGAAGAGACCGCCACTAGTCCCAGGAAGAACACCCATCCAGTGGGCCCTCAGCTTTTCTTACCAGGTAAGAGGTAGGCCTGGCATGTAGGTTGGGGCTAATCTTTCTCTGGAACTGCCTCCCCGGGTGCCTCATGTTCTAGAGAGAATCTTTCAGTGTGGACAGAGTTCTGGTCAGAGTTCTTTTGGGTTCAAGATTTCTCTGATCTGATTTTCCGGCAGAACTTGATCACCAGAGAGGCAGCTCTGGACTTGGGGTCAGGAGACGGTGTCCAGGGGAGTCTCTCATCAACCCTGGCTTCAAAAGGTACTTGCCACATGTCTTTCCTACCCTGGTCTCTTCCCTTTCCTCTATGCATTACATACTCTTGTCTTCTAGCAAGAGACCAGCTAGCGGTGTAGACTTCGATGAGACCTGAAAATACAGCAGAGCCTGTGACCTTGCCAGGAGCCTATCTACAAGGAAAGGGGTAGATCTGAAACCCCCACCAATCAGAGAAGCCCCTTGCTTAACTTGCTGCCTGCTCCTACTGTTGGGCAGGAATGCCTCTCATCCCTTCCTGGTGAAATAAACTGCTCTCTTGGGTAGAAATGCTAGGCCAGACTTGACTGGTGAGGATCGGCCTTGGGGGGGAGGCCAGAGAAGACCCTTTTGGTGTGGAGCTCCAGGATGCGAACAGGTGCATCAGGCTCTGGGCATCCAGGAGGCTCTCCTGGCTAGATCTAGGGTAGAGCTTTCTTAGACTGACTGTGTTGTTTCTGCATGGCCAGCCCAGAAGCTGAGACGGTCCCAGCCTGGTAGGGCCAGGACTTCATAAGGCTTGGAATGCTGTCCCACACTTCTAAGCCCCACCCAGGCAAGACAGGTCACACCTGTCCCACACAGAGATGCACAGAGGAGTTGTCTTGGGGAAGATGGCGTATTTGGAAGGCCACTACAGAGTGTCAGGCAGCGGAAGCCCCTTCTAGGAGGAGGTGGGGTTGGCCCACAGCCTGTGGCAGGACTAAAGAATGTAGGCCTGCCACCACCCACCTGGCCAGGATCCCGGAGGTTGAGCTCCATGGGGCTCTGCTCCCCACCCTTCTTGGCCATCCAGGGCACCGCGCCCAGCCCTGGCCTGACTGGTTTGGGAGACTAATCCAGTCCCCTAGATCCCTGATGCCACTGTGCCAGGGCAACTGTAGGGGGCCCCAGGCCTTTGCTAGCACCATGGAGAGGATGAGCTGTACCTTGCCTACTGGACTCTCGCCCTCATCATTTTAGACTGCTTCTTGATCTATGCTTCTCACCATGGGGTTGGGCTGGCGTAATTGTGGGCCTCTGGCCACTTGGATGTTCAGGACACGCTTAACTTGGGGCAGAGATGCCTTTATGGGGCTGCAGATGAGTGTATGGAGTCAGGGGTGCTAACGGGGGTGCACAGCAGGCTGATAAGCTGCCAGGATCTCGGCACTATGTGGACACGTATACTTGAACTCCTTCTCCTGCAGGGCACTGTCCAGGTAGCGGCGGACACCACACAGTTCCTCAGGGATGGGCATCTGGCGGAAGTGTGCACACACGGTCTGTGGGTACAACAGTGTGTGATTACGGGCCTCGCTCGATGGCCTTTCTCCCCACACCTACCAGTTGGTCCCTAGCTTACATCTACAATATGCAGCTTGGGCAGCAGGCTGCAGTCAGCCAGTGTGAACTGGTCACCGTCTAGGAAGCGGCGTCGGGACTCACGAAGTTGTGGCTCCCTTTCTAGTTCATGGTCCAGTGGTGCACGCAGGTAGCTGTCCAGCCTGGTCAGGGCCCGGAGCAGCTGCTGATATAGGGCTTGGGGGCAATGGCACAGTAAGGACTCAGCCTTGGTCTTGGATTGGCCCTCCTGCCCGTACCTTCTGGCTGTGTCTCACCATTGTCCTGTGTAGGTACTGGGTTCTTGATGAAGGCAGAAAACTTGTGGAAGATGTCATTTCCTGCCGTGTTGGACTCCCGGTACCTAGGTGCCAGGCTAGGGAAGCTGTAGATGTGAGTGATTTGAGAACTCCAGTCAGATCCTCAACATACGCTCTGTCTCGAAGCACCCTTCCTAGGCACTCTCCCAGGGAGTCCCCCCACCACCACCAGGGAGTCCCATCTTTGCCCTCCTTCCCCCTCCGGTGCTCACTCAGGTGGCCTCAGCGTCGCCTCTAGAAACTCCTCAATCTGCAGCGTGTCTGTCTTGGCCTCCCCATCATAGAGCAAGATGGGCAGCTGTGAGCCCGGCGCGAAGTCCTTCAGCACATCCAACGCCCTGTGGGCACCAGGCAGAAGGGAGGTGGCTGGCCTGAGGGGGGCAGAAGCCAGGGAGGGGTCCAGGGCTGCGTCTCACCTTCGTGTGTCCACTGTGGTGAGTGTGAAGGGCACACCCTTGAGGAGCAGGACCATGAAGAGCCGTTGGCAGGAAGGGCAGTGGCCCACACTCTCGCCGTCTTCACTGGCCTGGGTGGGTGGAGCAGGGGTGTTGGGCTGGGAGCAGACTCAGGATCCCCATACCTGGCTGGGTGGGAACCTGCCTCCCACTGCCATTGGCTCTGAGGCACACCAGGACTCTGGCCTGGCTGGGCATGGCATCTACAAGTGTCTGGTGAGAGCCCTTGACCTGATCCCTGGAATGGGGAAAGCTAGAGATGCTGGGAACCTGGAGGCAGGTAGGGACGGTGCCTGCCTGGGCTTGGGGTCCTGCCACCGTCCTTTCCTTCCAGAGCCAGAGAGTCCTAGTCACAGAAACTGGCTACAGGGTGGGGTAGGCCAGAGAGTCATCTCCTAAGTGATCAACCCACACAGCTGGGTATTGAAGCTGACAGCTCAGCCCAGGGAAGTGGCCAAAGAGGAGGCCAGGACCTGCCCCCACTCAGATCCGAGCACTGGCCTGGGAGCTAATGGGGCTATCTGGCAAGCCCCCTTCTGGCACATGAACCTGAATCTCTAGCTGAATCTCTGGTACAAGCTACCAGACTGACACCTCCCCACCATGGGGCTTTCTCCCAGGGCTGGGCCAGGTCCAGGAGCCAAAGTGAAGAGCAGGACCCAGGCTATCTGATGCCCCCACCATGGAGACTCCTCCCCCAGGCTGCCAGACTGTTGAGTCCTGTGTGGGGCAGCTTCAGCCCACCACAGGGGAAGGGCACCCTTAGGAAGACCCACCCCTCAGCCTTGCACAAAAAAACAGAACACCCCTTCCAGCCCAGCCTGCCCAGAACCTTCACAAACAGCTGGAGCTTGGTGGTTTCGGCCATGGTAGGAGCTGAGGCATCCGGCGGCAGCACAGGGCACAGGGTGTGCCTTGGGAGCTCTTTAAATCTCCCTGGATGCCCCACCCTCCCCAGTCTGTGGGCCCGCCCCACAGAACCACCTAGGCAGCAGATAGGATGCCAAGGCAGAGCCAGCTGTCTGTAAAGACCAGTGTGTCCATGCATAACAGTGACCACGGGGAGCCCGAGTCTCGGGGCTGGCTGTGAGTATGGGAGACTGGCTCCCAGCGAAAGACGGAAGCCTCAGTGTGATTGTGATGAGGCCCGTGTGGTGAATGCAAATTGGGGGGTGAGGAGGTCAGGGGAGACCAGGGGCATAGAGTACTACTAGCCTGGAAGGGGAAGTTCTGGATTGGAGCCACGCTACACTGATCTCAGCCCAGCGCCTGCTTCACAGCCCTCCGCAGCAAATCCTCTTCATTGTCAAATCTTTATCTAAAAATGCCTCAGTTTGCCCTTCTGGAAGAGATGCCCCCTCCCTCCAACAAAGGCCAGCCAGGTAGGGCCCTCTGCCCTCAGGGCGGGCCCACATTCCTGACATGTTCATGGCTGGCAGGCTGATAAGCCTGGGTTTTGATGTTTAACCCAGCTGGGCAGGGGATTCCATGCCCCATCCTGTCCACACAGGCTCCGAGCAGGTTTCTTACTCTTAACCTTAACCTTCAGACGGCACCAGGAAGGGTTAGGAGCTGCTACCTGCTGGCTGAGGAGCTGGGAATGTGGTCCCCAGCAGAAAGGAAAAGGCCAGGATAGTCTGACCCTACCAGGCACATACCTGCCACTCACTCAGGCTTCCTGAGCCCACTGGGGTCCACAGTGTGAGTTTCTTTGGCATTTGATAGCAGGCCGCCCTGCAGGAGACTTGGCCTTCAGAACTTGTGCTCCCGGAGGACTGGCACTGCCCACGGCTAAGACCAGGACCTGTTGATTGCTTTCCTCTCTCTGGTAGGTTGGTGCCATCCAGGCTGGATAATGCAGCCGAGGTGGCTCCGTACCTGCCCACTCACCTGCTCACATGCCTGACTCTGGCCAGTGCCTCAGCTGTCCCAGGCATCCTGCTCCCTGAGCCCCGTCTGATCACTTCCCTGATCTCAGCTGGGCTCCCAGACAGGTACAATGCAGCTCTGACATCCTTGGAGCTTGCATTTGTGCCAGAGTCTCAGTTTCCCCTCTGACTCTTGCCTTAACTCCTAGAGCCAGTTTTATTTTGGCATCTCACTGACATGGTCAGCTTTCTGCTTTGTGGTTTTCTGTCCTCTGCAGGCAGATCACCACTGCAGCCCCTGAAGCCTTTCCAAACTGCCAGTGGTCACCAGACAGGCCCTGTGTTTACATATTTTTGCAAAGCTGCCCTTAGAAATGCACAAGAAAGGGTGAGGTGGGCAGACAGCATGAGCAGTGGTGTGTGTGTGGGGGGGGAACACACCTCAAGAACCAAGCCAAAGTGCTGCAGCCTCTTTACGGTTACAGGCGGCGGCGGGGTTGTGGACGGGTCCTGTGTCGGTCTGCGGGTGGTAGGAACCATCCATGCTCTGCTCTCCTGCTCATCATCTCCTGGAGTCAGCTCCAGTTTGCCTCCCAAACTCCAGGGTCACCGCACCACTGAACTGTGTCCCTCGCAGGGAGTGGGAATAGAGATGGGCCCACAAGTGCATGCCAACAGGAGTGGGTATTGTAGGTTTTTTGTGTGCCCCCAAAAGCTTCATGTATTGGAATCTTAAACCCCAGGGCCTGAAACTTTATTGGGAGATAGTGTCCTTAAAGAGGCAATCGGATTGAAAATGAGACCGGCCAGTAGGCTCTAATTCAACGTGACCATGTCCTTTCCAAAGGGGAGATCTGTGGCTAGGGTACATTCCAGTGGTAGAGAGCTTGCCTGGCATGCGCGGCCCTGCGTTCGATTTTCAGCACCGCAAAGGGGATAGAGGATGTTTGAACACAGACATGGTCGCAGAACATCCTGCGAACATGATGCAGAGGAGCGCAGAATGACACACCTATGCTCCAAGGATTGTGGAAGGCAAAGTCCAGGAGCTGGGGAAGGGCCTGAAACACACCTTCCCTCAAGCTTTTAGTGAAGCCAGCCTGCCCTAACGCCAGGCTCCTCTTTGTATAGCCGCCACAGCAAACCAATACAAACAGGGTAACACAGAGATCGGGAAAAAAAAGCAGCATTAGCATGCAGGATTATGAGCTTCTGCTGGTCTATTCTGAGCCAGAGACATCTGTAGGCAACTTCTTTTTGTTGCTGTTGTTTGTTTTGTTTTTGTTTTTGTTTTTCAAGACATGGTTTCTCTATGTAACAACTCTGACTGTCCTAGAACTCACTTTGTAGACCAGGCTTGGCCTCGGACTCACAGAGATCCACCTGCCTCTGCCTCCTGAGTGCTGGGAGTAAAGGCGTGCGCCACTACCTGAAGGTAACTTCTGACAGAGGTACACACACCAACTTTTGCTCTGTTCAGACATGTGTGTTTCCAACCTGTGAATTTGTGTGAGTTGTAAATAGTTTATTTATTTAGTTAGTTTTTTTGTTTGTTTGTTTTTTTGAGATACCTATTTGTTTATTTGGTTTTTGGAGATAGTGGTTCTCTGTGTACTCCTGGCTGTTCTGGAACTCTCTTTGTAGACTAGACAGGCCTGGAACCCAGGTAGATCTGCCTGCCTTGGCTTCCTGAGTACTGGGACTAAAGGCGTGTGCCACCATGGCCAATAGTTGAAATATTTTAAAGGAAGGAGAAAAGCCTGGTGATGCAGGCCTGCCATCCCATCTACTTAGGAGGCTGAGGCAGGAGGATCATAAATCCAGGGGGACTTAGGGAGGCTTTGTCTCAAACAAACAAACAAAGTAAAAAGGTTGTGTGCAGCTGGCTCAGAGGTATAGCAATTCCCTAATGTGTGGGGCCCTTCAATCTAACTCCACCAGTACCCCACCCTCCAAAAAATTAAATGCTGCCCACTTTAACTGAACCCATGGTTTGCCCAGACCATAGGACCTTGCCCAGAAGTCTCTACTACATACAGAGCATCTTCTGGAGCTGCTAGACCCAAGACTGCCTCATGTCCCCCTCCTTATACCTCTGACTCCCTGATAAAATTGAGATTGTCTCTTATAAAAGTCCTGCTCCCATACACAGTTTCAACTGTGGGTTTTTTTGTTTTGTTTTGTTTTGTTTTTTTTAGATATGGTCTCATGTAGCCTAGGCTGGCCTTGATCTCCTGATCCTCATACCTCTACTTCTCAAGTGCTGAGGTTACAGATGTATGTCATCATACTTGGCCCCTACCAGCTGGGAGGGTTGTGTCTCCCTTCTCTTCTGAAGGGAGACACAAACTTGTTAGGGTGAGGGGCTGGGGTACATTGGAGTATTGGTGGGGATTTACTCCGATATTTCCGAGCTCTGCCTGTAGAAAGTACCTAGGTGTGGTAACATGCCCATAGTAGACCTAGTACCAAGATCCTCGATCTCCCCAAAGGGCTCTGCCGTGCCATGTCTCCCCAGACATCAAGTATGTTGAAACCCTTGTAGCCATGGTGAAGGATTAGGAGGTGGGGCTTATCAGACCTTATTTGAGCATAGGGTGGAACTCTCATGAGCAGGATCTGTCATCTTACAAAGGAGACCCATCAGGATCCCACATAGAGAATTCTGCTCTCAGACTCCTAGTCTCCAGAACTATGAAGAATGAATGTATCGTTCGTGGGCCCCCAGCCCCAGAGGGGAAGGGAGGAAAGGTAGATCTGTGTGTGGTCTAGAAAGCAGAGGCAACTCCAAAACTGTCAGAGCAGGGCAAAGAGACAGGCCAGGCCAGGCCAGGTGTGGTGGCTTCTGCCTCTAATCCCAGCATTTAGGCAGCCTTGGTTACACACAAAGATTCTGTCTCAAAAACAACAACAAAAAGCAATGGCCAGCCAGAGATGGTCAAAAGCACTCGCTGTTAAAACACAAACCTAACAACCCATCTTTGATCCCTGGAGCTGATGGCTGAAGAAGAATCAACTCCATGGCACATGCAGGCCTAGACACACATACACACACACACACACACACACACACACACACACACACACATGTCCTGCCTCTCTCTCTATCTCTCTCTCACACACACACACACACACAAATAATAAGGAAAAATTTAAGTGCATAGGTCACAGTGACACAATTTTGAAAGCAGAGGGGACTCTGTGAGAATGTCAATTAACAAGCAGAAAACTAAATGGTCATCAGCCCTGGGCAACAAGTTATTGCCTCATTATCTGCTAGAAGAGAAACATCCCCCAGTGGGAAGCTGAAACCATGCTCCACAATAGGCCTTCACCAGGACTGCTGGCCTTGGGCATATCATAGCCCACAGTATTCTTCCCAAAAATGTCCAACTGCATCTGACCCAGGAAATGATCAGACCCACCCAGAACTCAGCACTTGCCAAACCTGTCCTGGCTGAGGGGCAGGAAGAAAAAGTGGGAGAGTGCGTCCGAGACAGCTGTAGCGTAAGGAAATACAACTCTAACTGGTCCTAGAGGCAAGAGAGTCTTCTTTCTTCTTTTTTTCCTGTTTTTGTTTTTAGACAAGATCTTCTGCAGCCCACGCTGGCCTCGAACCCCTGAACCCCCTCCAAATGCTGGAGTCACAGGTATTACCAGCAAACCTAATGTGCTGGTTAGTTTGACGTTAACTTGACAAAAGCCAGGGTCATCTGGAAGGAGGGAATCTCAACTCAGAAAACACGTCCATTAGATTGGCCTGGAGGCAAGTTTGTGGGGCATTTTCTTGATTGATGGTTGATCTAAGAGGGCATGCCCAGCCTGCTGTGGGTGGTGCCATCTCTGGGCAGGAGGTCCTAGATTGTATAAAAAAAAGCAGGCTGAGCAAGTCACGGAAAGCAAGCCAGGAAGCAGAGTTCCTCCATGGCCTCCCCTTCAGTTCCTGCCTGCAGGTTTCTGTCTCGGCTTCCCAAAGTGACAAACTGTAAGATGACATAAATCTTTTCATCCCTAAGTTCTTTTTGGTCGTGGTGTTTAGCAATAGAAAGCTAACTAGAAGATTCAGCTGCTCTTTCCTGATTAACACTGCATGTAATATGCCAGGTGGTGGTAGCACACACCTTTAATCCCAGCACTTGGGAGGCAGAAGCAAGTGGATCTCTGAGTTTGAGCCTAGCCTGGTCTACAGAGTAAGTTCCAGGATAGACTCCAAAGCTACACAGAGAAACCCTGTCTCGGTAAAAAAAAAAAAAAAAAAAACAAAAACAAAAAACCAACAACAACACTGCGTGCCATGAATCTCATTTATTCACCATAGCACTTCACTATTACCAGGTTGAAAACTTCAGAGTGTGAGTCTTTCGGAGTCCCAACTGCAGCCAGGCCCCCTCCAATGACCACGGAGTTGGTGGGCGTTGGATAACTGTTCGGCTGGTTGTTGTAGGCCCTGGCTGGTTGATGGGTAATTTGTGCCAAAGTAAAGGGTAAGGGCAATAGTGATGGCCCTGGAGACCTGCCGGCGGCACACACGGTTGCCCTGACTGGCCTCCAGCCTGTAGCCTGTGCTGCTCTTACAGCAGAAGCTTCTGGTCGCTGGCCACTCAGACGCTTCTGTTCCTTCTAGCCCTGCTCAGCTCCTCAGCCTACTGGGTTTTAGGTGGCGATGGTGGGAGCCTCAAAGGTCCTGTGTCCTGGAGCTTTTTTAATAGCTACATAGGAAATGCCTCAGACTCTGGGGTGACAGCACTGTGTCCTTGTTGTCCCCAGAGAGAGGTCCTTGCACTCAGAGGAGGTGGGCAGCTGCTAGTTCTGGGCTGCTACTTATTTTCTGATGGGTTAGCACAAGAATCGTGCTTACAGATTGCACCAAAAACCATAGGCTGGGTATGGTGGCGCACCCCTTTAATCTCAGCATTCAGGAGGCAGAGGCAGGCGGATCTCTGTGAGTTTGAGGCCAGCCTGGTCTACAGATCAAGTCCCAGGACAACCAAAGCTACATAGAGAAATCCTATCTTGAAAAAACAAAAACAGAGTGTTTTAAATCACGAGCTTGTGCAGAGGGCACAGGGTGCACACTGTTCTTTCCTTGCAACTGTTCTAGAAGTTTCAAAAATAAGATGATGGGGTACACCTTCAGATTGTCATGAATTCAGAAGCTTAAAGCAATTCCTCCAAATTCATGCTCTGTCTTAAGGGCACGAATTAATGCACTTCATTGGATCCCAGACACCAGGCTCTGGATTCGCTTTTGGAATTCAGGATCCTAGTGTGTGTGTGTGTGTGTGTGTGTGTGTGTGTGTGTGTGTGTGTGTGTGTGTGTGTGTAAGCCAGAGAAAACCCTCAGGAGTCACCCCTCAGGTGCCTGCCATTCGCTGTTGTTTTGATGGTATTGCAGATTGAACCTAGAACCTCAAGCATGCTAGGCAGGTGCTCTAGCTGTGTCCCCAACCCCCTTTTCCTTTTGTTTATTTTGAGATAGGGTCTCACTATGTGGCTCTGGCTGGCCTGAACTTGTTATATAGACCAGGCTGGCCTTGAACTCACAGAGAGCCACCTGCTGCTGCCAATGAGTGCTGGGATTAAATGTATGCAGCATCATACCTAACTTACTTTTTGAAACAGGGTCTTTGTAAGTTGTTCAGGATAGCCTTGGCTCACTTTGTAGACCAGGTGGGCCTGAACTTGCAATTCTGCTTCAGCACCCCAGGAGCTGAGATTATAGGCCTATGCCAAGAGCCAAGTATTGTAGGTTTCTTAAAATTTTATTTTATTATTATTATTATTATTATTATTATTATTATTATTATTTTGGTTTTTTGAGACAAGGTTTCTCTGTATAACAGTCCTGGCTGTCCTGAAATTCACTCTGTAGACCAGGCTGGCCTCAAACTCACAGAGATCCGCCTGCCTCTGCCTCCCGAGTGCTGGGATTAAGAGAACATAGGGTCCTCTAGAGCTGGAGTGACAGGTGGTTGTGGCCCACCTGACATGAACGCTGGGCTGAACTAGGGTCCTGTGGAAGAGCGAGGGGTGCTAACTGCTGAGCCATCACTCCAAACTCCTGGAATAAACTTTTACTTATGTGTATATACACACATCTGTGTGTGTACCACATGTGTGTGGGTATCTGTGGAAGCCAGCAACTGTATCCCCTGAACTGTAATTACAGAGTTAGGAACAACCCAACGTGGGTGCTGGAAACTGAATCTGATCCTCTGGAAGACTATCAAGTGTTCTTACCCACACAGCCCCATTCCTGTGTCTTAACAAGTTCACCCTCTGTCCCTCCCCCCCTCCCGCCACCCCTCCCCCCAGGCCAGGGAACCCTCCACCCACTGGCCCAGCCTCTGGGACCTCAGAAGGCCCTGCAGCTTTCATGCCCTGCAGCTTTCATAGCCCACAGGACACAGCACCTTGGCACCCTGGCTACTCCCACCCTTCCCTCTTCTCTCCTTTCCCTCACACGGTGCCAGCCAGCCCTCTGTCCTCCTCAGGGGCCTCTCTGTCCCTAATCTCTAAGCACTTGAAAAGTCTCAGGGGGGAACCTGAACAAGACAGAAGAAGTTTGAGTCTGACACCCTTCAACCTGTTGCCCCGACTCCTGTGTGGCATACACAGAGCCCCATCACTAGTTAATCTCAGAGTTCCCAAGCCCCATTTCTCCTGGGCCCTGTTCCTCCTGGATCTTGTTTTCCGAAGCTCTGTGCCTTAGGGCCTTTCTGTACATTGACCCACTTTACCACCTGGCAGGGCCAATGTGAGGTATGGACTTCACCTCACCAGACACCCGCTAGCACAGGCCCACCGCCTTTGGGAAATTATTCTTATGCACCCAGACTCTAGAGATCTTCTCCCAGAACCCCCTCCACTTTTCAGGAAGTAGAGGCAGCCCGGAACAAATGGGCTCACTGTGGGCAGTAGGCCTTGTTGGGGGGTTGCTAAGATGCTGAGGGATAGCACCAGTGCTGGATGAACAACACTGGACAACCCCTTCCAGAAGCCCACTTAGGACCTGCCCACAAAGCAGGAGTCTGGGCTGCGTGGGCAGGGAGAGGAAAATGATAGATCTCCCCATCTGAACACCCCTCCCTTCACAGCTGGTACAGTCAGACTACACCCTGGCCCAATGGGCCTGCCTTCACCCCAGCTCCCTGTCACATGCACAGGCTCCCACGGGCTTTTTTTTTTTTTTTTTTTTTTTTTTTTTTTGCTTATTTATTGAAAACAAACATCTGTGCGCTATATACAAGGTCCCGCTCCCCGGTGGGTGGCGGGAAGGGCCAAGCTGGATGGGAGAGCAAAGGCAGCTTGAGGGGACAGGGAGGGAGCAGTGGCCCCTCACCTGGCCAGCAAGCCCAGCTTCTCCATTCCTGCAATTCCACCAGGGCCGAGGCAACCACACTCATGGCTTCCCATGGGTAGCCTAACTTCTTCACAACAGCAGAGTAAGGGAGGCCCTTAATGCAAAGGAAGTCGGCAAGCTGCCCAGCCCCCTCCTGCAGTCAGGGATGTCCACGAAAAGACATCTGTGCAAGACGCTGGCCTGGGTAGACTCGGGGCCGCTGCAGAGAAGGGTCACAGGATGCTTGGGGCAGCCCATGTCACCCTGGGAAGGTGATGGTGCTGGGTAGGGTAAGGGGCTGGGCCAAGACCCAAGGCTTTAAGGCAAAGCAGGGTGAGGGTATGTGCAGCCCAGGGCCAGGCCAGCCTTTGGCACAATTGGGGGAGGGCGGCCAGAGTGACCGCAGGATGAGGCGAGGATGGTGGTAGTTGGGAGGAGGGCGGGAGCCCTTTGGTCCTGAACCTGCCTTTCCAGGGCCTGGCGTGTGTGACAGGGCTATGGCCACCGCCTGACTTCTGCCCCCCACAGTTGCATCCCTGACTTGGTTCTTGATGGTCAGCAGAGCGTGTCCGTGTTGAAGGAGAGCTGGGCCTGGAGAAGAGCAGACAAACTGGGCTCGGGCAGGCACCTTCAACACCCCGGTGGGAGCTGAGGACGTTCACACTGGGCCTTCCCACTGGCTGGCTACTGGAGCTCCCGAGCACTCTCTCCCCACTAAGCACTCTTGGGCGTCTGGCCCTCCTGCCCGGTGTGGTAGTCACAGCCTGTAACTCTCCCTAGTCTCTGGTTTCCTGTAATCCCCGCCTCTGATCTGGGTCTTCAAAGCTGCCAGCGTGTTCTGGGCTCTGCATTTGGTTTCTGCCCACCCCAGTTTCTCCATATCCACTCGAGTCCTGAGCATGAGTCCCTCCTTGTCCTATGACTCTAGAAAGCAGGTGTATCTACAGCCAGTTCCCTCACTTAGGTCCTTCAGCCCGAGCCTCTGGGCAGGAGTGTGGCTGGAGGAACGCTGACCACTCACCCGCTCTTCCTCAAAGCTGATGAGCCCCTCATCCTCCGTGTCCAGGTCCTCAGGCTCATCAGCCACCAGTGCCCGGAGCTCCGTGGGTGCGGGGCGGGGCCTCAGCAGGTTGAGTAGTCCAAGGGGAGATGGCAAGGTCGAGGGTTCAGTCTCTTGCTGCTCCACATTGTCACTCTGCTTCTTGGCAAAGTTCACAAATACCTGTGGACAGGTGGTGGGCTAAGCAATATGGGCGGATCCCGGAAGACACAGCCCACGCCGTGCAGCACACTCACATTGTCCAGGGTGGTCTGGCTGACCGAGTAGTCCTCGATGCCCAGCACGCCCACCACCTGCTCCATCTTGCTGAACACCTGAGCCAGAGAGATGTGCTCTGACTTGAGCTGGTACTGCACCTTCGTGTGATGCCGTTCCTGGGAGGAGGTCAGGAGAGCGTGGAGGTCAGCGGCTGCCAGGGCAGGGCACGGCACACCCTCACCCTTACTCCGTCCGACCACACCCACCTTGAGCATGGCCTCTGGGAAGTTTCGGTTGAAGAACCGCACCACATCCTTCACATTCTGGCTGCTTTTGGTCCTGACAGTGATCATGTAGCCATCCCCAAACCTGGTGGGACACGTGGGTGGCCGGGAGCCCTGTGGGCCTGACGGAGCTCACCCTGTCTTCTGCAGCCCTGTTTGACTCACCTGTTCTTGAGGTGCTGGATGCTGCCCAGGCAGCGCAGTCGTCCGTTCACCATGATGGCCAGCCGCGTGCACAGAGCCTCACACTCCTCCATGCTGTGGGCAGACAGCACAGGCTGGCACCAGGGGGACTGCCAGAGGCCCGTGGAGGGGTCGGGGAGAGGCACACCTGTGTGACGTCAGCACCACCGAGCGTCCTGTCTTGATGAGGTCCAGAATGAGGTTCCACAGGAAGCGCCTGGCCTTAGGGTCCATGCCAGTGGTGGGCTCATCCTAGGGCAGGGGTCGGTTCATCCAGAGACACAGCCCACCCAAACTGGTTCTACCCGTCTATTCCCTGGCTCATCGGGAAGCAGAGGGAAGTGGGGCACCTTCCCCTCAAACTCACAGAGAGACCAGAAGGGGTAGCTGTCCCCTATCCCCCCAGGACTTACCAGAAAGATGAAGGCAGGGTACCCAATGAGTGCAATGGCTGTGGAGAGCTTCCGTTTGTTGCCGCCGCTGTAGGTCCCAGCGGGCTTGTCCGCATACTTTGTCAGTTCCAGCTTCTCCAGGGCCCACTTCACCACCTAGCGGGGCCAGTATGAGGTATAACAGGGCTTCCCCTAACTGGACACCAACCGGCACAAGCCCACCGCCACGTACACACCGGTGCGCCCACCGGCTGCTTCCCTCCCGACCTCACCTGTGCTTCATCCTTCCAGGGGATGCCACGCAGCCGGGTGTACAGCTGTAGGTGTTCCCGAGCCGTGAGCTCATCAAACAGAGCATCGAACTGCGGGCAGTAGCCAAGGCTCTGCTGTACCTGAAGCAGGTCCTTGAGCACACTGGGGACAGAGGGCAATCAATACCCCACACCTGCCCTCCTCTACCCCGGGGACACGGTCACCCCACTCCGCCATCTGCACACACGCCCTTGCCCCCTGAGGCGCAGGGTCGCCCGCTCAACCCCTCACCCCTGCGGCTGTGTGCCCGGAAGCGGTGGCACACTCACTCCGTGCCTCCCGCCAGGTGTGTCCAAGGGCCCCGGAACCCCACCTGTGCCCGTTGACAAAGGCCTCGCCCCCTGTTGTACACTCATCACCGGTCAGCATCTTGAAGGTGCTGGTCTTTCCCGCTCCGTTGACGCCAAGGAGCCCAAAGCACTCTCCAGGGCGCACGCCCAGGCAAAGGCGGTCCACAGCCAGGATACGGCCAATCTTCCGAGACTTGTACACCTGGCCGAAGAGCCTTCCCACTCAGGACGGGGCTCCTGCCTGGCCTGGCCCCACCCCTGCTGGAAACCTCTCCCCACCCCATCCCCACGTACTTGCCCACAGCCCAGGGCCTACCTTGGTCAGGTTCTCAATCTTGACCATGTCATTGTCAGCATCCCCACGGAGCACCCTCTGCCGCTCACTGGCGACGTCCACGTCGTCCTCCACAGGTTTAGTAGACACAGGCAGGCGTCTAGGGCAGTAAAGTTGGCAGGGCCCGGCCAAGCCACCCACCCCCACCAAGAGTCCCTGCCACCGCCCAACACTCTCCACTCACTGTGGCTGCCGCAGGAAGTTATACTGGCACATGATGGTGAGGAAGAATCCCACGAAGCCCTCCACTGTCATGGCCACCAGCCCACGTGTGACAATGTCCCACTCAAATGGGGACTTCATCTTGTCAAACTGGCCTGTGGGAGAGCTGGCTCAGGGCCTGAGACCCTCAAGGAGTCCCAGTCACCCCAGCACTGGAACTCACTGAGTCCGGGACTAGGCAGGCCACCCTGCGGCCCCCTGCAGGCCTCCCCGGTTCAGCCGGTGCCAGACTCACCAATCTTGGCGTAGTACTCGTTGATGTACTCATTGTAGGCCATCTCCATGAGCCCGTGGCCCAGGTTGTAGTTGGGGAAGATGAGGAAGCAGCTTTTCAGGTAACTGTTGACAACTTTCAGATCCTGGGGGCCAGGCGCAGCTCAGCACGGCCGCCCCAGGCCGTGCCCCGCCGCCCAGGCTCCCGACACTCACCTTGTCGTGCTCAAAAAGCTGCAGAAGGAAGGTGGCCACGGTGGCCGTGATGCCTATGAAAAGGTTGATGACGATGAGGAACACGTAGGCTGAGCTGGGGACCTCAAACCAGAAGGAGGCTGGGTACATGATGGGTGTGATGGACCACCTGTGGGCAAGTAGCCGCGGTCACAGGGTACCCCCGGCCAAACCCCGACCTGCTCCAGGGCCTTCCCCAGCTTACCCATAGAGCAGGAACAAGGAGAGTACCGCTGGGAAGTTGGTGGGCGACGTGTAGGCCGGCAGGTCAAACACAAACAGGATGATGACGCAGCAGGTCGCTGGGACCAGGTAATTGAGCTGCAAAGGCAGAGGGAGCCGGTGAGAACTGGGCACGAGGACAGGAGACGGGGATGGGAAGGGACCATGCGGGGGCACACCATGTCCCACACGTAGTTGGCTAGCCAGTAGATGACAGGGTTGCACCCGCTGACGAACTGCAGGTGCTTGGCCTTGGTGGACTTCTCTGCCACAAGGAAGACCACGAAACTGGCCGGCACGAAGGACATGGCCACAATGATAAAGATGGCGATGACCACGTCTGTGCCCTGCAGTCTAGAAGAGGACAAGTACTCAGTTCCAGGGGGTGCTCAGGACCACGGTGGGCCCTGCCCCTCCCCAGCACAGTCGGGCGCACTTACAGGTAATCCAGGGAGAGGCTAGCACTGGTCTTGTTCATGGGGTGGTTGGTGACGGTGATGCCTACACACAGGGAGGGCAGCATTAGGCCCATGCACCATTCCGGCTCGGCTGCACCCCCTCCCCGGCCCTCAACCCTGACTTTCCTCACCATAGGCTGCCGGGTTACCCTTGCTCTTGGGCAGGTTTGCACGCAGGATGGCATTGTTGAGGCTGTTGAGGTAGGTGGGCATGCTATGGTAGCCCTTGTTATTGTAGAGCACCTGGAGAAGGACGAGGGACTCAGAGAGGCTCACGAGACTGCGAGCATCTCTGAGCCCAGGGCCAGGTGCCACGGGCCCCGGGGCAGCCCTTTACCTGGGCCACCCTTCGTACTGCGATCTTCCGCACCATGGGCGGGGCCCGGGCACCGAAGGAGGCTGGGATAGACTTCTGGACATTACCAAAGGTGATGGCTCCGTATCTGTACAGGATATTGGGAGGGACAATGAGGCTAGGCAGCCATCACCAGCCACCCCTTGTTCACGGCCACTACAGGCCAACTCACCGGTGTAGCCGGAAACGGTCAGATGTGAAGAGCAGGTACTCAGAGACATTGTGGCCGGTGATGTCGGTCAGGATGTCACCTGTGACCACCCTCATCTGGGGCGGATGCCCACCCACACTGCTGGGGCAAGAGAAGCCTGTGCCCTGTGCAGAGCAGGTACAGCGGACAGGCTCGCGCACTAGGCGTGGCAGAGACGGTGCCGACGTCCATGTCTCTGTGGGCACAGTGCAGCACAGTGAGATGGGTTACTCGTGGCCGTGCCCCCAGACGCCTTCCACGACGCAGTACCTGGTCCAGTCGTAGGTGGCAGGGAGGCGTTCCAAGCTTGCAGCGAGTCCTCATCCGGGGACACCGGTGAGTCAGAAGGGGCAGGTGAGGGTGGGGGCGGCACGAAGTTGGACAGCGGCAGTCCCTGTGTGAAGGACTCCAGGCACATGCTGTCGAAGAACCGTGCGGCCAGCAGGCGGGACTCTCCGCTGCTAAGGTTCAGCATGGGCCCCAGGGAGCCGTTGGCAGGAGACTTGAGCACACAAGTGGCACCCACGCCAGAGGGCAGCCGGAAGGTGCTCACCAACTGCTGGGGGCTGGCATCAGGTGACAGCCGCAATCTGAGGGCACGGCAGTGAGTTAGGGGACACAGGTCTCAACGCTTGTCCCCCCCTGTGCTACAGCCCCAGCCCACGGCCTCACCGGTACTCCCGGCGTTCCTCGTTAGCATAGGGGATGAAGTTGCCGCGGGGCTGGGTATAGTTGTGGTACTGAGACGGTGACAGGACCAGGGGAGGCAGGTCACCTGGTGGGTAAGCATGAGACCTGAGGACGCAGCCCCCGGATCTTTATTCCCTCTTCCCAATATAGAGAGGGCCCAGCTTTGGGGGTAATGACTCCCCGGGAGGCAGAACCCTCTCGTGAGCCCCTGAATAAGGTTCAGAGGATGGGGAGAGGGATGGAGAAGGGTTCTCCAGGAGGCTGGGAAGGAAGCGAAGCCAGGAACCCAGGGGCCAGATGGTAGCCTTGCCCCAACCACTTGAGGCCAGGTAGCCATACCTATCTCAGGCACAGACAACGCCACGGTCATGGCCACGCAGACAAAGAAGGCAGGCAGCAGGATCTGAGAGCAAAGAGCTTTGGAGTTCCGACGAGCGCAGTGGAAGCGCTTCACCAGGAGCCCGTGGAACTGCCGCATCTTCAGCCACCAGCCCTCCAGCTTGCGGCTGCCCTGGCCGACCCGAGCCAGGGCCTCCACTTCTGCCTCTGTGCAGAGGGGCAGGGGTGAGCAGCCAGGACCACGCCACCCTCCTGGACCCTCCCCGACCTCCCCGGCAGCTTCCTTCCACCTTGTAAGCTGACGTTGTCTGGGTCCTGCACGTTGTCAAAGAGGGGACGGTAGTCACCGTAGACATCGGCGTAGCCAGTGCCCTCGTCACCGCGGGTAGAGCCCACGGAGGACGCAGACAGCAGTGATGCCTGTGACTGGGCCAGTTCTGAACACCGAGCCAGGTTGCCAGTTTGACCCTCCACAGAAGTCAGGCCGTCTGCCCCAGGCAGCACATCCTTCCGGGACTCCTTCACATCTGCAAAGAACAGAGGCAGCCAGGGAGGGAGGGAGGGAGGGCCTGGAGCCACGGTGCCCCAGGACAACCTAGTACCTCAGGCCCTGTTGCTCACCCATGACCCCAGGCCCTGACTGGATCCCAGCTTTCGGTTAATATACCTACTCAGGACCTGCGACTACCATATCATCCACCAGGAGCCTACACTGATCCTGGGGAACCCCACTTCCAGAGACAGAGCAGTGTCCCCAGGGGCCCTCTGTGGGTTGATCAGGCTGATGGCCAGCTTGGGTACTCTTACCAGCTTCGCTGTTCTCCAGTGACTGGTCCTCCTCAGACACCTTGAGGAACACCTCCTCCAGGGTTGTGTCCATCAGCCCAAAACTGCTCAGATACAAGGCATCCAGGCTGTGCTCCAATTGCTGTAAAGAAGCTGGGTGAGGCCAGAGCCACGGAATGCAGGCAGGGCCGCTGCTCATCATGTCCCCAGCCACCATGCTCAGCCCTCACACCTGGAAGAGGCGCTCGAAGGCCCCCTTCTTGACGGCCTCACTGGGCAGGATGTAGGAGAGCTCAGTGCTGGTGTTGGAGACCAGCAGGGACGAGGCCACGTGCTTGCGGATGAACTGGGACACCTGGGGTTCCGAGCAGCTGCTCAGCTGAGCACGACCTGGGGGGCTGGAGACCAGCCCTGGCTCTGGGGAGGAAGAGGCGTAGAAGGCGATTCACTGGGGGTGGGGGCTGAGGAAGGAGGAGCCTCGGGAACCTAGCCGGCAAGTCAAGACGGGGCTTAGAGGTGTCCAAGTGCACCGGGTATCTGGTCCTGATGCAGTGAGGATAAGGATGCACCTCTCCTAGGTAGGGAGTCGTGGGGCAGGGAGGACCAGGGACCGGTTCAAGTAGTCTCGGTACAGACCTTGGGAGGTGCCAGGCTCTGCAGGCCGCTTGACCAACGTGAGGCGGTACCCATCACCATAGGCACCCTTGAGAAAGAGGGGAGAGCCGCAGCACTTGAGCTTCCCGTGGGAGATGATGGCAATCCGATCCCCCAGCAGGTCGGCCTCATCCATGTGGTGGGTGGAGAGGAGGATAGTGCGGCCTGGGGTAGGTCCAGATCCACGGTAAGGGGAACATCCAGCGGCAGGTAAAGAGACCCACACAGACTACGGCCAGCCTGGCATCCTCTCACCTGGCTTGTACTTCAGAATGAGGTCCCAGATGGCGCGGCGCGCATAGGGGTCCACGCCAGCCGTGGGCTCATCCAAGATAATGGCTCTAGAGCCACCCACAAAGGCAATGGCCACCGAGAGCTTGCGCTTCATGCCTCCAGACAGTGTCTGCACCAGTGAGTGCCGTTTATTGGAGAGCTCCAGGTCCTCAATCATCCTGTGGATCCAACAGGAGCACGATGGATGGGAGGGTGATGAATGGGGAGGTGATGGACAGATGGGAGGGTGATGGACAGATGGGAGGGTGATGAACGGGGAGGTGATGGACAGATGGGAGGGTGATGAACGGGGAGGTGATGGACAGATGGGAGGGTGATGAACGGGGAGGTGATGGACAGATGGGAGGGTGATGAACGGGGAAGTGATGGACAGATGGGAGGGTGATGGACAGATGGGAGGGTGATGAACGGAGAGGTGATGGACAGATGGGAGGGTGATGGACAGATGGGAGGGTGATGGATTTATGGAAAGGTGACGGATGGATGGGAGGGTGAAGGATTTATGGGAGAGGATGGACAGGAGGGTGATGGACAGGAGGATGATGGACAGGAGGGTGATGGATTTATGGGAGGGTGACGGATGGACAGGAGGGTGACGGATTTATGGGAGGGGATGGACAGGAGAATGAGGGACAGGAGCAGAATGACCAGCCGAGAGGAGGGCAATGGATGGGAGGGTGACAGACCAGAGGATGGTAGGCAGGAACATGAAGAGCTCTTATCCCACCTCATCCCCACCCCCTCCCCTGACTTCCGCATCCGAGCGTCCACCGCACCTGCCTCTGCTCACGCCCCCTGCCCCATCCCGTTCACACCACGCGGCCCGCCCCCTCACGGCACCCACTTGTCCGTCTCTTTGCGGATCTCCTCTTGGGCCATGCTCTTGAGCCGTGAGTAGAACCAGAGGTGTTCCTCCACAGTGAGCCGGTCAAAGAGCACATTGTGCTGCGGGCACATGCCCAGGTTCTTACGGATCTCGTCCATCTCTGTGCGGATGTCGTGCCCATAGATGGTGGCAGAGCCCGACGTGGGTGGGAACAGTCCAGTCAGGATAGACCTGGAGTGGGGACAAGTGGGGTCACAACCCACCACACCCTGAGGGAACCCTATCTTCCAGTTAGCTAAGCTCCCCTGTCCCTAGACACTCACATGGTAGTGGTCTTGCCAGCCCCATTATGGCCTAGGAAAGAGACCACCTGGTTCTCATAGAGATTGAGGCTCAGTTTGTTCAAGGCCAGCTTCTTGTCATTCTTATAGACCTTGGTGAGCTTGTCCACACAGACGACCAAGGGCAGGTGGGTGGGCTCCTCCTCCATACCGCGTGTCTCCTCTGTACCAAGGCTGGGTCAGCAGGACGGGGGCAGCACTAAGGCCACCCCGGGCCCCCAAAACCCAGCGCCCACCCCATTCAACATCTGACCCTGGCCTCACCGAAGTGGCGGCTCTCCATGGCACAGGCCTGGTCTTCCTCCATAACGCTGAGGCGTGGTGTGTGTGCCCACGGCCAGCTCCACTCCCAGGCCTCTGTCCGCCCACTGCCCAGCCAATAGGACTTCTGCAGTGGGAAGTACCAGGGCCGGGGCAGCCCATACATGCCTGGGGGTCCAGGAGGGGAGAGGCTGACGAGGGCCTGGAGGTGACAATCCACCACAAGCGCCAAACGCCACCAAGAGAAAGGTGGAATCCCAGTGACCTTGTCCCACCCCTGGTCCCTCCACTGATGGGCTTGTACCTGGGTGTACTGCCTCAATGTACCAAGTGAGCACGCCATAGACCACTGTGTCCACCATAAGCATGGTGACAGCAAGGAGCAGGTTGAAGTCGTCCCCTTCCACGGGGGACTGGCTGAATGTGTGCCACTGGATACCCACGCCTGCCACCTCATACAGTGCGAAGTACTTGGAGCCCAGGCCAAAGGCTGTGGTGGACATCAGGGACTGAAGAAAGAGTGGTGTCAGTAGGTGGGCAGGGTTTGGACACCCTACCCTGGCCCTGCCTGGCCACAATCCTCACCGCAATGCACTTCTCGAAGGCAGTGATCTTATCATGGGCCACCTCCTCACGGATTGCCACGTACATGTAGGGAACGTAGCTCAAGAAGTAGATGATGCCACCACAGGCTGAGGCCAACTTAGCCTTCGAGTACAGCACAGACACCAGGAAGCTGGAGTAGGAGAGGCCGCAAGGCTGTCAGCCCCGTGTCGCTTGGCTCTTGGCCCCCTGGGCCGCCCCTACTGGGCCCAAAGGAGCTCCAAGAGAAGAGCCTGCCTCTCCTAGGGGGTTTCCCGGCTCCCTGCAGCACTCACCAGAACATGATGGTGGCCACAGCATAGACCGCAAGGAAGAGCCAGATAATGAGCACGTGGCTGTGCATGAGCACCTGGCCGTACTTGAGGATGGCGGTCAAAGCTGTCACTGAGATGGACAGCTGTACAAAGCCTGTGATGAACCAGGCCACCCAGTGCACAGCGTTGTTCAGGCCCATCGTCTTCATCACCTGTGGTGCGGGGCAGCAGACGATGTCCCTTGGGGGCAGGGACCAGAGAAGAAAGGACCGTACTGCCCTCCCCACGGCCTGCCGGAACGGGAGTGCCTGCAGACCCCCAGACCCACCTCCTTAAGCCGATGCTCTTTCTCTGCCACGATATGCTGAATAGTCATGGCCACAGAGTAGACCCAAGAGATCACCATGCACAGTGGCATCATGTGCTCGATGACAAACAGGAAGCTGAAGGGAAGCACGTGTTAGCGGGGGCTTGGACCCGAGACCCCCCCAAACCTCTGCAGGCTGGCGCTCACTCATCACGGGTGTAGCAGGGGTACGGGAACATCTGCACATAGTTGCCAGGCTCCACCACGTCATGCCCCACAAATGTGTTGATGATGGCACGCTCCATCATGTCTGGGGGTAGAAGTTGTATCAGGGCAAGGCCGGGCCCCCTCACATCCCACCTGGGCTCAGCCCCTCACCCTGGATCCAGACGAAGCCATAGAGGAAGTAGAAGCGGCCACCCGTGTTGGGCCCCGGGCGCCAATAAGCACGTCGAATCTCATTGGTTTTCTCAGTGAAGCTTGAGTTTTGGCGAATCTTGTAATGTACATGTGGAGGGAGGGAGCCATCCTTCCGTGTCTGGAAGATCACACCTGGGAACAGGAAGCTGGTGGAGTGTGTGGCCAGAGGGCATGGAGGTGGGACATACTGTGAAGGGACCACTCCAGCAGTGATAATGGGACAGATGAGGCGTCTTAGAAAGAGGTGGAGCAGGGCTGAGGAGTAACAGGGGGATATGGCAGAGCCAGTATGTGGAGTGTGGGACCAAAGTGAGGCAGGCGAGGGAGAGATGTGGGAAGACGTGGAACTGGTGAAGAGGTCCGGGCTAAGGGGCAGGAAGGTAACGGGGTGGGGGGGGCATGGTAGGGGTAGGGCAGGCCTGAGCTGGTGAGAAAGCAGGTCTGTAGGAGACACAGGACCTTTGTAGGAGGGGGAGGAACTCACTGGCAAACACTGTGACGTTATCCTGGTAGGCCTGGTTGAGTGTGTAATTGACAATGCTCTCCTCATCAGGAAAACCCTTGAAGATGTCTACACTCACCTGGAAAAGGGGCCATCATTGGAGCTGGCCCTCAAAATGCATGCGGGAAGAGGGGTCCCCGTGCTCACCCACCCCACCTTGGACATGAACTGGATCCAGCCACAGGCTGCATTGTCAATTGTGTCGAGCTGCTGCAGGAGGGCTGTGCCGTTGGGCAGTGAAAAGTTGTCCTGACGCAGGGCAGGCGGCAGCTCCTCCAGGGACAGGTTCATCGCTTCAGGGTGCAGACGCAGATCAGCCACGTACTGGAGTGGAGAGCGGCGTTCGGGGCCCGGCTCGTACCTTTCGGCTCTGAGCAGAAGAGCCCGCCACAGGTGCCCACCCACCTTGTACCCACAGCACCTGCTGCAGCCAGTGGAGATGCTGCTGCAGCCTGTCTTGCTCCAGGAAGCTTCGGATCTCCGAGGAGATGTTAAGCCAGACCTGGGCGTAGTGCGTCACATTGCCCACAAAGGCAAAGGTCTCATTGGCCTGCAGAGAATGAAAGCTTGAGGCACGGGGCTCCGGGAAGGATCCAAGCCAGCCTGAGGGTCCTCTACCCTCTCACACGCCCACGGGACCAGCCCAACTAGTACCCCTACTCAGGCCCAACTTCTACCTGGAGGTTTCTGCCTCGCCTCTCTACAGTAGCCACATGAAATTCATTTTGCCATGACCCACAGCAACAAGGCCTCCTTGAATCCCACCTCAGCAGCCATGCATGCTTTTCTGGCTCCTTCCTTCCACATGCCCCTTGAGCGCTTAAGTCTGATCCTCATTTCTTCCCCCCAAAAAACAACCCTCCAAGGTCAAGGTCTTGCCATGCCCATTTCCACTCCTGGCTTATACTCTTCCAACAAACTCTCTTCCCAGACTTCAATGTTCCTTGCACCCTGCTCATTTGATGCTACTGGTGTGTGGGGGCATCTCTGAACATACCACCCTGTCCCAATCAACATGGTGGGGGGTGGGGGGCACTGTAGCCAGACCAGCCAGCCTTTCCAATGCATCCCTGCAGGAACTGCCAGGAGTTCTCAACAGAAAAGCTGCCAAGGGCCCTCACCTCCAACCCTGAAACTCCCCGTGCCAGGCACACCACTACCCGGGTTCCAGGAAGTCAACTAGAGCTCTTACTGGTCCTACATAGAGCCCTGGGCCAACAGAGCCCTCACTCAGGCTCTTGCTAGGCTTGTATTCCTGCCGGGGAGACATGACCCAAATGTGCCAGACCCACACACCTTGAGGATAACACGGTCAGCTTCAGAACCTGCTGGTGCATACAGGATTTTGGGGTTGCTGGTCATGAGGTGCACAAGGAGGCCCAGGTTCCGTTGCTCTTTGCTTGTGAAGCCCAGGGAGCTCATGTTGCCCCTCCGAAGCGCCTCAGGCTCAATGGTGCTGGCAGAGACAAAGCACCAGGAACAGGGCAGAGATGTCAGGACCAGTGGGACAGGCTAAGGTGGGATGTCAGGTTAGGCATGGGGTGGGCCTAAACGTAGGGGCAGATAGCAAACGGGACTTCCAGAATGGGGTCTATGCACAGGGCCAGGCAATGGGGTCAACTCCCTACTACCCCATGACTCTCCCGTTCCCTCCATCCCTTGGTTGCTGACCTACCGGTTGTTGCCACACAAGATGGGCTGCAAGCCAGCCCAGAGCTGCACAAAGGCTGAGCACTGGCCTTGCAGAGTGTCAGGAGAGGCTGGAGTCGCAGGAGACTGGGTTCCCTCCTCCACGGTGGTGTTGGAACCCGTGCTCGCCCCTGGCCCAGTGCTGTTGGCCACTCCACTCAGGCTGCTAGCTTGAGATGCAGGGGCCCGGCCAGCACAGGCGCCTTGGGGCAGCAGCAGGGCAAGAGCTGAGAGGACATCCACATCCTGCAGAACTTTCTGGGCATCCAGCAGGTCCCCTAAGAGTGCCTGCAGGCTCCGCGGGGACGGTGCCTGCTGCTGGGGGTCTGAGCCGTTGGGGACATCCAAGCCCAGCTGAGGGGAAAACCAGGCATATGGAAAATGCAGGCTGGGAGGCAGGGTGAACTTGGTTGGAGGTGACTCGGGAGGTGGCTAAGTTCAGGAACGGAACAGGAAGGGTGTCAGCAGAAGGCAGTGCTTGGGAAAATGAGGGATGTTCCGCAGTTTAGGAAGCCCTGGCCAGGGCTAGAGCTATAGCTTGGGGTGAGAGATAGGAAGGAACCGAGGCCTGGAACTGGGTAAGGGGTATTGCTCAATTCCAACCATACCATGCAAGGCCAGGGCGCAGGAGCCTCCCACATTCAGGCTCCACGCAGCCCCAGCGCCTCTTCCAGGCTGGTCAGCATTGCTGGCCAACTGACGGGCAGGACCTCACCTGCTGGGCAATCTTGGCCATGTCCAGCTGGTTCCGGAGCTCAGTGGCCAGATCACTGAAGCGTTGGGCACGAGCTGCAGCCTGCCCACTGCAGACAGCATCCCGGTAGCCCTGCAGGTCTACCTGATGACCCTCAGGCATGGTAAGAATCCGGCCCAGCTCCCCAGAGCCTGGCGCACACGTGAGCTGCTCCAGGAGGGCAGGAGCCAGCAGCAGCTCCTGGGGACAAGGAACGGGGTGACGGGTAAAGCCTGAACTCCCACCAAGAAACGGCCAACGGCCTACTTAAGGTAGCACAAGATTTTGCCCTGCCCGTCCACTGTGTTGGCTCTGTGCCAGGGTTCCACAGTGCTGTGGGAGCATTCAAATCACCATCCTGCCTCCACTTCCCCGCGCACACCACAGATCCCCAGAATTTATGAGTAACTAAGGGAGAGCCTTTTCTTCCACCCATCTCCCTGGGATAGACCTCTCACCTCCATTCGTAACAGAGGATTGCTACCCAGGCGGCTCCATGGCTCCTGCTTCCTGAGGAAACCCAACTTCCCATCCAGGGCAGGCAAAGGACCCCAAAGCAAGTGATAGACCTGCATTGTGAGGGGGTCTGGCTCAGCAGGAGCTCCAGAGTCCTGAGAGGAGCTCAGATACACTTGCGGCCCCTCCCTCACGGCTGTAACCAGGGGCGATGGGGAGAGCAGAGGGGCGTGGCCACTACCGAGATATGCCCCCCCTCACCTCAGAAGGGTCCACACGGGCAGCCAGGAGGGCCTGGGCTGTGCTGTTGGGCAGTGACAGGTTCTGCATCAGGAAACGCCAAAGCTCCCTCTGGTCCCTGGCCACCGAGTCCAGACAGAAGGAAGAAACTGGACAGGCAGGAGGATGGGACTGAGGGGCCGGCTCTAACTGGGGCTCAGGTGTCCCAGATAGGCTCTGAGCAGAGCTGCCAGCACCGCACTGGGCCTGCCTCAAGCACACAGGTAAGGGACAATGTGGTGCGGACACAAGGACCCCGGGCCAGAGGCAGGCTGTGACCCAGAGTGATGAAACAAGCGGGCTTCCAGTGACAGCGGTGCTCAGGCCCTCCCCCGAGCCGTCCCCACACAGGGCACACCTGCAGGTCTGGTTGAGTGGCTTTCCCAGGTGCCAGGGCCTGAGCTGAGAGCCTCCAGATGTTGACGCAGGGCCTCAAGCTCTGAGCCCAGGCTGGGTCGCACTGGGTCGAACAAGTAACCCTCCTCCACGACTCGGTTGAGGCGTTCTAGAAGCTGGGTGACCCTGCAACACCACGACATCAGCCGTTTGCCACGGGGTAGGGGTAGGGGTGGCTGGCTGCCCAGGCACAGGGTGGGGGCACTTACGTGGAGTTGGCATACTGCAGGAAGCCAAACTCATCCCGCTGGCCATCGGGGCAAAGCGACTGCATGACGGGCAGGATGCCGGCAGACGTCAGGGGGGCTGCGGTGTAGAAAGCTGGTGGGAGCAAGGATGGGGGAGATGGGGACCAAGAGAGATGTTTGAAGACAGTCGGGAAGGAGAAGCAGCTTCAGGCACTCGGCTGGGGGCACAGAGCACCTGACCCCCAGCTGAGCTAAGGCAAATGACTC
This sequence comes from Peromyscus eremicus, assembly GCF_949786415.1. Classification (NCBI taxonomy): domain Eukaryota; kingdom Metazoa; phylum Chordata; class Mammalia; order Rodentia; family Cricetidae; genus Peromyscus; species Peromyscus eremicus. The sequence continues at coordinate 14,818,331 of NC_081419.1, read as the reverse complement.
TGGAGGTCAGAGGTCAGAGGGCCACCTGCCATCCCTTCCCCTGTAACTCCCAGCACATCACTCCTTAGCTCCTGCAGTACCCAAATGCCCCAACAGTCTCCCCCCGCCCCGCCCGCCTTCCTACAGAGACCAGGGTAGCACATGAGGCACCCCTTGGCAGTGACCTCTGACCTCGCAGGCCAACTGGTTAGCAGAGTGAGTGCAAGAGCCCAAAGGAGTCTGAAGGAAAGTTGCAGGCCATCCCAGCCTCATCTCAGGCTAGCCCAGGCTCAACCCAGGAACCCCACCCTTAGAAAGCACGGCCAGGCGACCTCACGGATACACTGTCAAGCAGATACTCCAATGGCTTGACCAGGGTACCAGCTATGGCCCAGGTGGCCTGGCCTTTCACCACAACCCCCCACCCCCCACATGACAGCCCACCACCCTGAGTGATAAGCCAGCCTTTCCTGCTCACGGGGCAGGGGCTTCTGCAGGACCCAGCTGCCGGGAGGCTGTTAATGCAAGCAGTAGGGGTGCTTAAGCCGCACCAGGGGGACCTGCCAGGACATCCATGGCTGCCACCTGAGCCAGCAAGGAAGAGGTGGCTGCTCACTTACAGACTGCATGCAGGCCGGGCCGAGGAGGACAAGAGACCATGCAGGGTGGGGGGCAGGTCAAAACAGAACAGAGGAAACTAGTGAATGCCTGAACCCTCCAGAAACAGGCACCGTCGTCATTCACGGCCACAATGGCCAGCCCTGACCTCCACGGCCTAACCAAGACACGTGGCCAGGACCACATGGGGGGCAGGCACTTGGGTCATGGCCTCAGGGAGCCTTGGGAATGGGGACACACTGGGGCTGACATGTGCACACAGGACTCTTATCCCTCCCTGCCCACCCACATGCCCAGGCTACGCCTGCACCTCACCTTCCTTCACGGAGATGGTGGGCTTCTTCTGCCGCAGTCCCAACAGGATGAAGAAGAGGACAAGCGGGATGAAGATCTCAAAAGCCAGGACCCACTGGAAAGGGTGGACCACATGAGGCAGTCTGCCCACCCACTGCCTGTCCGGGGCTGGACATGATGAACATGTGCTGGCCTAGGCGCTCCTGGCCTCCTCGAAGGACCAGCCCAGCCATGTGCACCCAGCGGCCATGAAGGTCGGCACAGGTTTCTCAGGTCCGGCCAAGGTTCTAGTCCCTTCCAGTACACCAAGATGTTGAACACTGTGTGGTACCACCACATCGATTCTCTTGTCCTCCAGCTTAGATTGTGCCTGTCAAACCATGGACCTCCTACCCTCTGAAGAGGTCCAAGGCCCCCAGGAACAAATTAGCCGGTTTGTGGTCAGCTCTCACCCATTCCTTCACCCAACTCCTCTTCTCCCCGGCGACCTGTTGAGCCACCGGGGTGGGAGCCTGGAGGACTCCCGGCCAGATGTGGTCTCTGCCTGCGCTGAGCTCCGGCCTGCACGTCCCCTCTCCTGCAGCACCCTTATAACTTGGTGTTGGAATCAGAGAGGTGAGGCCTAGTGTGAGCAAGGCCCAGACTGCGACCAGGGCCCTGAGCCTCCAGCAAACACGGTCCCTGAGGCAAGAGCCTGTTTTCCTGCTCTAACCTCTCAGGGCCAGGCTGCAAGGTAGGCCAGAAGTGCCAAAACCCTGGGGCCCAGGCTCACCTCCCAGTGCCTCCTGAAAAACAAAGGGCTTCCTCAATTCCTACCCCCACCTCAGCTCAGGGAGGATGTCGGGAAGCTCCCGCTTTTGAGACCATAGGAACGAGAGGCCCCACCACCACCAGAGGCAGTCCTCCTCCATGGCTCTGTAGTATCAGGTCTCCTTCACCCTCCTCACCATCTGAGGCAGACTCTGAAGCTCCCCCCGCCCCCCCCCCACCCTGCTGCCACCCAGGAGTGGTGTGGGGCCATGCCCAGCCTGTCCCTGGCTGTGCCTACTGTGCTCTGACAATAGCTCTCTGTGATCCACAACACCCCGCTGTGTGTCCACACCCCACACCCGCCTCAGCCTGTGCCAGCCTCCACCTCCTCTCCAGCCAGGATCGAGTCCAGGGCCAGCTGAGGAAGTGATATGGGCACCCAGGGCCGCAGGACGAATGTGTTTCACACATACAGAGTGGTTGGTGACAGGGGCCACAGTTCAAGAGACAGCCCTACCCACGCCAGGCCCTACCCTGGGCACCTCCGCCCTGCCCTGGGCACCTCCGCCAGAGTAACTGCAGCACAGGCCAGGCCGGCTCTTCCATCACTATAGCAACGGCTGCGCATGAGCTGCTGGGAGGGAGAGTCCTGGCTGGCAGGTGGCTGGCACCACAGGGGCATCTGGTTACAGGCAGGCGGCACAAGTCCAGCAATACCTAGGTGTTCTACCTGGATGACAGCAAGTGACCTAAGGACTCTGTCCCTCAAGACAAGTCCAGCGCTCACACACCGCCCCAGTCTCCATGCCAACCCTGGGCCTGAGCCGCCCTCCCTGAAGCCTGGTGCTTGCTGTGGTGCGGGAGTGAGGAGAGCAGGTGACATCCTAGTGTGACGTTGGGGCCTTCCACCACAACTACTCAAGGCTGGTGAGCCTCCTATGGCCCTGGGGTAGACCCGTGTCCTTTGCACAACTCAGCAGCGGGGCAACTGAGGGACAGTACTTGGGAGAAGGGATCGAGAAGGGCGGAGGTCCTGGAGTCCCCCTCCAGACCATAAGCTTTGCCCAGGTGCAGCCCTGACCGCTGCAAAGACCATCATCCTGGAGGAAGAAAAGCCACCACTGGTACCTCACTGCAGCCACAGGCTAAGGATCTCCACTGCGGTCTAACTCAGCCTAGCAGGCACGGGTTGGCCCTAGGAAAGAGGCAGTGAGCATCTCCACCTGACTGTCCAGTCATTGGACTCTTCTCCAAGCCTGGTGTGAGGCTCCCATCAGATGCAGGAACTGTTTTAGCTTCTGCTCCTGAGACTGGCACTAAGGCATGCCTACATCTTCACTCCATGTCCCTTCCTCTGGTGACTCAAAGGCTAGAGTAACTGGCCTGCTCCTTCAGACCCCACACCAGCCAGCCCCAGACAACCAGGACAGGGAACGTACTCAGTCCTGGCATCAGCTAGGGCCAGGTGCCCACAGAAATCCTGCCAGGCCATGGTGATGACTGCTACCCATTCTGCCTATAGTACTCAATGAGGAATATAGGAGGAGTATTGTTACCCAAGGGGTCCCTGAGTATGAGCTGGTTAAAGTCTTTAGGCCCCTACACTCTCTGGTCTCCACCCTGCAAAATCCCAAGAGCCTCCCGATACTCTTGCTGGCCCAGGACTCTCTGGGTGCCCTTGCCCTTCCAGGGACTGGAATAAAAACCAACAAGGCCAATGGCTTCCTGCTCCTCACCCAAGACTCCTACCTCAACACTCTTATGTTCTGGCTGCCCTAGACAGGTACTGAGAAGCCGAGCTCTGCTCAGCAGGCCCCAGCCCCCAGAGAGGCCCGAGGCAGGAGAAATCAGAAGAGCTGCCACCGGGGAAACTGGCCCTAAAGGACAAACGGGTGGGTTGAGCTAGCACAACAAGGACATTCCCAGGAATGAGAAAGCAGGAGTGAGGGTTTGTGGACATGCCAGGATGGGTTAGGAAAGGAGAAGGGAGGAGGAGAAGATGATGGAGGGAGGAGGAGAAGGGCGAGGAGGAGGAGGAGGAGGAGGAGGAGGAGGAGGAGGAGGAGGAGGAAGAGGAAGAGGGCGGCGGCGAGGACTGCTTGGTACCATCCTCAGCCTAAGGTGCCTGCCCAAGGGCAGAGACGCCGTAAACAGAAGGAAGAGACAGGTCTCTATGGGGGCTCCAGAGGCGGTGGGCCCAGGGCTCGGCGCCCCTAAGCTGAAAGCTGTGCCCCAGCCAGCGCGCTGTCCCTGGAACCTGGGCCTCGCAGGAGCTGAAGTCCAGGGACCACCTGCCCCCACCCCAGCCTGCCAGAGTGCGCTGCGAAGGGCGCCGGCCCGTGACTCAGCCGAGCGAGCGAGCGTTGCGAGTGTCAGCGGACGAGGGCACAGCCGATCCCGCTGCCGGAGGCCGAGAAGCCCGCAGAAGCAGCGGGCCGGGGACAGGGTCCCCGGTGGCGCCCTCCCGGGGTCTGCGCGCGCCTGGCACTGCACGTGCACGCCGGGAGCGCACCGGCACATCGGGCGCGCGGCCTGCGGGGCCCCCGGAGGACGGGCGCGGGTCGCTCACCGGGCTCCGGCGCTTCAGCGTCACATTCTTCCAGAGCAGCAGCTGCAGCTGGTGCAGGAAGCCCATGGCCGGGCCGCGCTCCGCCGCCTCAGCGCCGCGGCCCGCTCCTCTGCACGCCCCGCCGGGCCCCGCTGCCCGCCGCGCCGCTCGGCATCGCCCGCGCGGGGGCGGGGCGCTCGAGAGTCCAGGACCTGCTCCTCGCAGGCTCCGCCCCGGCGGCCGCAGCTACCGCGACTCGCTCTCGCGTCCGCGCCCGCCGCCCCCGCTTCAAGGCGTCTCGGCGCTCGGGTGTCCGCCAGGGGGCGCCCGGGCCCGCCGAGCCCGGGCACCCGCTGCACCTGCGCATAGCGCTAGGCCTCGCTGCTCGACCGGCCCACCCGGCGGTAATGCCATGTTCCCAAGGTCCGCACCTGAACTAGGATCTAGGTGCGCACCTTTCCGAGGCCTGGGGAGAACTTGGGCACCCTGTACGTCTCCCAAGGGACTCCAAATATGTGCCCCCGATTGGGAGATTTGTGCAGAGGAGTACCCACGGTGTTCCACTGTCCCTCTTGGAACACTGAAGGAGGCTTGGTCCCCATCAGGTCACCACTAGGTTGGCCCTCCTCCCACGTACAAAAGGGGAAGCAGGATCAGTCACTCATTTAGAAGAGGGACATTGCTCCATTAGCAGAATCTCATCTGTGTAGGGTGGACAATGACCTCAAGGCTCCAAAGATGCAGCCCAACAGCAAAACTTGACGTAGATTTTGTTTTTGTTTTTTGTTTGTTTGTTTGTTTTTTCCGAGACAGGGTTTCTCTGTGTAGCTTTGCGCCTTTCCTGGAACTCACTTGGTAGCCCAGGCTGGCCTCGAACTCACGGAGATCCGCCTGGCTCTGCCTCCCGAGTGCTGGGATTAAAGGCGGGCGCCACCACCGCCCGGCTGTAAAAGCTCTCTTTGTCCCTTATAGACAAGGCACTCGCTGATGAAGTGACCTTTGCCTAGAAGGGCAATAGCAAAGCCTGGAAGCGCTCACCTTTAATCCCAGCACTTGGAAGGCAGAGACAGGCAGATTTCTGTGAGTTCAAGTTCAGCCTGGTCTACATAGGGAGTTCCAGGCCAGCCAGAGCTATATAGAGAGACCTTGTCTTAGTAAAATAAATAATAGAGAGTAACCACACACATGTAATCCCTACCATGTAAAAGGCAGAGGCAGGAGAATCAGGAATTCAAGGTTATCCTTGGCTATATAGTGAATTCAGGGCTAGCCTGAGCTACATGAGACCCTGTCTAAAACACAAACAAACCAACAGGAAAATGTTGGGCACCTTCAACAGTTAGGAGAGACACCGTGGAAGTGAAGATCGAATGTTGCTTTACAGAGCCTGGGAGTGACACACACATAGACACAGCATGCAGGTGGGGACAGCTATGGACCAAGCTTTTGGGGGGCCCGGGGTGTCCTCCAAACAGGTTTCTCACCGAGTTTTAGTTGCGTTTAGAACAAGCAAGCTGAAGTTGCATGGGGCTCTGAGAGGTGGTCACACAGCCTCTCGGTGCTTTGCACGTGGGTGAGATGCTCAGCAAACTGTGTTTAGCAAGGAGTGCTTACCAGACACAAATAGATGTGCCACGTGAAGGGCTGGGAAACTGCTAAGGGTGAGAGTGCCCTAATTCTGGCCTAAGAAAGTTAGGTTTATATTCAAAATGGTGCTGAGACAGCACACGTGGGAAGCATTTGCGATGGTCATCCGTTGGGGCTGCCAGGTCAGGCCTCACTGCCCTTCCCAGGCTGCAGCTCAGAACAGTGAGGAGGCACAGAGGGACCTCAAGAGTTTCTCCTTGCTGGCAGGGGTGATTGGGAAGACAGGCTGTCTATTCTGTATATGGTTTACTTGTTACCTCCACCCCCCATGTCCATGTAAGCCTGGCTTCTTTTTGCCCACGGAGCCTGGCGTTTTGAGCGTGGGCCTATTGATAGTGTGGCGGGACCCATTTCTCCATATGGCCAGCAGGGGGAAGCAGAGGGCCGCTAGCGCCAGCAAACGGAGACGTCCTGAGGGTGACGTGTGACGGCTGTTTACCAGCTTGGGTTTCCCACCTGTGAAGTGGACGGTGACCACTGTGTGGCGAACGACCTGGGACACTCAGGGTGCTCTTAAAGTGAATGAAAACCTTCGAGGGCTAAAGCTTCCCACCACTTCTCGGCTCCTTCTTTGAGGAGAGGTCCCCCCAGGGCTGATGGGAGAAGACCCAAAGCTCCACCCAGCCCCCAGCCCCAGGACACTTCCTTCTCTCCAGTTAGCCCAGGGGGCTGGGTCAGGGCAGGAAGCCATGGGCAGGTCTTTCCCACAAACCACGGAGGGAGGGGGGCTTCCTGCCTTCAGGGCCACCACACCTCCAAGGCACGGATAAACCCAAGTCCCAACCCATCCCAGGAGTTCAACCTGTCAGATACTCACAGGTTCACCCCCACATCTCCTCCCAGCCCGAAAACAAGGGGCTCCTACGGTGGAGTCTTCACTGAATCCCCTCAAGGAGACCTCTACCAGTCACCATAAATCAGGCCCTGTCATACAGGACACTCCTCCAACCTGAGACCTGTGACAGGTGGCACCTCCAGCCCCAGCTAAGCTTGACCTCAATTCTCAGATCTGTACCCGCCATGGGCTTTGGAGACTTGGGTTTGGTGGGTGGGGTGTTAAAGATTCCTGATAAGGTGTCACTTAAGCAAGGCTGTCGGGCAGAAACTAGAAACCCAGTGGCTGACTGAGGGAATGAGCGGAGGGGAGCTGGCTGGTGGGGGGGGCTGGCTGGTGGGGGGGCTGGCTGGTGGGGGGGGCTGGCTGGTGGGGGGGCTGGCTGGTGGGGGGGGTGGCTGGGGGGGGCTGGCTGGTAGCGGGGGAGCTGGCTGGTGGGGGGGCTGGCTGGTGGAGGGGGGCTGGCTGGTGGAGGGGGGCTGGCTGGTGGGGGGGCTGGCTGGTGGGGGGGCTGGCTGGTGGAGGGGGGAGGGCTGGTGGGAGGCTGGCTGGTGGAGGGGGGGCTGGCTGGTGGGGGGGGCTGGCTGGTGGAGGGGGGCTGGCTGGTGGGGGGGTTGGCTGGTGGAGGGGGGCTGGCTGGTGGAGGGGGGGCTGGCTGGTGGCCTCTGCTGCCTCGAAGACCTCACCCAGGAGATTAGTGTCTTTATTAGTGGCACCTCTTTCCCTGAGGGACTGTGGCACCAAAAGCCCAGAATCAGCCACGCTGCCCTTCCCCAGCCACGCTGCCCTTCCCCAGCCACACTGTCCATCCCCCACGCCCCCCCCCAGCATATGGTCTGCACCCAGAGTTCTAGAATATGCACCTGGGTCCCTAAGGCTAGCACCTTGATTGTGGAGGGTCAGGGGCCTAAGGTTTTGTACCCACAAATCACAGCCTGCGATGTTCCCAGCTCCAGAAATACTGCCTCCCTGTTTCGTCTGAGCCTTGAGCCGTAGGCGTGTTCAAGGAAAGTTGGGGACCCCCAAGCGTCTTTCCTGGTTGATTAGCTTGTACGATATGCTCATTAATTCCCCCCATCCTGTTATCTCTTTCCTGGGATCCCCACTCTGAAGTCCACCAGCTTCGTCATCCAGACGGCTTCTCCTGCCCACCCTGCTCTCCTCATATCCCGGCTTCCTGTTCATCGACCCGAGTCGGGTTAGTCCCAGAGTGACCCAAGAGGCTGGATGCCTAGGTCTTTGGTTTCAACATCGGCCTTCCACCCACACAGCGTCTCCCAGCAGCAGAAGTTCAAGCCTGGAACCAGCTTTCAAGGTCTTCATAGACCTGGCTGCGGGGCAAGGAAGGGTAGCGGGCACAGATGGTGCAGAAGCGTTCCCTCCAGTCACCCAGGAGCCGCACACGGAGCCGGTCTCGCCAAGCAAAGAAGCGCTGATAGCGACTCTCATTCATGCTGACAAGGAAGACAGCCAGCTCGCGGGCTGAGCTGAAGTCGTCCACGTGTACAAAGGCATCTGGTGGCACAAAAGCCTCGTAGGTGGCCCGGGGAGGTCCCAGCACCACAGGCACAGCACCAGCTGCCAGCGCATTGCGCCAAAACTTCTCAGTGATGTAGTCTCGATGCTGCGAATTCTCAAAGGACAGGTAGAAGCGGTACTGGGCCACAGTGGGCAGCAGACAGTTAGCGCACAGGGGCCGTCCACTGGCACGTCCGAACACATCCACCCGCAGGTGAGGGGCCAGCTGCCGGTACAGCTTTGCACGCTGCTGCCGCTCCTGGAAATTGCTGACCACCCAGGCAGCCATCTTGCTTTTAGCCGGCAGTGGGGGTGCAGGCCCAGAGTAGGGCTCCAATCGACCATAGGGTACAAAGATATCTGAATCGCGCCGATAGCTCAGCACCCAGTTGAAGATGCCTCGGAAGTGATGGAGACCACGGGTATTGCTGGGAGATTCCATGGAGGCCCAGACCCAAGGCTGTCCATGCGGCCTCTGTTTCAGGGGCAGGCGAGACTGTAAGGTCTGCAGCTCACGGTGATGGAAAACAACAGCGTCTGCGCTGGCCAGCAGGCTCCGGTTAGCACTCAGGAGGCAGCTAGCCATGCCGTAGGGAGTGCAGGTGTCATGGGGCAGCTCTGGGGGCCGGTTGGTGAAAGGCCAGTGCCAGATAAGGATGGTGACCGTGGGCTGAGGCGCTGGGGCACCCCCAGGAGCTGATTCCAGCTGCCAAAGGAGCCAGAGGGCCATGAGTGTTGCACCTCCAGCCAGGCCCCCCCAGGCCCGCCGCCTCCGGGTCGGGTTGCACCCTGAAGCAGGATAAAAAAGGAGAGGCCCTGTCACCCTCAGGGACACCGGTAAATCCCCATCCTCCCCCACCTGGGACGCCTCCAGGGCCAGGCACTCACCAGCACAATTCATCCACAGCTTCTGAAGTCAGTCACCCAAGGAAACGAGGTTTCAAATCACAGCTGCCTCCCCAATAGAGGCACCCTGAAATCACAGCTGCATCTCAACTCAGGCCCTGATGCTTTCCTTTCATCTACCCAAGGTGAGGGAAGCCAGGGGCCTTCCCACTTCTGCCCCGCCCTACCCCTTCAGTTTTTGGCATCAAAACCACTATCTAATCCTGTCCTCTGCTGGAAGAGGGAATTGAGACAGGAAGAAGACCAAGCCAGGGCCCCCTGCCCAACCCCGCTGGTCTCTAAAGATGACCAGCTAGGCCTACAGAGGAGGAACAGGGCGCCTGCTTGCCCTCAGGAAAAGGATAGCCCCTTTGTGAGTATCTAAGCAGAAGTGGCCCCCTCTCCAGATGAGCACCCCCATCCATGGTCCACCACACAACCCCAGGACACCCGAAGAAGAGCAACTGCACTTCCCCAGGAGGCCACAGAGGCCCCTCCCTGTAGTGACACCCACTTCCCCCAACTCCCCACTGAGCTGGCCCTGTTCCTACGGACCCTCGGGCATCACAAACTGCTGTTCTCAGAGACCATGGCACCCCACCGCTGCCACCTCTAGGCACTGCCTCGTTCACAGAATCATAATCCTTAGACAAGGCCCCATCACAGTCCGATGAGACCTTATAGCACATGCCCTCCAGGGCAGACTCAGAGCTGCGCTGGACTTCAGGAAGGCCTAAGGATGCACATCTCTCCCGGCCTAGGGACCTGTGGGCACACAAACCTTGAGCTGTAAGCTCGGCCCAAGGTCCTGGGTGGACTAGGAAGAGCTGCAGGTCACTTCCTTTCTTCCTGCTACCCCAGGAGGGGGCTTTCCAGTCTGGAAAGGGAAGGAGTCTGTGTGTCCCTGACGTGGACAGGCAGACTGGTGGGCAGGGGTTGGCATCCACTCCAGAGCAGGAAGGCTCGTCCCAGCCTCAGGTCTAGGCTTGTCTGGCTTCCCTCCAGCTGGCCCTGGTGGGCTAACCTGTATCTTGGAGGTAAGATTCCTCTCCCTCTCACCCCCGACCCCCAATCTGGAGATGCAATGACCCAGTGGGTAGCCTGGCAGGGTCACCCAGAGCTTTAACCTATACAAGGCTTTTAGCCAGGGTATTTCAGCTTCCTCCATCCCTACCAGACCCGCCACTCTGCTGCCCAGGACGCTGTGGGGTCCCATATGGAGAACAGCAAGCTTGCCTTGTCCATGTCCCCGACCTCCAGGAGTTCTGAAAGGAACTGCCAGATCTGCTGCCCCAGGGTCCCTTTTAGGGACCACCTCTTACACTTCACCCAGCCCTGCTCTGTCTCACCGCTGGGCTTCCAGGACTCCTGGCCTCCCCCAGCCATAGTCCCACATGACATGCAGCTGTTGAGACAGGAACCAAGTGACTGACAGTTACCATGGTGGGGGCAGAGGCCAGTGCTGGCGGGCGGGCGAAGGTGACTGTTTGGCACCTCGGAGGCGCCCCATCCCCCCAATGCAGGGTATAACCTCCAGATTGTGGTGGAGAGTTTGCGCAATGCCTAAAGGGGAAGAGCGGGGGTGCGATCAGAAGCCGTCTAGCTGGCTTGAGATACGACTGAAGGTGGCCACGGAGTGGGCAGCTGTGCCCTTGCCCTTCTAATCCCGCGGTGCCTGGTGGGATGACCACAGTGATATCTGCCCTTTTGACTCCGCCCCTGGCGTCTCTCTCCATCTCTCCCCGAGCAGGGTGACCCCAAGAGAGCCACACCCTGGCTTCAGACCTCACTTCACCCCACCGCACCTCTTCTCCTTGTGGCAGGAACTCAGAAGGCAGTGGGGGACCCTGCAGGAAGGGGGCCATCCTGCCAGCCTGGGGCCACAGGCTTCTGGCTGCCAGAGCCCTGCTGTCCTTCCTGTTTGTGCCGCCAGGCTGGCTGGGGCCCTTGCCCCGGCCTCACCCACACCTGCAGCCGGTTCCCTTCCTGGGTGGACTTGAAGGAACCTCCCCCACATCTGCCTTAGTACTGTGTAACTCCCCTCATGCCAACCCAGGTTGGCAGCTGCTGGGGCCCCTGATCATGAGAACATGCTAACTGGGAAATAGATTCAGAAGTTTGGCCCAGAAATGGCTCAGAATGAAAGAGGAAAAGGCGGGGGGGGGGGGGGGGGGGGCTGAGACAGCATGAGTCAAAGGGAAAGCCAGGGGCCTCAACATACCATTTCATCCTCCAGGCCTCCCAACTCACTGGGCTGTCGGGGAAGCAAGGGCACCCAACCCCCGCCCTGCAGTTTGGAGCGCACGGGATCAGGATCACACAGTCTACCCAGCCTAAGAGACCCCGTGGACGCTCCTCCCGCCAGGGCGCGGCAGAGACTACGGACAGCTGTACCACTGCGCACACAGGCTTGGGGCCGCAGGAGGGTGAGACATGCTACCTCTGAAAGTGCCTGCCCACCTGCCTGATCCTCACCCAACCTCCAAGACGGGCCAGATGCGTGCCTCGAGCTCCCCCTGGTGGCCATTCTCTGAAGTCACCTGATTGTGCTAAGGAGGGAGGGAGCTGACACATTTAACAGCGTTCTGAGGACTCGGGTTCAGGGCTTGCCTTTGGGAAAGCATAGAGATGGGGTCTTGTAGGCTTGCAGGCAGTAAAGGGGACGCCTAGGGAGCGTGCTGCTGAGAGGTAACATGAAATGATATCAGGAGCCAGCTGGGCTGGGTAGCAGGCGGACAGCCCTAAAGAGCATGGGAGAATTGTGGTCTCTCGGCCGCTCCTCTCCCATTCTTTCCCATTAAGCCTTTGGGGAATGAGCATGTCCTTGTACTTGTTCAGGTGAGACAGTTGGATGAGCTACAGATCTGCCAAGAGCTGTTTCTCTAGGGACCCATGTACCGCACCCCAAGTTTTGCATATCCTTTTCTGTTTTGCCCTAGGACACACTCCTCTGGGCTGCACAGCTGTTGGGGGGCTGAAGCTGGGGTATCCAGAATCAGGGGTCACTTCCTAGCTTCCCAGGCTGAAGGACATCACCTCCTAGGGGATGAAGCTGGGAGGACCTATTTATGTGTGTGTGTATGTTTGTGTTTGTGTATCTCTGTGTGTGCATGTCTCTGTGTGTGCATGTCTGTGATGTGTCTCTGTGTGTATCTGTGTCTGTCTCTCTCTCTCTCTCTCTCTCTTTCTCTCTCTCTCTCTCCCTCTGTGTGTGTGTGGGGGCATGGAGGATATGTACCACCTTATTTTTTTGAGGCAGGGTATTTCACTGAACATGGAGCTCACCAATTGGCTAGATGCCTAGCCAGCAAGCCCCTGGGATTTCTAGGCTTTGGGGCTACAGACACACACCTACACTCCTGCTACACTTTTTTTTAAATTACATTGGTGGGGGTTAGAGAGATGGCTCCATGGTTAAGAACACCAGCTCTCTTCCATGGGACACAGGACTGATTCCCAGCACTCACATGGCAGCTCACAACCAGCTGTAATACAGTCCCAGGGGGATCCAACGCACTCTTCTAACCTCCAAGGGCACTGCACATACATGGTGGACAGACATATGTGCACGCAAAGCACCCATAAACACATTTTTTTTAAACTAATGACATTTGGAGATGGAACAATGGCTCAGAGGTTCAGAGCACATACTACTCTTGCAGAGAACCTGAGTTCAGTTCTTTCTCTTTTTTTTTTAGTTCAGTTCTTAGCATCTATTGTGCATGGCTTACAACTGCCTATAACTCCAGCTCCAAGGAATCTGACCCCTCTTCTCACCTCTGTGGACATCCACATGCATATACCCACACAGAGACACACATACATAGACATACATTTTAATTTAGAAATAAAAATCTTTTAAATTGCATTTATTTAGTGTGTGTGTGTGTGTGTGTGTGTGTGTGTGTGTGTGTGTGTACACACATGCATCTGTGCCACGGAGCACTTGTGGAGGTCAGATGATAACGTTCTGGAATGAGCTCTCTCCTTCCATCGTGTGGGTTCCGGGGACTGAATTCAGTTCATCAGGCTTGGTAGCAAGCACATTTACCTGCTCACCTATCTTGTCAGCCAAAATCTTTTAAATTACATATTGCTTATTTGTGTGCGTGTGTATGTGGGTGTGAGTGTGCATGTATGGAGGTCAGAGGACAACTTGCAGGAATCTCTTCTCTCCTTCTGTCATGTGGGTATTGAACTCAAATCATCAGGCCTGGCAGCAGGGGCCTTTGCCCACTTAGGCCATCTTGCCTTATATGGATGCTGTGAAACCCGGGTCCTCAACTTGCACGGTAAACAGTCTAAGAAAGGAGCCATCTCTCCAGTCCCCGAAGCCAGGAGACTCTGTTTCCTAGGATCACTGACTACACCTTCTGTTCCATGCATGGTCTCCTGTAGTGGGTAGCCAGTCCAGCTTTGACGTGGAAGAACCACCCCCATTGAGGCTTCGGTAACCATGGTTTGGGAGCTTTGCCCAAATGGATGGGTGCCACCCAGGTTTGTGCTGAGGTAGAGATTATCACCCTTTGGCATCCATGTTGAGTGACATCTGGAGGTTCCGCTAAGAAGACAAAGCAGCTGAAACAGAGGCATCCCCCTGGGCTTCCTCTCCCAGGAAGCAGGCAGAGGAGCTGAGATCCTAGGGGCCAGGACTGCAGAAGGCTCAGGCGGGCTCAGGCCTCTGGCAAGTCAGAGTAGGGCTGCTGTGAGTCTGGCTTCTTGTTGGAGCCGAACAAAGCACACAGCTCAGCAGGGGCCCTGGGGCACAGAATGGAGAGCAGGTCTACTGGCACAAGGAAGTAGGGGAATGTGGCTCTGGGAACGGCCAAGCTATGCTCCTTGCCCAAGAGTTGACTGGCCAAGCCCCTGTAGACCCCAGAGTTACCCAGCTGCTCTGCAGAGTGGGCAGCAAAGGGGGAATGCACTGAGGATATCCAAAATGTCACGAAGGTGGGTCTCTAGAACGGACCAGCAGGGACAGCACCGCAAACATTGTGGACCGCCCCCTCTGGACTGAGTCTGGAACTCTGGGAAGCCAGCTCCCAGCTCTGGCTACAGCCCCGACCAGTGAGACTGATGTGCTGAGCCTCAGGTGGTCCTTTACCCTGGATGAGGCCACATCTCTCTACACCCCAGTCCTCTGTGGTCATCTCCCCCAAAGGCAGGCAGATAAGTGACAGTGAACGTCCAGGAGCTGGGCCCAGTGCTCAGCTCCCCCGCTCTCTTCTCCCACACCACAGCCCAGAGGGAAACAGGCTTATGACAAAGGCCAGCCCAGGGTCACAATGAGTGAGAGAGGGCTTTTTGCTGTGGGGGACTCTGGCTCCCAAAATACACTGCTTTGGATAAACCAGAAGCTTCAAGCAGTGTTGATCCCATTTCTTTTTTCTTTTACTTATTTCTTCTTATGTGCATTGGTGTCTTGCCTGCATGTATGTCTGTGTAAGTGTGTTGGATCCCCTGGAACTGGAGTTATAGACAGTTGTGAGCTGCCATGTGGGAGCTGGGAAATGAACTTGGGTCCTCTGGGAGAGCAACCAGTGCTTTTAACCACTGAGCCATCTCGCCAGCCCCCAATGACCCCATTTCTAACAAGTCTTCCCCCCACTCTTCAGGGACCTGCCTGGGCCTAAACAGCTTTGTCTTCTCTGTTGCAGGCTTGTCTAGAGCCTGCACCTTCTCCACCCAACACATTCTTCGGCTTTTGAATACAACCTTTGCCCCGTCCTGTTTGACCAACATCCCTGTTCTTCAGGCCCATCTACTGATGGCCTGATTTCAGCACCTCTGACCGCATTCTCTCTCTCTCTCTCTCTCTCTCTCTCTCTCTCTCTCTCTCTCTCTCTCACACACACACACACACACACACACACACACACACACACGCACACACACACACATTTACTTTATTTCAAGTGTGTAATATACTGGTAAGTGTATTGGTAAATTGTCATGTGTTGTTTGAGTTCACCTGAGAAGTTGGCTCTGGAAGTGGGGTTGCCATCCCCTCATTTCAGACCCAGACATGTTTGTCTCAAAGTGTCCTTTGAGAACACTTGTCTAGGGGTGGTCTGCCCCTTCCCCCGACTCTGTGACAAGAAGGGAAGAGAACAGAAAAAAAAGAAGTAAAGCCGGGCAGTGGTGGCGCACACCTTTAATGCCAGCACTCGGGAGGCAGAGGCAGGCAGATTTCTGTGAGTTCGAGGCCAGCCTGGGCTACAGAGTGAGATCCAGGAAAGGCGCAAAGCTACACAGAGAAACCCTGTCTCGAAAAACAAAACAAAACAAAACAAACAAACAAAAAAAAAAAACCATTCGCAACAGAAGGGCTGTGGTTTATTCTGTGATATTAAAGCGCCTACAGAAGGAAGAAGCGGGAGGTTTGGCCATGAGAGGTCAGTCATGGAGAGATGGCTCAACTGGGAACTCCAGCTGACTGCCACAACTTCCCTAGTTGGTGTCTGCTGGATGCCTGTGAGCCGAGATTTGAGGTTTCTTTCTGCTTGTATTTAATGTTGTTTTATTTGGATTTAGTCTGCTCTGCTCAGGACTTTGTCACAAACTCCAACTGAATGCCTCAGCAGGGCTTCCCCAGTAAATCTGCACCGGATGCTTGGTTTGGTTTGGTTTTTCGAGACAGGGTTTCTCTGTGTAGCCCTGGCTGTCCTGGAACTCACGCTGTAGACCAGGCTGGCCTCCAACTCAGAGATCCACCTGCCTCTGCCTCCTGAGTGCCAGGATCAAACCGCCTGGTGTGTGCTGGATGTTTTGAGCACTCAATTTGATGATGTTTTGTAATCTGTCTTTCTCCCTGCTACTTGCTATTTATTCTTTTACATGGCTTGTTGTATACGTAATAAACTCACCCATTCAAAACAGAGAGTATGGTTACGATAGATCATGATCCCAATTGTACAGAATGTAATAAGCATAGTCAGTAGGATGCCGTTTCTGTTTTTAAGGAGTGACTGCTATAAAAAGAGCAAGGGGACCGGAGCTGAAGAGGATGCTGGTGCTCCCAGAGCACTCAACCCTACATGCATCCGTGCTAGAAGCAGAGGAATAAACGTCATCCATGTCTAAAACTGCAATCCCAGTGTTAAAGGATAAAGAGTCCTCTGTAGCCTCTGTCTTCCTGACTTCCTTTGCTTACAAAGAAAGTTCATTACTCGAGACATTAGTAGGCCCCCAGACCTTAGCACAACTGACTCCCGTTGGAAGCACCATTCAGGCAGGAAAACTCAACATGTAGACAGCACCACCCGCTAAAACTAAAACAAAGACATAGTCCATCCAAGTTCACAGTTAGGTGTTTCTATCAGTGTGCTTCCCTGTATTGACCACCGGAGTTCTCTGGTGTCAGACCCTCCTCTCACCTAGTTTAAGACCTGTGCCCTCTCCTGTTGAGAACCTGAATCCTTTGGCTCTGCCAGGTTCCCCAGAGAAACAAAAAACAAAACAAAAACAAGCAAATAAAACCCCTCCACCTGTCCCACTCCAGGAGCAGAAGCACTTACTCCTGCTGGCTGTCAGGGCTGGTCCCCTGTGGAGGTGAGGAAGGGCCAGGCTGCCCATGAAGGGGGGACTGTTGTCTAAGAGGATGTACACAGGGACAGGGAAGTAGTTCCCCCAGGTGAGCATTCCCTCTGCTCCGTGCCTACTCTAAGCAGCCCTGGGGAAGGGGAAGTTCCCCTGGGCCGAGCCCGAAGGAGAAGAGAAAGTTTCACTCCTTTCTCTTTCATGATTTAAGTCACTTTTTTTTTTTTTTTTTTTTTTTTTTTTTTTTTTTTTTTTTTTTTTGAGACAGGGTTTCTCTGTGTAGCTTTGCGCCTTTCCTGGATCTCGCTCTGTAGCCCAGGCTGACCTCGAACTCACAGAGATCCGCCTGGCTCTGCCTCCCGAGTGCTGGGATTAAAGGCGTGCGCCACCACTGCCCTTCAGATACTGCTAGTTTGATGAAAACAAACAAGTTAACTCTGGGTCAAGATCTTCTACTCACAGCACCCCACCGTGCGGCTGAGGTCCTCCTCTGAGGAGCACCAGAACTCTGGCTGTCTAATGACTGTGTGACCCAGTACCAGGCCGTGTTCCCGGCCCACTCTTCAGTCTGGCTTGAGAAAGGCACCACCATCAATTTGGCTACCCTCTTTCCTGATGACGCCGGTGCTCATCCATGACCGTCAGGAGAGGAAAGGTGAAACCAGGTACATGGGAGCTGCAAGAGTTACTTTAGCCAAAACGATTTGGGCCCAAGCTTGGTACCTCGGCCCAGAGAGTACAACTGATCGGTCTGACCCAGGCTCTCTGATGGGGAAAAGGATAGTCCACCACTATATTCGTGGGCAGTTAGTCGGTATACTTTTACTATGGGGCATGTCCACGGTATTATCTAAAGAGAAAGGAGGCTTGTTGTCGCTGGGAAAAAGGACGTTAAAAGAAGTCTTGGTTCTAAGAGAGGCTATTTGGCTGCCCCTCCACATTGCTGTCCTTCATTTGGGCTGCTAATCTAGCTGCTGACAAACAGCCCTAAAACCAATGGGGCCGGTTGATATTCTGATGCCTAACATGGCCCGGTGCTTGAGACTTCATGGTAAAGAAGAAATGGACAACTCAGTCCCACAGGTTGGTAGAGGGCAGAATTGCCAGGACTCTGGTAACCAACCTTCACCATGCTATTCATCTGGGGCCCACAAAACTTTCTGAGTTACTCAGACCAAGGTATTTTGTTTGTTTGTTTGTTTATTTGGTTGGTTGGTTGGTTTTTTGAGACCGGGTTTCTCTGTGTAGCCATGGCTGTCCTGGAACTCACTCTGTAGATCAGGCTGGCCTCGAACTCAGAGATCTTCCTGCCTCTGCCTCCCGAGTGTTGGGATTAAAGGTATGTGCCACCACTGCCCAGCCAGACCAAGGTATGCTATACCTAAACTAGACAGCCTAACTCAGGATGTCTCAGCTGGATGCCAGGTTTGGGCTCAAATGAATCCAAAACAGAGGGCCTTGCCCAAGGGTCCAACTGAGAGACCAATAACCCAGTGAACTCTGGGAAAACTGACCCAAGATCCGGCCTGCTGAGGGAGGATAAAAGTACTTGCTAGTTTTTATAAATACCTTTCCAGGGTGAGTAAAAGTGTTCCCTACCCTGATAAAACTGCTCAACAGTATCTTAAAAAGTTCTTCCAGTGCCGGGCAATGGTGGCGCACCCCTTTAATCCCAGCACTCAGGAGGCAGAGCCAGGCAGATCTCTGTGAGTTCGAGGCCAGCCTGGTCTACAGAGTGAGATCCAGGACAGGCACCAAAACTACACAGAGAAACCCTGTCTCGAAAACCAACAAGCAAACAAACAAACAAAAAGCTCTTCCAGAAACTGGTCCCCTGATTTGGTCTCCCCCTAGCAATGGGGTCAGACAATAGCCTGGCTTTCATGACCAAAAACTCAATTAATAGCTAAAACTTTAGATATATATTTAAAACTTCATTGTACATACAGACCTCAGAGTTCTGGCCAGGAGCAAGAATAAACAGGATGTTAAACAGACAAACAAACTTTAACAAAACTCTCAGAGTCCAGGGAAGAACAGGTAAGCCTCCTTCCTCTGCTTTGGCCCACTCCACCCCATATAGGGAGGGATTTATCCCCATGAGATTTTGTTTAGAAGATCTTCCCAACTACTTCCCAGGTCAGAGAGCAGCAGTTGGCAGAACGCTCCCAGCATTCCTTCCTCAAGTCCCTGCTGGCCCTCCAGATCCCTAAAGTCTAGTCCCTGGACTACCCTAGAGACCCAGCTGACCTCTGAGTCCACCACCAGTTTTCCATGTTACAGTCCAGTGACACTGTCTGGGTCAAGCAGGTAGCCCAATGGGCACTGAAACCAACTTTAAATGGACTCTACACTGCGATTATCTCCATCCCTACGGCTGTGAAGGGAGCTGGTATTACACCATCAATCCACCACACAAAATGTATGGAAGCCACAGATGCTGCCAAATGGACTGTCTCCAGACTATGCACTCGTTGAAATTAGGGTTTCACCAGCCCCCAGGCCTTGCCCCTCCCTGCCCCTCTACCTCCTCCTCAGAACTGTGGAAGACAGGGTTATGGTCCAGTCCCCACTGCCCTCAGACCTGGACCTGAGAACTAAGAAAAACAGATACAGGGAAGGCATTAGCTAGTGTGACTACAGACCAGCAACCAGCAACATTCATTTTGACCTTTGCTCACTGACGCCCACTTTAAACATCTGAGTGTACTGGAGAAGGGAAAGATACAGGAGTTTATCTTTTGAGATGGGAATACAGTTTATAATTCTATGTATGCCCTACAGCTGGGCCCCGTGGTAGCCAGAAACAAGGGATTTTTCTACTGCAAAAATTGGGGTATAAAACTAAGGCTTCCTGGAAAGTTCCTTTAAAAAAAGATTCTGGGGCTGGAGAGATGGCTCAGAGGTTAAGAGCAGTGACTGTTCTTCCAGAGGTCCTGAGTTCAATTCCCAGCAACCACATGGTGGCTCACAACCATCTGTAATGAGATCTGGTGCCCTCTTCTGGCCTGCAGTCATACATGCTGTATACATAATAAATAAATAAATCTTTAAAAAAAAAAAAAAAAAAAAAAAAAAAAAAAAAAAAAAAAAAAAAAACAAAAAAAAAAAAAAAGATTCTGACCTTTGAAAAACAGGAAAAATGTAGGGAATCAAACTCTACCTCACAGAAAGGGACCCTGGGGATAGAATTAACCAATCGTAGCCAAAACTCAGCCAGGACTGCTGGTTATGCTTAGACACCCAGCCCCCATAACACATAGCATAGGAACTAACCAGACTGTCAGCCCAAATGAACATTAGAGGACTTACAAGGGACTGCAATTGTCTAATAGCCAAACCTTTAACCTCTTATTCTGTCTTACGGATTACCTCATATGGATAACAACAATATTACTGAGCCCCTGAGACCACTTGGTCTCTGACTCATTTGACTAAATGTGCCTCTTCTGATGCTCTCCAAACTAAGTAGATAGGCTGATCAGGGCCAGATGCATTAAAATAACAGTTAGATTCCCTTGCAGGAGTGATCCTACAAAATTGGGGAGGCTAAGACTTACTTCTCATGAGATAAAGAAAACTCTGTATGGCTTTGCAAAAACAAAACACTCCCCCCAAAAAACCTATTGTTTCTATGCTAGTTGATCAAGAGCAATTAAAAAAAAAATCTTGCCATGATTTAAAACAAAACAAAACTTGTCTGGACAGTGGTGGTGAATGCCTTTAATCCCAGCACTTGGGAGGCAGTGGCTGGCAGATTTCTGAGAGTTTGAGGTCAGTCTGGTCTACTAAACAAGTTCTAGGACAGCCTGAGCTACACAGAGAAACCCTGTCTCAAAAACAAAAAACTAAAAACCAAACAAAAAACCTCAAAAAGACAAAGAGACAAAGACATACATCATCAGGTAATTGATGCCAGTTTCTGTGCTCTCAGTCTCCCTGGTAACACTCTGCTGTCAGCACTGACTGGGCCTGCAGTCTTAAACCATATGGCCAATTATGTATCAGTTCAGTAAAATTAATGGACCAACTACACTTCTTTAGAACAAGATGAGTACAAGATTTGACTCATCCACTAAGGCTGGTGGGGAATGTAACAAGGCCCCAGACCTTAGCACAAATGACACCATGATAGGAGTACCATCCAGGCCATAAAACTCAGCGTGTAGACAGATAGTACCACCTACCAAAACTAAAACAAAGGCCTACGCCATCAAAATCCATAGTTCTGGGAAAGTCCCTAAATGTACTAACCTTGATTTTTGGCTTCTGTAGTTCTGGCTTACTGTTCTTGTTAACTGAAATATGTCAAGCCAGGATATGTTTTTTGTGCTTAAAAGTTCATCCTGAGAAATGCTCAGTGCTACACTGGGATCCCGAACACCCAGTATAGTCACTGACCAGCTAATAAAGACTTCCTATTGGCTTAAACCCATGTCTAAGCAGTCTTCTCTGGTGAATGCCACACAACAAAGGTCTCTGATAATTCCACAGGCTCTTGCTGAAATGTAAAACTTTCTCTATTCTCAAACTCTGTAAGATGCAAGTGAGAAAGAAAAAGAAAAAAAAAAGCAATAAAGAGGTTGGCTTGAGACTTACAACAGGGGAAAAACTTAAGAGTTTAATGATATGTATGGACAGGCAATTTTCATTTGCAATCCTAGGCCATGTATGTCATTTGTATTGAAATCTTGCTTATAGAAATGAAATACGAGACAGTCAGGAGATAAGGGAGGTGTTGATAAGGATATAATTTTGGTTGGAAAGAAAATAATATTTCAGATATGGATGGATTTTATATAATAAAATGAGAATTTGTCCTGAAAGATAAAAGATGAGGACAAAATAAAAATTCAAAGCCTTAACACTAAATTACAGAAGGACTGAGTGAGTTGAGTACAAGATCTGTGGGTAGGATTTTAAAACGATGAATGTTTAATGATTAAAGGTTATTAAAATCTCTAGATATTGTGGTAACATTTACAGTAACTTTTAGAAAAGAATTTTTAGAAAAAAAGAATATATGTCTAATCAAGATAACTACTAGAGTTGGGAATAACTGCTTGGGGAAACTGAGTCATGGCAAAAATCAAGACTTACTTAAAATTTTGTTTTCTAAGCTTTATCTAAATGTTACACAGAACCTAAAATTACAAAGCTAAACAACACAAAAAAAGGCGGGTGTAGGGTGGTGCACATCTTTAATCCCAGTACTTGGAGGCAGAGGAAGGCAGATCTCTGAATTCCAGGACAGCTTGGTCTACAGAGCAAGTTCCAGGTCAGCCAGGGCTATATAGAAAAATTCTGTCTCAAAAAACCAAAAAATAAAATAAAATAAATCACAAAGCTAGTAAAGCAGTCTTTTGGGGGTGTTTACCAAAATTTGGAGGCTTACACCAATGAGGATAAGAGGCTCAAAAAGGACAACCAAGATTTGGGCCCTTGCCCTCCATGGTCAGCTAGGACCCAGGTGTGGTGGTTTGATTGTAATTGGCCCCCAGTAAGACCATAGCGAGTGGCACTATTAAGAGGTGTGGCCTTGTTGGAGGAAGTGTGTCACTGTGGAGGTAGGCTTTGAGGTTTCATATACTCTCAAGCCATGCCCAGTAAGACAGACCATTTCCTGCTGCCTGTGGGTCAAGATGTAGAACTCTCAGCTCCTTTTCCAGCACCATGTCTGCCTACATGCTGCCCTGCTTCCCACCATGACAACAATGGACTAAGCCTCTGAACTGTAAGTCACCCCAATTAAATGCTTTCCTTTATAAGAGTTGCTGTGGTCAGGGCTGGAGAGATGGCTCAGTGGTTAAGAGCACTGGCTTCTCTTCCAGAGGTCCTGAGTTCAATTCCCAGCACCACATGGTGGCTCACAACCATCTATTGTGGGATCTGATGCCCTCTTCTGGCATAAAGTCAACAGAGCACTCATGTACATAAAATAAATAAATCTTAAAACAAACAAAAAAATAGTTGCTGTGGTCATGGTGTCTCTTCACAGCAACAGAAACCCTAACTAAGACACAAGGGAACACTGGGACCACTTCTAATAGGTTTTCTTTCTTTCATTTATTTTTTTTAAATTTTATTTACTTGTTTGTTTAAGTTTGTTTGTTTATTTTTGGAGACAGGGTCTGACTATGTAGCCTTGGCTGGCCTGGAGCTTGCTACTCAGACCAGGTTGACCTCAAGCTCACAGAGATCTGCCTGCCTCTGCCTCCCAAGTGCATGGCCGCTATGTCCAGCTCACCTATCTTCTTGATCGGAGACGCCATAGAGTCTCCAGAGAATAGACTGAAGCCAATGCGCACATTCTACAGGAAGGAAAGTCAATGGAGAGGGACAAAGGAAGTCGTGTGCTCAGCAGGATCCTGACCCATCCCTGCAGGCGGCACAACTATCAGAGAAAAAACTAAGGAGTCAGGAGGCTCCTTTCAACACATTCACTTAGTTAGGCATGCCATTAATCCCAGCAGTCAGGAGGCAGCGGCAGGCACATCTCTGAAAGCTCGAGGCCAGCCTGGTCTACAAAGTGAGTTCTAGGAGAGCCAAGGGCTATGCTATTACACAGAGAAACCCTACCTCAAACAAACAAACAAACAAAGACACACACACACACACACACACACACACACACACACACACACTCAGGACTAAAAGTATGTCAGCTGTCATAGTCACAGATCATTTTCCAAACCATATAGAAGACAGGGCCAGTCAAATCCCAGCTCTACACATGCTTTGGGCAGGTAAGGCTCTAAGCAATATAACTTCCCTTACTTAAATCCCTGCCTCATGTACCTGGCTGTAGGTACATTGTGTTCCTCAGGTCTCTCTGCCTGGCCTGTCTCCCTCCCCCACCAACTCATTATAGGGGTCCAGGAGTCTGTCCCCTGTAAGAATCCCACAGGCCTATATGGCTATTCCCTTAACTTTCTGTCCTAGGTAGATAACAACCTGGAATGGCATTGGCTACTCACAGCAAGGCATATGCAAACTACTCCCTCTCCTACCCTTTTTATCCCACAGAATGGGTCTTCAGAATCTCACCACCTTTGGGATCCTCTTGCCCTTGCTATTCCTAAACTCTAGGGCAGAAGAGTGAGTAGTAGGGGTGAGTCCCCACTGTGGAGGGTGAGGGATAGCCTGTGTTTGATTCTCCTCCAGTCCAAGTCCCTTATAGAGGTACCACCTCTCTCTGGAGGTGCAGAGAAGGTCCCAGGCCCTCACTCAATGTCCATCCACCACGGCTCCCAGGGAGGTAGGCCAGAAGCCACTCACAGGTTTGAAAAAGACTTTAATTGGCTTTTATCTCCAGAACTCTCTACCCATGCCTGGGCTCTAGGGGTCCTGGACTAGTCCCTCCAGTTTGAGGGTTCAGACCAGGCAGAGAATGTGCAAGCAGATGCTAGGTCTCCCGCATAAGGTGGAGAATCTCCCTGGCAAGGAAGCCCAGGGGCTGGTGCCTCCCTCCTGCCAGAAGCATGCAGAGGGTCACAATGCTGTTCTTTTCCATGGGGAACACCAGGACTTGCTTCTCTCATCGGTGGGCCGTGGGCTGCAGGCAAGTGGGCATCACCCTAGGAGTCACTGCAGCGGAGGTGAGGAATGGGGACCGGGCACTGGTGCCGACAGCGAGGAATGGTCAAACAGCGGGTTGCGCACCTCCATCTCCCCTGTCTGTGAAGACCCTGGGTCAAGCTCCCGGCAGCAAGGCCTGAGACAGCAAGATGAGGAGACGCCCTAGCCCGTAAGCCCGTCCACACCCCCAGAGCACTCACCGGTGCCAGGCCTGGGCACTCATACACCGTGAAGTCGCCATCTTCGTTCTCCTCATCGGAGGAGGCTGACTCCAGTTCCTTTGGAGGTTCCTTATGCCTAGCGGGGGTGAGATAGCTGAGTCCCCTGCGCACTCTCCAGGGGACAGGGGCCCAGAGGTAGGTGCTCAATCTGCCGTTGCCCTGGGTGTGGGCTGGGGTAGGGGTGGGGGGGGGAGGGCTAGAAAGTAAGAGGTTGGGTGCAGGTGGGGAAGGGCTACCAGGTGAGGTGTGTGGGTGGGGCGAAGGCGCAGGGGGAAAGTGGCTGCTTTTTCAGGCTAGGGACGCTCACCGCTCCAGGCACAGCATCTGCTGTCTCTGGTGCTGGTAGTGATACATCTCAGCGCTGTGCGCCAGCCGCTGATCCCCGGGCTGTGGAAGGGGGCGGAAATGTCAAGCAAACGCTGGGGCGCCCGGAATAAGAGCGAGCCTGGTGGGGGAGGAGCTACGCACCGAGATTCGCGGTGTTGAAGGTGAAGTGGGCGCCTTGGCTGTGGCAGCATAGTCGGCCTTCTGAGTCAGGCGAATCTCTCGCTGTAGCCTGAAAGGGGTTGGGGTTGAGAGGGTTGGTACGGAGCTGAAGGTCAGACCCCGCCCACCAGCTGGGGTCAGCGACTCACCTACACCAGCAGAGGGCTGCCACGGCCAGGGCGGCTGTGCTCGCCAAGCAGAAAGCCAGGATCAGCACTGTGGGAGAGAGGGGCATTGTGAGGAGCCGTCTGAGCAGGGTCCTTAGTCTGCCTCCCATCCCATCTCCTTTGTGCCTCCTCCTTCGACCCGCCACATGCCTGTCCCTTACTGCCAACCTGGACCTACCAAGGGTGAGGCCATTTCCATGTCTGCCCTGGGGCTCCAGCGGGGACATGTGCACAGGCCCAGAAGATACAGGGGAGCCCAAGGAGGCGTGGGGCGTGGGCTGGGAGGTTCCATGAGTGGAGGGGAGGCCGGGCTCCAGTCCTTGACCCCACCGTGAGAATCCCAGAGTAGCTGCTGAGAGGCAGGCACATAAAGTCAGCGGGCCTTGACTTTTACTCAAAGAAGCAGGGTCAGGGAAGCGAGCAAGGGGCAGAGGGTGGGGATGAGGGGTGGGGGTGGGGGTCCTCACCAGGCTCCAGGAGCTTCTGTGCAGCCTCAGGCAAGGGCTGCGCTGTAACAAGCCTTGAGTGCCCAGCCTCCTTCTCCTTCAGTGCTAGTTCCTGGGCCAGAGAATCGATCTCCTCTTCCAGTCTGGGCTGGGGCAGGTCCTCCCCTGAGGAGTGTGAGGGGCCATCAGAGAGAGAGGCCCCAGACCCTTTAGACAACACCTGCAGCAGGCAGTCTCCTGAGATGGATGGAGGGACCCATCCAAAGTTTCACCATCCTGGGTTACCATGGCGACAGCTGAGGGAGCTTCTTTAAGTACCAGGGGATGGGGGGTGGGAGGTGGAGAAAAAGGCTAAAGGGATGTGCAGAGGCCCATAAGAGGGGAAAGGAATAGAATCCCTTATCCTAGTGTGCCCAGAGAGCTAGGCAGAGCACTAAGACAATCCATTTCCTACCTTGACCACCCCCAGGTACCTTCTCTGCCCAAGAGGAGAAAGGAAATCCTGAAGAAACGGAGAGAAACCAACGTATACCCAAATATCTAGGCTTCTCCCAGTTCCGCCATCAGAAAGGGAGTCTGTGGGGGTGGGCAGGGGGCCGGGCCCCGATTGGTTCTCACTTTGTACCTCCCACGTGGGACCCCAATCTCCAGCAGTCCTCTGGCCTTTTCTCAGGGCCCCTCTTTACCACTTCTTCCCAGGAACCCTGGCTGGCCACATCCCCAGCACCTCTCGGGGAAAACCCTCATCACCTGAAGGGACATCCAGATAGACTTTAGGACAGCTGTCACTATCACAGGGCTGGTACTTCCAAACATGCTGTGTGGAGTGTACAGGGTAAGTGAGCAAAGGAAGGAGCCGGTGGCCTAGAGAGTGCCGACGCAGACGCCTGGGGCAGCTTTTGGCAGACTTATGTTCCAAGCCCTAATGTTCTGACCTCTCCTCTTCCTGAGGTCATCCTTTACCCTAGGAGGACTCAACTGCCATAGACCTCAGCCTAGTTCCAACACTGGGCTAGCACCATCTTGAAAGGATAAAAGGGCTTGTCACTCCTAGAGTGACAAGAGTTCCAGGCTGGTCTTGGACCTGAGTGCTCCACAAAGCTCAGGAGGATGGGCCTGCAGGGCAAGGCAGGAAGGGAGGGAAGGGATCTCACCCATCCATTTCCCCTGAGTCTATACTCTGGCATACCAGAAGACTGGTGCATCCTGGGCACACAGAGCCCTTGCTGGTCCTCCTGGAAGGACTGAAGGCATGGTCCACAGGCATGCGCTCCCGGTGGGCATCTGGCCCGCCTCTTCAGGGCACAGTCCAGGCTTCCAGGACAGGTGGGAGCGTCTGAGGAAGAAGCAGAGGCATGGCCCATCTCAGCCCGCTTGGCTGAGTCTCAGGGCGACAGCAGCCCTGCTTAGAAACCCCTCCTTCCACAGAGCTGGCCAGGCCTGTCTCCTGCCATTGTTCTGGGCAGGCCCTGCCTTCCTGCTGCCAAGTCTCAGAATCAGGAAGCCAACAGTCCCAAGTCTTTGGAGAACTACCCTGCCCCATCCATTCCTCCCAGTCCTGCTTCCAGGCCTAAGCCTTACCCTTAAAGAAGAACTGATCCTAACTGTCCAGTCAGACTCCAGAAAAGGACTGTATAGTCCTCCAAGGCTGGCTTTTGACCTTTGTGTGGCTCAGAGTGAGCCAGGACCTTTCATCCAGATTGCTACTGAGGACAGAGCTCTATTCTCTCTTTGGCTCAGGAGCAGCAAAGGATGCTGGGTAGCCATTTCTCCTAAACACTGGGTGTTCTCCCTAGACACCATCACATAATCCTACAACCCTAGAGCATAGTCTAGCAGGCCACAGAACAAATGCCTAGCCTTTGTCTTTAGAGCAGAGAGAAGCCACTGGTATTTGGGAGACCAGCTCAGATGGAGCTATCTAGATACAATGAGGGCATTGAGAGGCCTGGGCTGGACAGCACTGGGGATGCCAGTCTAGTCATAGTTCCCAGTCACATTTTTTGTCTTCCTCATTTGGAGCCCAGAGCGTGATGTTCTGCTTACACATGCCAATTAGGACCATGCTGATGGAGGTAGATAGAACAGTGACCCTCATGCCTCAGTTTCTCCTGTGGGGTGTATAAGTTCAGTTGCTTCAAAACTAAGGAACATTTCCAACCTGGGACCCTGGTCCCTGTCCCAGGAAGCCAGCAGAGCCAAGGGAATACCCAGCAGGACATCAACCTTGCCTGGTGAGTGTCTCTGGCCAATCCAGTCCTTCCTCTCCTTAGCCCAGCCACCACAGCACACCACAGGCAATGCCAGTCGGCCCCCTGGGATGTGGAGAACATTCTGCAGCCTTTGGCTTAGTTTCCTTTTGTAATCTGACACTCTACATCTACTGGAAAGAAGTTCCAGCAGTCCTGATGGCAGGTGTGACACTGAATCCCAGGCCAGGCCCTTCTATCCTCCATAGGCTGGATCACCAGACTCCAGTGACAGTGATCTGGGCTTGGAATAGTTAAACATTAAACCTGTGCCAGGAGGTTTACATGGACTCCACCCACCAGCTAAGCTCCAGGGAGCCACATAGTCCCTGCCCCTGGTGCTGATAACCTCGTCAGATCTATACTAGAGGTGTGTAGCACAAGGCTGGTTTGGGCCTGCAGGACCTCCCTAGCCCACCAGCGTATTGTTTAATCTTGGATAGAAAGACCCTCTCCAGCCTGGGTGTGATGAGGAGGTCCCACGAACAATGGTAACTGGAGAGTAACTGGTATTGTACCCATGCTGGGCTACTGGCCCTCCAGGTGTGGTAAGGGGATGCTTAGGGACAGATGGGTCAAGCTAGGTCTCTGTATTCAGCTACCATGGCCAACGAGCAGAGGCCAGCACCTGCTCAAGAAGGGGTTCAGCACCGGCCCTGTAGTCCCACTCCTGAGGGGCTCCACTGGGGAGGCAGGCTCGTCAGCAGGTGGCCTGTACTACCTCTGGTCTGGCCCTCCACCCTCCCCAAGAGTCTCTTCCAGTCACGTCAACCTTCAGTCCAGGGTTGTTTGCCCAGGAGGAGGCCGGCCCGGCTCTTAAGGCCCACACACAGAACAATCTCGTTCGAGTCCCATTTGTGCCACAAACCAGTCACCTCTCAGTGCCTCCGTTTCCTCATCTGTAAGCTGGGCTCAAAGCACCTCCCCTTCAGAGTCCCAGAACTCAATGAGCATATGGGCACCCTCTCCCACCTCACTCCCTTCGGGGAGATATGATTTGGATCCTGTAGCTTCAGGACCCATCTGGCAAGAATGTTTTCCCAGACTGGGCTCACACTCTTTTGAAGGGTCAACATACAGACCTCAGTCCAGAAGACAGGGTGGCACTGTGCCCTCCAGGGCAGGGGATGGGGGCAGCTTGACCCCACTAAGTTGGAACGAGACCCTAATGGGCCTGGAACTCTTAGACTCTGCCATGGGAACCCACCCCAAGACAAGGCTGACAGCAGCAAAGGCCCACAGACACCGGGAACAACCTTGCCGATTGGAAACGGCAGAGACACAGAAACAAAGACACAGGATCCCCTCTGAGGGCCACCGGGAACCAGATGGCTGCAGACGCCCAGAAAGACATCCGGAGACACACGCCGAATTGGCTCAGGGACCCAGAAACAAAGACCAGAAGCTCATGAAATCTACGTTCGCCCCCAGGAACCTGAGAGAAGACTCATCCAACCTGGCCTTCAACGGGCCTGACCTGTTTACCCAATCCGTGCCCAGCGGACCGGACCTGCCTGGCCTGCGGGCCCGGGTAAAGCCAGGGCGGTGGCAGGGAGGACGAGGGTGGCGCCGGGGGTTAGGATTCCCCGCCCGGCGATCCCGGCCCCGGAGCGCCCCGCAGCCTGCGCCCAGAGCGATAGCTCACCCGGGCGGCGGGCGGTGGCACTGTTCAGGGCCGCTCCAAGGATGAGGCCGGAGAGCAGCAGCCGCAGCAGCCGCAGGTGCCGCGAGGAAGGCGGAGGGACCGGCGTCGCCATGCTTCAGCGCCGCCACCCGGGCAGCATGGCACCCCGCGCCCCCGGGCTCAGTACCGGCTCCGGGAACCGTGACTGGAGAAGCCGGGAAGCGAGAGGGGGCGGAGGAGGAAGAGGAAAAGAGGAGGAGGCGGCGCTGACGCTGCGGCAAAGGATCCGGGATGCGATGGAGGATCAGCGGCCAGAGGAGCGTGTAGGGAGTGCGCCTGCGCGCTCCACCTGCGGGGGCGGGACATCTCCAGGCTGAGCCCCCTCCCTCTGCGACCTGTTGAGGGTCCCCTTTCTACAGGCGACTAAGTGCCTCGGGCCCTCCAGCCTCTGCAGCAGAATACCTTCTCATTACCCAGAAATCTGTTTTAGGATTGTGGGCGTCCCAAGATACATGCCTTCCTCTTAGTGGTCCGACTGCCAAACCGTAGACCCTATTAGAGCGGAGGGCCTCAGACTAGGCGAACACCAGGAGCAAACACTGGCTGTCCTGGAACTTGCTGTGTAGACCAGGCTGGCCGTTGCAGGCTTGCAAACCGGATCAAAGGATAAACAGGTGCACAGAGACGCACAGGTGTACTCAGAGACGCCTCCGGGCTTTTCTAAGCCACGAAGTAAAGCAAACGCAGCAGGCTCACAACTAGATCGCTCCTAACGCCAGTTTCCGAGTGAGTCCACAAGGGGGCAAAAGTAAATTGACGTTGCTGCTGACAGGCGTCTGGGAGCTGTCCAAGGTGGTCACTGTCCCAGGTAATGGTTTTCAGTTCCCTTGAGCCACAACATGGAGCATTCACGGTGCCTTGTATTCATTCTTCACTTCCAGTCCCCTGAGAACACACCCCATCCCATCCAGAGACCTCCCACTGACTCAGTCAAGAAAGCAAGGTTGAAGCTAAGTGTGATGGTGGACTCCTTTAATCCCACCACTCGAGAGGCAGAAGTAGGAGGTTATCTGTGAGTTCGAGACCAGCTTGGTCTACATATCAAGTTCCAGGACAGCCAGGGATACACAGTGAGACGCTATCTTAAAAATGTAAAACAGATACCGGGCGGTGGTGGCGCAGGCCTTTAATCCCAGCACTTGGGAGGCAGAGGCAGGCAGATCTCTGTGAGTTCGAGGCCAGCCTGGTCTACAAAACAAGTTCCAGGATAGTCAGAGCTCTTACACAGAGAAACCTTGTCTCAACCCTACACACACACAAATATAAAACAGAAAAAAAATCTTGGCAGGCAGTGGTGGCACACACCTTTAGTCCCAGCACTCAGAAGGCAGAGGCAGGTGGATCTCTGTGAGTTCTAGGTCAGGCTGGTCTACAGATCAAGCTCCAGGACAGCCAAAGCTGCACAGAGAAATCCTGTCTCAAAAAAAAAAAAAACAAAAAAAAACAAAAAAAAAAACAAAAAAACCAAAAAACAAAAATGTAAAAGAGAAAGACAAGAAGATTGATTTCCCCAATCCTGTATTTCTCTCAGTCCCTCGGGCTCACAATGTCAAAGTGGAGACTTGCTGTTGTAGGTTTACAAAATGTATCAAAGAATGACGCTGTGTGTGCCTGTGCACCCCCAACCCAGCCCTCACAACACTGACTGAACAGAACTTGTGTCTGAACTCATTTCCCATAAAAGAGGCAGGGGAGAAGTAGCATACCCAGGCCATTCTTTTCTACTTAGAGAATACAGAAACTTAGGTGTGGAATGCAGGGCTGTTGACACTTCTGGAGCCTCTGCAGTGGGGTGTGTGTGTGTGTGTGTGTGTGTGTGTGTGTGTGTGAACAACCTCGGGGTGCATCCTCAACCCCTACCTATGTCACCAAGGGGGACCTGAGGTTTGTTAGGGTTTTGTCAATCACAGAGGACTCAGACCCAGGGACCACCCAGACCAGTGTAGAGGAGTGCCTTCGTCGCCTCAGGTCTGGTCCAGAAAGGAAGGAAGCAGGAAAAGCCAGTATCTTGGAACCAGGCTAGCCCTGAATAACCAACACAGCTGGAAGGGGGACCAGCATCAGAAGGGTGCCCCACCCTACGAACACTTCACTGCTTTAGGAAAAGTCTTTTATTACAAAATTTTTACAAGTAGGCATTGAACTGACTCCTAGCCTGTAGGCTCTGGTGGCTGCCTTTCTAAAGGCCCAGACTATGCACAGGAAGTTCCAGGGCCCTGAAGATCAGAACAAAGGTCCCTCTCTGAACGGACCTCACCCTGAGTCACAGGCTGAGACCTGACACCCCAGGAAGAGAGAGGGGGGAGAAATACTTGAGAACTCGGGGCTGGAGAGGCCTGCAGGGGCCTACCAAGGCTTTCTGTGACTGTAGATGTCGATCCCCAGGCTGACTCAGTGTCAGAGGTGTCCTGGGGGTTGCCAGCAGCTCCCAGTGCACCCCTAGAGGGCGCCGGGGGACTTGGCGGAGCGCACCTGACGCAGGACCAGGACCAGCGCCGCCAAGAGCAGGACGGCGAAGAGCAGGAGGAGAGCGACCCAGGAGCTGAAGTGAGTTCCCTTACGTAGTCTCGGAAGGTCAGCCGGAATCAGGTTGGTCAAATTCAGCATGTAGCCCAGCGCCCAGCCGACAGCGGTGTCGGCGGCCTAAGAGGGGGCGGGGCGTCAGCTTCCAAGAGGCCGCGCCCCGAATCCTCCCGCCCCACCCATCACCCACCTTCTTTTGGAAGACCACTCCGCTGAAAGAGCGCTCATCAAAGCGGTAGCCGCGGCTTAGTAGCTGCTGTATGAACATGGCTCCGGCGCAGTAGTCAGCCAGGCGGGCCTGCTGCCCTGGCACTCGAGCCTGGAGCTAAGAAGAAAGCAAGACATCGTTAGATTAAGAACCACGACGAGGAACTATGGCCCAAGGGGTAAGGCGCCCTCCCTACAGCTCAGGCCGGAAATACACAGAAAGACCTAGTCCAAGACGCCCTTCCCAGGCAGACACTCCTCTGGGATAAACCACATGACTGCTGGAAGGCCTTGTGTCCTTCCTTCCAACAGCCAGATGGAGAGGACAGCAAGGGTAGCCACTAGGAAGCAGGAGAGTAGCACCCTTGCACCATAATCAAAGGAACAGAGGGCCGGCCTCGAATGCTGCTCTCTGACTACTTGGCCCCACTTTTCCGAGACCTTGAAGTGTGCCTAAGACTAGGAGGTCCCATTTCTCCAGATTTGGTGGCCACCTCACACTCCAGCTATCCAGAGCTCTCTATTCTTCCTTACCTGGAACTAGTATTCAGCCCGCGGCCAGAACCAGAAATCTGGTGGCATCTTCAACTCCTCCAGGCATACCCCAAGCCCTGCTGAGTCTCTCCTGAGTAGTCTTTTCCCACTGGTGAGACATTCTTTGCCACACTCTGTCCTAGACACCTGCCTTTCTGTCCCTCCCTGCCTGCTTTGAGCTCCCTGTTGCCACAGAGCCTTTGCAGTCCCACTTGCTCTCCAGCCCCCCTGGGGTGGGAGAGATGGCTCAGAGGTTAAGAGCACTGGCTGCTCTTCCAGAGGACCCAGGTTCAATTCCCAGCACCCATATGGCAGCTCACAACTGTCTGGAACCAGTAGATCTGACACCCTCACAAAGTCATACAGGTCAAACACCAATGCATATAAAAATTAATGAATTAATTCATAAATTTAAAAAAAAGATCAGGCCCCAAGGAGACCACTGAATTTCTAGCTTACCCAGTCCCAAGCTCCCCCTCTGGACATTTCTTGAGTCTACCCATGACAGTCAGCAGTCTGAAATGACTGGGTCTCTCTATACGTAGGCAAATGAATGGCCCAGCCTCCCGCTCAGTCCTGGAGAATATGGGGGACAGGCCTCACCTCAGCCCAGGTCTGGTTGCAGACGATCTCTGTGGCTGCCTCCAGCTGCTGCAGGGTTCCCACAGGCAGCTCCATCACCGTCCTCAGGAAGTCCACCGTGTAGTAGAAAGCAGAAAAGGCCTGTGGGAGAAGGGATTGTGCAGTCGTACTCCCACAAGACCCCAGATGCTTAATGCCTTCGGCCCCCACAGCCCTCTACCCAGACTCACTATGAAGTTCCCAGTCAGAGGGGGCTGGAAGACCCCGTTGAAGGAGCATTGGGAAAAGGGGCAGGAGGAGAAGTTGAAGAGCCCAGAGACCAGGTCTCGGCAGAGCGCAGGGCTGCTGGTCCCCGAGACTCTGACAAGGGTACTGCCATTGAAGGTCCGAGGTCGCTGGCCCACAGTGCATGGTGACTGGTAGACTTCCCGGAGCAGCACTTGGGTGGAGTAGCCCTTCGGCCAGCAGGGGTGGAAGTGGTGGGTCTGGGAAGTTAACTAGACAGAGCACAGACAGAATCCTCTGCTGTAGTTACCTTCCACCCCACCCCACCCCAGAGAAGCAGCATGATGAACTGTCCACAGATCCAACTTGGGAAACCCCCCTTTGTGTTCATGAACCATCATGGCTAACCAGTACCTGCTGAGCCAGGCATTCAAGGTTCTGTGAGATGGCCTTTGGCTCTCCTTACACTAGACCCCTATTCCCGACCCTTTATCCATCCCATTGGATTCCTCCCCACCTGTCTTCAAGCTGAGGCACACCCAGCTGAAGAAGCACTGGTCAGGTGATCTGGTGGTTGAGGCTGAACGGGGATATCACCATGGAGGTCTGACCCACTGTGGGCCTCACAGCCATGTGTGCCTCCACGTAAAAGGAGGCCTCTCTTACGGTCCCTGAGGTCAGTGTTAGCTGCTTCCCTGGCTCTGCCCTGTGGCCCTTCGGTCCCTTCTTCCCCCTTCCTCAAGGAGGCACCAGTGCGGTATGGTGGTTGAGGTTGGAGAGGCACCTGGAGGGCACTGGCCAGCAGCCTCTGAAGAACCTGGTCTCGGCCATAGCACAGGAAGCTGTGGGTGTAGACACGGTAGTGCTGGCCATAGAGCCGCAGGTGGACCTCACTGTCTGGATCTTCAGATGGGCCGGTTGTCTCAAAGGTGATCTGTGTTGAGGCACCCCCAAGGTCCATGGCCCCCAGAGTTCCCTTCCTCGGCCGGACCCACCGGCCCACCCAGCCGTACTGTGGAGAGCAGAAATTGGGTTAAGGCAGTGGGCGGGCAAGGCCCGCAGGACCCCGGGCTCTTTGGGCCGGCTGCAGGGCCCACCTTGATGAAGTTCTCCAGCAGGTAATTGGCAGTCACCCAGCCAAACACCCCTTCATCCTGTCCCGAGAGGATTCGTGCACCACGGAAGTCAAAGGGGTACTGTGTGAGCGTCTCTGTCACTGCCTCAAGCACCCTGGCTGTGGCCTCTGGGCTGGTCAGGCTGTGGAATGGGGAGGACTCTGATGGAACTCATCCCCAGATGCCCTCTGCCAGGCATTCCTGAGAGCTTGCCCACGGAGGGGGTGTGAAGGGCTGTGAAGGCCGCTGGGCCAAGTCAGGGTATAGGTACTCACTTGAGTAGGCGCATGCCTGCTGTGGCTCCCAGGTAGAGCGGTGTGCTGGCATGTCTGTCTTTGGGCACATCCCGAAGTGCCTGTTCGAGACATTCAACCAGACTCTGGCCCGCCCTAGAAGGGTCATTTGCGTAGCTGGAGATGCCCCCACCTAGAGAGAGCAAGGAGTTGGACCCAGGCTTGGTAGATAGTTTCCAGGTGGGACATAGGCTGATGAGGCTGCTTAGACATACTCTCCCAGCTTAATCCCAGAGATAGCCAATTCAGAGACAAAGGGTCCAGGTGCCACCCAGAGTCTCTGAAGCTGCCGTCTGCCTGGTGGGTGTGCCTGGTGGGTGTGGGCACAGGTGCCAGGAGAAAGACTCAGGCATTGTCAGCCTAGCCTAGCCTCCAAAGAAGCTCCCTGGATACACGCTTAGATCCTCAGCGCACCACCTGCCTTGTCTATAGTGTAGAGACCTGTCTTGGGCCGTTAAACCCCAATGATTCCACCTGCTCCCCAGGACTTCTGTTCCAGAACATAAGGTACCCACAGCTCCTCCCAGGTCCAGAGAACCCAGCCTCTCTTTTTGAACTCCTGCCTCGAGTAAGCCCCACCTAGCAGCAAGCAGAAGAGAAGGACTGTTTGGGCCTGTGAAGCTAAGACTGAACAATAACCTAAGATCGTGCTCACCTTGAACATCACAAGAGCTGTGCTGACCCACAATGCCTGTGTCGTTCTCTTTGTCCGCCGGCCACTTGTAGACAAACATGGATGTGTGCGAAGAGCCAGCATCCAGAACGATGCCGTACTGTGGGTGGGAGTGCTAAGTCAGCCTGAGGGATGGACGTAGGGACTCCCTTTAGCATTCCAATTCTCACCCCCACCAGTTGTGTATCAAGGTACACGTTGAAGCTCAGAGACAGTCAAGGGCATTCACAGTGATAGAGCTTGAGTGGAAGGAGACTGACCAGGAGTTCCTGGGGTGACCCCCCCCCCTCAACTGCCTGAGGATGGCACTGACGAGCACCAGAAAGTAGACTTCCTGGCAAGGACAACTGAGGGGCCAGGGACAGAGGGTCCCGAGAGCACATTAGGAACTTTGCCTTGGGGACACAAGGTCCTCAGTTCAGGAGGACCACACCCAAGAGCTACTACTCTTCCTTCTTTCTCTGCTCTACCTGTATCTGCAGAGACCTTAGCCTAACCTGAGGATGTGAAGTAAGGGCCGCTGGGAAAGAACGTGGCTGAGGCTGAGTGTAGGTCTCCAATTCGCACCCCTCCCTGAGCCTAAACGCCGGTGAGAGTCTGGTTTTGCAGAGCTAAGGGGGGCGCTGGATGGGCCTTCTTTGCTGGGTAGCCTGCTCCAGGGGGGCTGGACTCCAGCTAAGGGAGCCTGGCTGGACACCAGCCTGGGGCATGTGCCAGTTCTAGCCTGGGAAAGGGCTGCTCCAGTCCTCCCGCACACCAGGGAACTCCTCCAGAGCCAGCCAGATACAACGATCCAACTCCCACACCCCACAGCCCATCCCGCATAGCTACAGAGCTCTTCCCCTTCCATCCTGGGTCCCTGGGGCTGGGATGTCCGCTCTCCACACAAACTCAGCACAAGATCAACAAAAGGTTAGTTGCCAGCTTCTAGCCTGAGGGTTGGTAACGGAGACCCCTTTAGACCAGCGAGCTTCCTTCAAGTGTCACTGTTCAGATATTGGTCTGAGAGGCGTTGGAGGCCCCTAGTGTGTGCTGTCCCCCTATCTGGAGCTGAGTCTAGAACCAATGCTCTTCTATAACGGCGCGCTCTGGGTGTTGCCCGGAAATCGCGCTGGACTAGGGGCGGGGGTTCTTGCCACAGCTAGGGGAGATGGGAACCACATGAAGGGAGCGAGAAGACAGCTCCTCCGGGGAATTGGCAGCTTCATCGCGAAGCCGCAACAGAGGAATTCCCACGAACTTGGCCTCCAGTGCCGTGGAGCTCCGGAAGCGTCGCTGTCACCCCGCGGACTCAGTAAAATCAAGCGCGGAACCTAGGACCCGGCTGGAGGTACAGCGCGGGTTGGTCCCGCGCTGACGCGGGAGCCCAAGGCGTTCCGCCGGTGCGCTCCTAGATTCCCCGACAGCTCCCGGTCCCCGTCTCCCCCACCCCCGACCCCCTCGTCCCCAGCCAGCTGCTTCCCAGACGAGCGCCTCGATGGGCGCGTGCACCTTGAGGGCGGGCGGCTCCCGGACGTCTTGGGTAGGAACGCACAGCAGCAGGAGGCCGGCGAGACCCACCGCAGCCAGCAGCAGGGGTGGCAGCAGTGACAGCAACTTTCCGGCCATGGGAGCGCGCCGGAGAACACAGCAGGGACCCGGGACAGCGAGCAGCGGGGAGGCCTGGGTGGCCCGTGGCCCAGGGTTAGGTGCCGGGGCGGGGCTGCAGGAGGCCCGCCCACATGAAGGCCCACCCACCGCGGGACAAGCCCAAAGTCGGCCCTGCCCCTTCCGAAGGCGCGCAGGTGACTGAAGAGGTGCGGGTGACTCAGCCGCACCACCCCTTCTCTCTCA
Source organism: Peromyscus eremicus (assembly GCF_949786415.1). NCBI lineage: Eukaryota > Metazoa > Chordata > Mammalia > Rodentia > Cricetidae > Peromyscus > Peromyscus eremicus. The sequence continues at coordinate 14,780,902 of NC_081419.1, read as the reverse complement.
GGCTCTTGGCTGAATCTCCCTACAGCTCTCAGCCACGGGCCTCCTTCCCGGGCAAAGAGTGTGGCCAGCTCGGTCCTGGGGAGTCGTGAGAGAAGGATACCTGGTGTTGGGGATTGGCTGGACTGGTTGCTAGGCAGCCTTGCTTGGAGAGTGCTGCGCCCTCGGAGCCAAATTTGTCCCTGGCCTGGGAAAAGCAAGCCGGACCTCTTTGCCGAGAGAACGAGGTTTCAACTACTGGGTCTTGGCTGGAGGCTCAGAAAGTCCTAGGGGCTCGGCATCTGCTTGTGGAGCAGGCACGAGGCGCAGGGACGAGTCCCGGGGCTAATGAGCACCAAGTGGCTCTGAACTGAGAAGGGCAGGCATGACCTGCCATCACACAAGCCCAGAAGGGAAACTGAGGGCAGAGGGAGCCTGATTCTGAGTTTTATCTCAGGGCCCTGGCCATCCCTCTTTGCCCGGGAGAGAGGCACAGAAGCCTAAACTGAGGAGGCTACCGTTGCACACAGGTGACATCCTACAGGAAAAGAGTGTCCCAAAGCAAGCTTGGGTGCCGGGCAGCAAGAAGTTCCTGGACACTGGCTGGGGGCTGGGAAGGCTCTCTGCTGACTCTGACCTAACCTTACCCCTCCCACTGACCCAGTACTCAGGGCTTCCTGGCCAGGGGCCATGCCACTTCATGCCCTTACAAGATGGGAATTCCAGCAACACAAAGAATCCCATCCATGGGGCAGCAGGGAGCCATGTGGTGAGACCACCAGGAAGCAGGGCTGCTGGAGCTGAAGAGTGGCCTTTGCTGCAGGCATCTGGGCGATGCCTTCCTTGGCTGCTGAACCGGCGAAGACAATAGGGCTGGGATCGCTGCCCTGGCTGAGGGTCTGGTGTTTCAGGCCCAGCAAAGGCGCCTTTCTTCCAGCTCAGGACCCCAGAGGGGAGGAACCCGGGAGGTGGCTCAATCTCTTCCAAGTCCAGCTTGTGGGGCTCCAGAAGGGAATCTCTGGGTGTGGTCAGCAAAGGGCACTAGGCTCCAGTTTCCTGCTAGCTCTCCTCATCCCATGTTTCCCCCCAAGTTCTTTTTTCCACCCCTGAAAGGCCAGAGGCAGAGGCCCCAGAGGCCAGGAAAGGAGGGGGCAGCGCATGAAAGGCTATGGTTATGGGGAGCTGCCAGCCTGCCAGCACCCCCTCTTCCAAGGCAAACAGGGCACCCTGATGGGCAAGTGAGGACCTGAAATGATGAGACAGAGATGGGGCCAGGCCTCTGGGCCTGCCCTGGGGAGACACCCGTGGCCGAGTACCCAGATTAGCCAAGAAGGGTGGGAGGCCCGGGGTTGGGAACAGTCAGGACAAAGGCTGAAACTGGCCAGAGCTGAAGAAGGGGCAATGGCTTCATGCCTTGGGCGGGGTAGGCCCCAGATGTGCTGTGTGTGGCTTGGCTCAGGCTCAAGTAGAGGAATGCGGAGGCTTAGAATAGGAGCCTCCCTTCCTCCCTCGCCGACCTCTGCTTGGGGCTTCCCTCTGGACCTGATGAGACCTCGGCTGCCCCTGCCTCGTTCAAAAGCTGAAATACCTTCAGTAGAAAAACATCCTCAGCAAGGCTCGCTTCCTTCCTTCCTTCCTTTCTTCTCTTCCTCCTGATCCTCCTTCTTTTAAAAAATTTACTTTTAGAGAGCTAGAGGTATGGATCAGGGTTAATGGCACATACTGCTTTTGCAGAGGATCTGAGTTCAGTTCCCAGCACCCACGTTAGGTGGCTCACAACCTCCTGGAATTCCAGTTCAGGGACCTGATGTCTTGGCCTTGGGCACCTGCATGCTTGTGCAAATACACCCACACACATACACATGCCGCAATTAAAAGCAATAAATAAATAAATAAATAAAATAAGAATTTCTCCTACTGACAGGTGGCAATGGTGCACACCTTTAATCCCAGAACTCAGGAGGCAGAGATAGGTGAATCTTTGAGTTTGAGGCCAGCCTGGTCTACAAAGCAAATTCAAGGACAGCCAGGGCTATGCAGAGAAAGAAACCCTGTTTCAAGAAAAAAAGGAGGAGGAGGAGGAGAAGAAGAAGAAGAAGAAGAAGAAGAAGAAGAAGAAGAAGAAGAAGAAGAAGAAGAAGAAGAAGGAGAAGGAGAAAGAAAAGAAAAAAGACTCGGGGCTGGAGAGATGGCTCAGAGGTTAAGAGCACTGGCTGCTCTTCCAGAGGTCCTGAGTTCAATTCCCAGCAACCACATGGTGGCTCACAACCACCTGTATGAGATCTGGTGCCCTCTTCTGGCCTGCAGGTGTATATGCAGACAGAACACTGTATACATAATAAATAAATAAATAAATCTTTAAAAAAAAAAAAAGACTCTCCTACTGCCTTTATTTGATTTTGTTATTGTATGTGCATAGGTATTTTACCTGCACATATGTCTGTGCACCATGTGCATGCCTGATGCCCATGAAGGTCAGAAGAGAGCATCAAGTCCTCTAGTACTGGAGTTATAACAGTTGTCAGCTGCTATGTGGGTGCTGGGAATGAAATCTGGGTCCTCTGGGTGAGCAACCAGGGCTCTTAACCACTGAGCCATCTCTCCAGCCCCCTAAAATAAATCCGTTTTTAAAATAACTATTTTCTATTTTATATCTATGAGTGTTAGATATATGGATATAGGTATGGGCACAAAGATCTCCTAGAACTGGAGCTTGAGAACCTTGTGAGCTGCCGTTTGGGTACCAGGAAGTGAATCTGGATCCTCTGCAATTGCTCTTAACCATGGAGCCATCTTCCAGTACCTACTTCCCCAATAAAAAAAATTTTTTTTGGGTGTGGACATGTATGTATGGGTGAGGTGTATATTTATGTGTGGGGAAATGTGTGCGCACTGATTAGTCTAGGCTGCTTGGCCAACTCGCCCCAGGCAGAGAGAGCTACCCTCTATCTCCTCAGTGCTGGGAATTCAAGCACAGGCCACCATGTCTAGCTTTGCTGTTTTTTTGTTTTGTTTTATAGACACTGGAGCTCAAACACAGGCCTTTATCCTTCTGGTAAGTGTTGCACAGACTGAGCTCCCTCCCCAGCCCAAGGACTTCTTTTCTTTATGAATTTATTCAGTCATTCAACAAATACTTACTGGGTCCAAGTGCAAGGCAAAGATAGGTTTAGGCATACACAGTGAGCCAAGCATGCTCTTGAACTTCAGGATGTGTGCATGCGTGTGTGTGTGTGTGTGTGTGTGTGTGTGTGTGTGTGTGTGTGTGTGAGAGAGAGAGAGAGAGAGAGAGAGAGAGAGAGAGAGAGAGAGAGAGAGAAAGAGAGAGAGATCTCCACCTATTCTGAAGAGAGTAGACTTCACAAAGGCTCGGAGGACGGGGAGGAAGGCTGCCTTGTGAAATGTGGCCGGTTTGTAACTGGGTAGGTGGGGCCCAGGGTCAGCTGATAAGAATAACAAAAGTGGGAATTTGTGTGGAAGCACCCACATATTAGACACCTCCACCCCGGTGACTCTGTGCGGAGTAACCTTTCCCCACGACGAGAACACACTCTCTTGCATCAGAGACCTGCCCCTGACTTTTCTTTTTTACCATGCACCTACGCATCTCTAAATAATGTATTGGCTTCCTGGTTTTCAATTTGAAAGAGTCACTTTATTGTTTTTAAGTACATGTATTGCATGTGAGTGGAGGTGTCCTTGGAAGCCAGAAGCACTGGATCCCCCAGGAGCTGGAGTCACAGGTAGTGGTGAACTGCCTGACATGGCTCTGAGTTGAATTCAGGTCTTCTGCAAGGGCAGTCCATGCTTTTAGCTGCTGAGCCATCTCCCAGCCCCTGGTGTTCAATTTTATATTGACATTTGTCTCTAATGCTGAAATGAAACACCATGACCAAAGGCAAGTTGGGGAGAAAAGAGTTTTTTCCACATTGGAGTACATCGTTGAAGGAAGTCAGGACAGGAACTCAAACAGGACAGGAACCTGGAGGCAGGAGCTGATGCAGAGGCCATGGAGGTGGTGCTGCTTACTGGCTTGCTCTTTATGGCTTGCTCAGGCTGTATTCCCATAGAACCCAGGACTCCCAGCTTGAGGGGCAGATATCCCCGACCACAGTGGGATGGACCCTCCCTCCATCAGTTACTAATTAAGAAAGTGCCCTGCAGGTTTGTCTGCCTACAGCTAATCTCATGGAGGCTTTTTCTCAGCAGGGTTCCCTCCTCTCGGATGACTCTAGCTTGTGTTAAGTTGACATAAAACTGGCCAGCACAGCATTGTTCTGAAGAGTACTTCTTTCCCTCACACGGTGCTTTTGAAAGTAAAGCCCTGTTGACACTGAAGGTGTCACTCACGAGTTCTCAGTGTTGGACCTTTCTGATGTATGACTATTCAAATGGACATGGACAGCTGTTGTCCGGACAGCATCTTGAGAGCGCCACCATTGCCCGGCTCAATTACTGTATTTTAGAGGGCCACTGAGGCTTTCTCTGAAGAGAGAACACACTCTATCCTCCCTTCCATGAAGCACCTACTGCAGTCTCCCATCTTTTTTAGGGATGGTCCATCCTGGCCTTCCTGACTTGCAGGCTCTGTGTGAAGCTCCCAAGGGGTCCACACTCTGTTCCAGGCTCACTGGACTGGACTCATGTCTGAGTAAGTTACAGTGAGCTCATGGGATATTCCCTAAAGGGCTGCGGTTGGCTGATAGTGAGCCTTCCATCCATCTGGATGATGTTTGTGTGTGGAATGTGAGGAAACCATTCTAGTCCGTGTTTTCCTGTGTGTGGAACTGGGTGTCCCAGCATCACTGTCACCCAGGCCTCTGTAGACTGAGGGCTCTGTCCCCATACCCCAGCTCTGCCCGAGATCTGCTTTGGGGTCTCCAGGACTCTGCCACTCACCCCCAGGGAGTGCTTTAGGGCACATTTTGACTTTAGAAGTTCCTTCTTTTTTGTTTGTATGGATTTTTTTGTTTGTTTGGTTTGGTTTGGTTTTTTTGAGACAGGGTTTCTCTGTGTAGCTTTTGGAGCCTATATTGGAACTCACTCTATAGACCAGGCTGGCCTCAAACCCACAGAGATTCACCTGCCTCTGCCTCCAGAGTGCTGGGATTAAAGGCGTGTGCCACCCCCCCACCCCAGCTGTTTGTATTTATGTGGTTGGTTAGTTAGATTTGAGACAGGGCCTCATTGTGTAGTCCAGACTTACCTCAAACTCAGAGGTTAAGAGCACTGACTGCTCTTCCAGAGGTCCTGAGTTCAATTCCCAGCAACCACTTGGTGGCTCACAACCATCTGTAATGAGATCTGGTGCCCTCTTCTGGCCTGCAGGGATACATGCAGACAGAACACTGCATACCTAATAAATAAATAAATCTTAAAAAAAAAAAAAAAAAAAAAAAAAAAAAAAAAAAGAGTGTGTACTGCTGTGCCGCTGCACGGTGGTGGTGCATGCCTTTAATCCCAGCACTCGGGAGGCAGAGCCAAGCGGATCCAAGCGGATCGATGTGGCAGAGGCAGAAGCAGGCAGAATTTGGTGAGTTGGAGGCCAGCCTATTTTACAAAGCAAGTTTCAGGACAGGCAAGGATGTTACATAGAGAAACCCTGTTTCAAAGAAAGAAGGAGAGAAAGGAAGGAAGGAAGGAAGGAAGGAAGGAAGGAAGGAAGGAAGGAAGGAAGGAAGGAAGGAAGGGAGAGAGAGAGAAAAACTCTAAATTAAAAAAATAATTTCTCTAAAGGCATTATACAGGGACTTGAGAGAGAGCTCAATAGTTAAGAACACAAATTGTAGCCAGGCAGCAGTGGCACACGCCTTTAATCCCAGCACTTGGGAGGCAAAGCCAGGGGGAGGCCAGCCTGGTCTACAGAGCGAAATCCAGGACAGACACCAAAACTACACAGAGTAACCCTGTCTCGGGGGGAAAAAAAAACAAAAACAAAAAAACCACATACTGCTCTTGAAGGGACCCAAGTCCAGTTCCGTGTCCACATGGTGGCTCATAACTGCCTATAACTCCAGTTCCAGGGGATCCAACACTCTCTTCTGGCCTCTGCAGAGGTCTGTACACACAGGTCACATATGTGCACACAGGCACACACACAAAAGAAAAAAATCATTAAAAGCCCTGTGCATTTTTCTTAGATTTATCACTAGTACATTGTTGCTTTTTTTTTTAAATTTAAATTTCTAAGGCATTTTTTCTATTGTTTATAGAAATTCAGAGGATTTAAATTTTTAAACTTTATTATTTGTATGTCTATGTGTATAATATGTATGAGAGTGTGTGTATGTATGTGATATGTGTGTATGTGATGTGTGTGTGTGTGAGACAGAGAGAGACAGAGAGAGAGAGAGAGAGAGAGAGCCTGCACACCTACATGGAAATCAGAGAGCAGCTTTCTGGAATCAGTTCTCTCCTTGTACTGTGGCTAACAGGAATAGAACTCAGGTCATCGGGCTTAGACAGCAAGCTCTTCTACACACTGAGTCATCTCATTGACCCAACTATTTTTTTTTTCAACAAAATAATGCTGTGGGATGGTCTGTATGTCAAATTGCTCTGATTGGTCAATAAATAAAACACTGATTGGCCAGTGGCCAGGCAGGAAGTATAAGCGGGACTAACAGGAGAATTGAGAGAACAGGAAGGTGGGAAGAGAAACTGCCAGCCACCGCCATGACAAGCAGCATGGATTAATTTAAGCTATAAGAACAGTTAGCAAGAAGCCTGTCACGGCCATACAGTTTGTAAGCAATATAAGTCTCTGTGTTTACTTGGTTGGGTCTGAGCAGCTGTGGGACTGGGGGGGCGACAGAGATTTGTCCTGACTGTGGGCCAGGCAGGAAAACTCTAGCTACAAATCTTATTTCCTACCATGTGGAACATGCAATATGTGTTCACCTTGCACATTTTTGAAGTGGCTTCCAAATCACAACCACTTTGATGTTTAAGCACGCATTAAAAGTGTTCTTGGTTGAGATACGAAAGATTTTAGATAGCCAACATTCTGAGCATATTAAATTGGTCTCAGCAGAATTTTCTTCTGATGGATGAGGTTTTTGTTTGTTTGTTGAGACAGGGTTTCTCTGTGTAGCCCTGGCTGTCCTGGAACTCACTGTGGACCAGGCTGGCCTCGAACTCAGGGACCTGCCTGCCTCTGCGTCCTGAGTGCTAAGACTAAAGGCTTGTGCCACCGCCTGGCTTAGATGAATTCTATAAATTCAAAGCTTTGAAAAATGAGCAAGTTGTAGCAATATCAAGTTGTATTACAGAGAACACTCATCATAGAGCCACATACATGCTTTTGATCCACAATGACTTTGGGAACCTCAGGTCACGCTTGAAAGGAACTTGGCACTGCGGTAGTCATACATTCTATTCTCATTTCCCTAATTTCTTATCACTAATGCTTCCTACAACTCATGCTTTTAGCAATATTACTTACAGCCAGGCATGGTGACACACACACCTCTAATTCTAGCACCCAGGAGAAGAATCGTTGCAGATTCCAGGCCAGCCTGATCTACACAATGAATTCTAGACTAGTCAGGGTTACATAGCAAGACCCTGACTCAAAACATTAGGAAAAAAACTCATTTTCAGGTTTTCCATCAGGAACCTACCTTCTAACAGGTCAACAGTAGTTTCTAGGTGGCCAGGCTCAGCTGTTTGTCATCATTATAACTGGCACATCGGGATTATCTGCATTAGCAGCAATGATTCCCCCCCCCCCCCAGTTTCTGCTTGTCAGTCACGGCAATACTCCTTGAACGCTCACCCCGATTACTGAACCTTGTACACATGCCCTGCTTCCAGGGTTCAAAAACATCAGTTAGAACACTGTCACCCTGAAAGCCAGGACATTTGCTCCCGTGTCCTGGGTGTTTTGCGTCTGAGGGATGGCCCTGATGTTCCACGTGTATTTCTTCTAAGGGACAGGTTTGCAACGTAAGGATTTCCTTTCTTTACATCATGTTTAATCAGATTTAAAAGACCTTTTGTTACAATCTCCATTTTTCTATTTGACCACCAAAGAATTTAATCACTGTGTGGAACACATTTTTTTTTTTGCTTGTTTGTTTTGTGTTTTGATTTTTGACATGCTGTCTCTCTATGTAGCCCTGGCTGTCCTGGAACTTGCTATGTAGCTCAGACTGGTCTTGAACTCATAGAGATCCTCCTGTCTCTGCTTCTGGAGTGGTGGGATTAAAGTCACGTTCCACCATCCTGGTTCCACCATGCCTGCCTGGGACATATATTAATCCACATATGTTAAAATATGATGAAGTGCCAAAAAAAAAAAAAAAAGAAAGAAAAACCCGGCCAGTGGTGGCGCACGCCTTTAATCCCAGCACTCGGTAGGCAGAGCCAGGTGGATCTCTGTGAGTTCGAGGCCAGCCTGGTCTACAGAGTGAGATCCAGGACAGGCAGGCTCCAAAGCTACACAGAGAAACCCTGTCTCTAAAAAACAAAACCAAACAAACAAAAAGAATATGATGAAATGGAGAACCATCTTTCTCTTCATATAAAAAAACTTTTAGATCTATTTATTTTATGTGTATTATTGCATGTATATTTTATGTGTCTGTGCACCACATGCATGCCTGGTGCTGGAAATCAGAAGAAGACTTCAGATTTCTGGAACTGGAGTTATGGAAGGTTGTGGACCACCACGTGGGTGCCAGCTCCTCTGCACAAGCAACAAATGTTTTTTGTTTGTTTGTTTCTTTCTTGTTTTGGTTTTTGGTTTTTGAAGACAGGCTTTCTCTGTGTAGCTCTGTCTGTCCTGGAACTTGTTCTGCAGACCAGCTGGCCTTGAACTCACAGAGATCCGCCTGCCTCTGTCTCCAGAGTGCTGGAATTAAAGGTCCTCCACCACCACCACCACCACCACCACCACCGCCCGGCTGCAACAAATGCTCTTAAACAGAGCCATCTCTCCAGCCCCCCCCCTTTGTTGTTGTTGTTTTGTTTGTTTGTTTATTTGTTTGTTTTGAGACAGGGTTTCTCTGCGTAGCCCTGGCTGCCCCGGAACTTGTTCTGTCTGGTTCAGGCTAGTCTTGAACTCACAGAGATCCGCTTGCCTCTACCTCCAAAATGCTGGGATTAAAGGTGTGTGACACTACTGCCCAGTCCCTTTTTCATTTTAAGGAAGCCTCTGAGACCACTCTCGGTGCTATGGATGAGCCACCAATGTCACAGGGCCTGTACCCAGTGGATTTTTAATCTAACTAATTAATCTATCAACTAATTAACTTTTAGAGGGTCTTGATATGATGCCCAGACTACTCTCAAATTCCTGGCCTCAACTGTTTCTTTGACCTCAGCTGGAGTCACATGTAGTAGTGCCGCAAGGCTGGACTTGGTAATCATGATTGTAATCACCACCTTGTTGGAGCCTCAACGATTCTGTTTTATGTGTTTGAGTACTTTGCCTGCGTGTATTTATGTGCACTGTGTGTGCAGTGCCCTTGGAGTCCAGATGACATTGGAACCCCAGAACTAGAGTTACAGATGGTTGTGAGTAACTGTGTGGGTGGTAGAGACTACTTAGGAAAGTGGGGGTGGAAGGAATTAGGGGAAAGTTGTGGATGAGCTGGTGTACTTGGACGCATACCCTCTTGATTGTATTAGGTGGTGGACACAGCTTCTAACTGGGGACTGTTCTCTTACCTTGTAATGAAAAACAGAAAGCGTGTAAACTGCCCTTCAAATAGAACTAACTGCAGGCCCAGGGAATTCCTGTGAGCCCACAGTGCAGAGCAGAAGCTGTAGGAGGATAGAGTCTCCATTTGGCAGCCTCAGTGACAGTTGCCGGGACTTCATGAAGAGCCTGTGGTGGCCAGCAGCAATTCTTGGGACCTTGCTTTGGGAGGGAGACTCATTGAGTGAAGGTTATGGTAATCCTGGAACTGAAGCCAGATGGACCAAGCTTCTTGGGGGATGTCAGGGGAACCCCGAGGGGACACCCATATGCAGAAGGGTTCCACAGCAAAGGAGAAGTACCTGTGACTTGGGACGTATAAGCCAAATAAAACTTTCCCCTCAAGCTGCTTTTGTACATTGTTTCATCACGGCAATAGTAACTCTAACTAAGAACGCAAATTCTTGATTTTAAATTTTTCTTAAAAAAAACCAAGCCAGGTGGAGTGGTGCACGCCTTTAATCCCAGCACTTTGGTGGCAAAGGCAGATGGATCTCTGTGAGTTCTGGGCCAGCTTGGTTTATGTAGCAAGTTCTAGCCTGGGCTATATAATGAGATACTGAAGGAAGAAGAAAGAGAGAGAGAGAGAGAGAGAGAGAGAGAGAGAGAGAGAGAGAGAGAGAGAGAGAGAGATATGAAGGAAGGAAGGAAGGAAGGAAGGAAGGAAGGAAGGAAGGAAGGAAGAAAGAAAGAAAGAAAGAAAGAAAGAAAGAAAGAAAGAAAGAAAGAAAGAAAGCGAGCCAGGCATGGTAGTTCAGGTTCACGCTTATAATATTAGCACACGTGAGACTGAGACAGAAGAATTGCCGTGAGTGCAATTCAAGCCTGAGCTACAGAGTAAGACACTGTCTCAAAAAGTAAACAACATAAAATGAGAAGCAAACAAGCTGGGTATGGGGGTGTGCTCCTGCTCTTGGGAGGTGGACGTAGAAGGTTCAGGAATTCAAAGCTAGACTCACCTAAACATGGAGTTGAGGGCCAGGCTGGGATACATGAGGGTTTTGGCTGTTTGGTTGGTTGGTTGGTTGGTTTGGTTTTTTGAGACAGGATTTCTCTGTGTAGCTTTGGCTGTCCTGGAACTCGCTGTGTAGACCAGGCTGGCCTCGAACTCACAGAGATCTGCCTGTCTCTGCCTCCCCAGTGCTGGGATTGAAGACATTCATCACCACTGCCCGACACATGAGGTCTCTTTAACAAGTAAATCAAGAAGATGAATTGAGTTGACCTGGAAGCAGTTTTCTTTCTTTCTTTTTTCCTTCTTCTTCTTGTTTTGACACTTGCTTTTAGTAAGTAGCAATATTAAGAAGACACAGGAACGGCCCACATCCTGCCTTTTCGCATACAGTCTTCTGTCATCAAAGGCACACGGTAACCACCAAATGACATCAATGCACCATCAGGAAGAGCCGCCACCACCCTTAGCTACTTCTTGTGTGTGCTTGGTATCCATTGTCACTGTGTCATACAGGAGGAGGGGCTCAGTGCCTTAAAGATCCCCTGGGGTCCTACTGTTGACAGCTGAGCACCCAGCAACCTTGACCTTCTTCCTGTTTTCATAGTTTGGTCTTTTATAGAGCAATGGTGGAGAGACCCATTCGATACACAGCCTGTTCAGATGGTTTGTGGCATCTTGACATGTATTTTTAAATCTCTTCTGTATCTTTTGAATTGCCTAATAGCTCATTTATTTTTACATTTTATTTGCGTATGTGCGTGCGTGCGTGCGTGCGTGTGCAGTTGAGTGTGCCTCAGAGTGCATGAAGAGGTCAGAAGACAACTTCCTGGAGTTGGTTCTCTCCTCCACCATGTGAGTACCAAGCTCTGAGCTGAACCTGATGTTTTCATGCACGTTCTGAGGAGGTGATGGGTTTTCTTTTTCCGTTTTTCTTTTTTTTTTTTCTTTTTTTTTTTGCCAGTCACCTTAGGTCAATCCTAATATATTATAAACACAACTTAGCTGGAAAATAAGTGTAGTTACTATCTTTAAGTTTACAATTAAAATACATGTTTTGAAAACAACACAAGAACAACATTTCTAGGAATATTTCCTCGGTTTCTCAGAAAAGGCCCAAGTCCTCCACCTTCCATATTTAAACGTGTTTCCCTGTAGAATAGCTGACATCCATTGAGAGCATTGTTGAAACACGACATTCATCAGTTTAAAAAACAGTTCCGTCTAACTTTACCGACTGAGACAGAAAAAGGGCAGGACTGGACTTTGTAGAAGCATCCCAGCTCTGTCCTACTTACAATACTGTAGGGATTTCTTTAGGCACATACTGAGTATCACCTAAGCACCTGGACAGAACAAAGTCCCTGGTGATGGGTTTTCTTCCTCAATCATTAGTGTAATTCATTACAACACATTGAAAAATATTAAAACAGCCTTGTGCTCCTCACGATTCATCACAGTTGAATGTATGTAGTCCATGCACTTCCAGGATGGGCACGTGTACTTTTCCTTCTTTGTAGTAACCCTGTTTAGTTTTGATCAAGATTACCGGGCGGTGGTGGCGCACGCCTTTAATCCCAGCACTCGGGAGGCAAAGCCAGGCGGATCTCTGTGAGTTCGAGGCCAGCCTGGACTACCAAGTGAGTCCCAAGAAAGGCGCAAAGCTACACAGAGAAACCCTGTCTCGAAAAACAAAAAAAAAATGTAGGAAAAAAAATGTTGTTTTGATCAAGATCAGGCTAACTTTTTAATACAGGCCTGGCATTTTCTTGGTGTAAGATTTTAAACTATTATTTACTATCATTTCAGTTTCTTTGGTGGTTATATGGGTAGATAGGTGTTCTATTTCTTCTTGGGTGTCGATTTTGTATTTTCTTAGATATTGTCCAGTTGAATCAGATTATTACTTGCCTAGTGCCTAAGCAGGCCAGAAGAGGGCATTTGGATCTCCTGGAAGCAGGAGTTATGGACTGTTATAAGCCACCACGTGGTTCTGGAAATCAAATCTGGGTTCTCTGGAAGTTGCCAGCGCTCTTAACCACTGGGCTATCTCTCCAGCTCCCCCTCTTTCATTTTTTTTTTTAAATAATTCTGTATCCACAGGTTGCAGAGACTATGCCTAGTCCTGTGGCCCTCCCCAGCCTCACAGGTGCTGGCCTCTGATGTAGCTAGAGGGCAAGAATGAAGCTAAGAGATGAAGGAGCTACGTTGTCACGGTCATGACAGCGCGCATTTCTTATCACAGACAGAAAGGACAGAAAGGCCCTGTGCGCACAGATAAGCCAGCAAAGTTAAACACACAGCTCTCCTCTTCAGTGGCATGAGGTGAGAAGCTGCCCTTCCTGGAATGCCAATGATGTAGTTTTACAACCTGGAGATCCTTTGCTCTCTGATGAGACAGGCTTATCTTCCAGAATTCTTGTTTTTAACTTATCCCAGACCCTTTCCTCCTGAATCCCCAGCATTACTTTTAGGCCATAAAACCCACTCTTAGGAGTGATGTCACTTGTGCCTTACAACAGCCAGTGTTATCTTACAGCCAGGCCAATCCCAACACCTCCAGGTGTTAGGTTTACCACAGCCAAACTGCTCAGACCCCAAATCTTGGCCACGATCTCTGAGTTAACAGTACCCATTCTTGTGAAAGAAGCCAGATGTACTTTGTAAGGAATCTCAATGTAAACATTGTTGTGCACTTGGGACTGAGTTACTTGTTATCTGAATAGCCTTTTTTCCCAAAATTGTGCTGTGCTTAAATATTGCTAAAGTAAACTTATCTGGGCCAGATTCTAAAAGTCCTGGTGCAGCAACAGTTACAATAAAATCTGATTTTATTGTAAAATGATTTCCCTGCCTGCTGTGAAGTCTGAAAGTGAATCATCGTAACAGCCTTGTGCAACCATCACCCCACTGTGACACTCTACAACCCCATGGCTAAAAGGCCTCTCCCACTACCCCTTTCTAGCCAAGCCCAGCCCAGCTCCCACTCTTAACTCCTGACGCCATTGACAGTTCCCTTTGTGTCTAATTATAGTATTTCAAGACTGTTACATAAATGCAATAATGCATATAACATTAATGAATACTGTGCCGGCTAGATTATGTCAACTTGAAACAAACTATAGTTCCTCTGAGAGGAGAAAAACCTCGATTGAGAAAATGCCTCCATAAGATTGGGCTGTGGGCCAGCCTGTAGAGCATTTTTTTAATTAGTGATTCATGGGAGAAGGCCAAGCTCATGGTGGGTGGTGCCACCCCTGGGCCAGTGATCTTGGGTTCTATAAGAAAGCAAGCTGAGCAAGCCATGTGGAGCAAGTCAGTAAGCAGCACCCCTCCATGGCCTCTGCATCAGCTCCTGCCTCCAGATTCGTGCCCTGTCTGAGTCCCTATCCTGACTTCTTTCAATGATAAACAGTGACATAAAAGTGCAAGCCAGATAAACTCTTTCCTCTCCAACTTGCTTTTTGGTCATGGTGTTTTATCGAAGCAATAGAAACTCTAACTAATAAGACAAGATGACACCAGTATTGCCGAGACAGACCACCTAACCATGTTGTTTGGGGAGGATTGTGGAAGGACTTTGGAGCTTTGTGCAATAAAAGCCTTTGAGTGTTCAGTGTTTGGTAAGCTCTTCTGTGAGATAAGAGAACTTGGGAGATAAGAATGTTGATGTTGCCGGGCACTGGTGGCACACGCCTTTAATCCCACCACTTGGGAGGCAGAGCCAGGTAGATCTCTGTGAGTTCGAGTCCAGCCTGGTCTACAGAGCGAGATCCAGGACAGGCACCAAAACTACATGGAGAAACCTTGTCTTGAAGAAAAAAAAAAAGATGTTGACATCAGTGCAGAAGATGGAGGCCTGGCCTGTGATACTGCAAAGGGAAGTTTAAAGACTCGATCAGGGCCACTTGTTATTTTAAGATTCAGTGGTTCAGCTGGGCAGTAGTAGCATACACACCTTTAGTCCCAGCATTCGGGTAGCCGAGGCAGGGGAATCTCTGAATTTGAGGCCAGCTTGGTCCTACTGATGGAAGAATTCTCACAAAGCTCTAGCTGGTTTAACACTGGAGTGTTAGCACCTAGCTTTGATCCGGCTTTTGTGATTGCTACCCCAACCCCCCCACCCCCGTCTCCATACCTTCTGTTTGAAGTCTTTTGTTTTTGTTTTTCAAGACAGGGTTCCTCTGTGTAGCTTTGGGCCTTTCCTGGAACTCACTTTGTAGACCAGGCTGGCCTCGAACTCACAGAGATCCGCCTGCCTCTGCCTCCTGAGTGCTGGGATTAAAGGCGTGCGGCGCCGCCACCGCCGCCGCCGCCGCCGCCGCCGCCGCCACCACCACCACCACCACCCGGCCTGTTTGAAGTCTTATCTGAGAGTTTTCCTATGGGATCAAAGCCTATGCAAACTTAGTAACAAGAACCCAGAAAAGTGTGGTATTATTACTGAGAATTCGCATTTGGCATTGTCCCTCTGGGGGCTTAGATCAAAGACTTTGGTATAGGGAATGGACTTACTAAAGGTGTGACGTGTATAACAATAAAAGTATCCTTTGCTTAGTGAGGGCGGTTCATTCCGGAGAGGCGAATCTACTCTGCAGCTGGAAAAGGCTAAAAGTTCATCCTTTTACCGGGTAAACCTGCACCCACACCCGGTATACAACATCCTACAGAGTGAGTTCCAGGACAGCCAGAGCTACACAGAGAAACCCTGTCTCAAAAAACAAATAAACAGGGCTAGAGAGATGGCTCAGGAGTTAAGAGCACTGGCTATTTTTGCAGAGGTCCAGAGTTCAATTCTCAGCAACCACATGGTGGCTCCCAATCATCTGTAATGAGATCTGGCGCCCTCTTCTGGCATGCAGGTAGAATATTGTATACATAATAAATCTTTTAAAAACAAACAAACAAACAAAAGTCAGTGGTTCTGGTTAGCTCGGGCAAGAGAATCAGCTGTGATTAATGATATACCAGAGCTACTAAAGTGACATCTTTCCTTTGTTGGGATACCTAATGCTGGTCAACTGACGCTGAGAAGTTAGCTATTCTTAAGAAGAGACCAGCGGGCTGGAGAGATGGCTCAGCGGTTAAGAGCACTGACTGCTCTGCCAGAGGTCCTGAGTTCAATTCCTAGCAACCACATGGTGGCTCACAACCATCTGTAATGAGATCTGGTGCCCTCTCCTGGCCTGCAGGGATATATGCAGACAGGAAATTGTATACATAAGGAATAAATAAATAAATAAATCATTAAAAAAAAAAAAAAAGAGAGAGGTGAAATCTTCTGGGAGATTCAGCACACAGAAGCTCTGTTCCAGAGGTGGCCAAGGCTGTACCTCAGGCTGGCAGCTGGACTTGCTAATGTGTTAGAGTCGCCCAGATGGTACAGGTTTTGAAGGCATGAAGGGGTCATGGAGAGCAGTTGAAGCTTGGCACTGTGAGAGGCCAGGAGAGGCCATTGGTGAAGGTGCAGACTCAGTGGCAGTTGAGGACTGACAGGATCATGCAGAGCAGTTGAGGTTTGGCACCATGAGGAAAGCCTACAAGAGGCTATTAGTGAAAGTGCAGCCCAGCTGGAGCAGAGGACCCCAGCATTTTGGAGATGCCAGCACCCTGGGATGACCACCAAGAACAGCAGCAGCCGTGGAGTGGAGCCTGCTGGAGCCTAGAAGATGAGCTGTGTGTTCTGCAGAGGATGGAGCCGGAGAATAGATCCAGGCACTTCGGAGAAGCCCAGAAGATTGTGAGTGGATCCCAGACACTGGACATTCCATTATTTACACTTTGGGGGATTTAGTTTTGCTTTGTTCGGATTGTGATTGTGTCCTGGTTCTTCCCTCTTGAAGTAAGAAAGTACTTAATTTATTTTTGATTTTACAGGAGTCCACAGTTGAGAGATTTTAAACTCAAAAATCTCAAAAAGAGATTTTGGGGTTTTACAGAGAATTTAGATTTTAAAAGAGACTGGATATTTTTGAGGAGTTTAAATTTGTAAGGCTGTGGGACTTTTACATTTGTAAAGTGTTTTATATTGTGATGTGTTTATTAACGTGTGATCTCAGGGATGAGCAAGAAAGGAAACGTTGTGGCTTAATAGTGATGTGTTAGTGTTTCAAGTTGACAGGGGGTCAGTTGTGTGGCTAGATTTATGTCACCTTGACACAAGCTATAGTCCCTCTGAGAGGAGGAAACCTTGATTGAGAAAACACCTCCATAAGATTGGGCTGTGGGCCAGCCTGCAGAGCATTTTCTAAATTAATGATTGATGGGGGAAAACCGAGCCCATTGTGGGTGGTGCCATCCCCACAATATCCACAGAATCCAGGCTGGTGGTCCTGGATTCTAGATGAAAGCAGGCTGAGCAAGCCATTTTTGTTGTTGTTTTGTTTTGTTTTTCGAGACAGGGTTTCTCTGTGTAGTTTTGGTTCCTGTCCTGGATCTTGCTCTGTAAACCAGGCTGGCTCTGCCTCCCGAGTGCTGGGATTAAAGGCGTGCACCACCAACCGCCCAGCGAGAATCTTATGTTTTAAGATCTTCACCTTAACAGGTGCTGCTCACTCATGTGATAGAGGACACTGTGCTTTACTTTAGAGCCCACTGATTTAATATTAAAGCAGTGTTTGACCAGCTGCATACCCTACTGTAGTCAAGTTGACATATACAATTAACACCATCATCCGTAGACTAGGAATCCTCGTGAGTTTATTTTTAAAAGCCTTTTTAGTTAGTTATTATTTATTATTGTGTGTGTCTATAATATGGGGGACACTTGTACCACAGCACATGTGTGGAGGTCAGAGGACAGCTTTGTGGAGCTGGTTCTCTCTTCCACCTTCCCACATATTCTGGGGGTGAAACTCAAGCAGTTAGGCATGAGAAGCAGGCAAAATTCGGGTTGTCAGGCTTGCATAGAAAGTACCCTTAACCACTGAGCCATCTCACTGATCCAAATTTTAATCTTGAAAGCAATTACCAAACTATTTTACGTGGTGGCAGCCGGTTCTGGCACACTGAAAAGCCATACCACGTGCACAGCTGCATGTAAGTGATGGAGTCCCTCAGCTTCTCACCGCCTGTGATGTGACCAGTGTATTTTAGGCATTCTGATTGGAGTGGCAGGGCCTGCTGCAGTCTCCGTTGGCACTTCTGTGTGGTTCACGGGCCGGCTCTTCGTGTCTTCATCCCCTATCTGCACGTTCTCCTCGGATATGTCTTTTGTGTGCTCCAGGAGAGATTCCAAGCCCAGAACTGTTAATCTCTCCCTAGAGAATTGTTTCTTCTTTGTGGGTAGTTGTCTTTTCTTTTTTTTTCTTTTTTTTTTTTTTTTTTTTTTTTTTTTTTTTTTTTTTTTGAGACAGGGTTTCTTTGTGTAGTTCTGGAGCCTGTCCTGGAACTCGCTCTGTAGACCAGGCTGGCCTTGAACTCACAGAGCTCGGCCTGTCTCTGAGTGCTGGGATTAAAGGTGTGCACCACCACCACCTGCTGGTAGTTGTCACTTTCATGATTAGTAATATCTCTTGCCTTAAAACCTATTTTGGCTGAGCACAATGGTGCATGCCTGCCTCCCAGCACTGTGGAGGCCTGGAACTCACCATTTAGCTTAGGTTGACCTCATGGACTAGCAGTGATCCTCTGCCTCCCAACTGCGGGCACTGCAGTGTGAACCACTGTGCCCCAAAACTGTGGGCACTGCAGTGTGAACCACTGTGCCCCAAAACTGTGGGCATTGCAGTGTGAACCACTGTACCCCTAACTGTGGGCATTTCAGTGTGTACTACTGTGCCGCTCAACTGTGGGCATTTCAGTGTGTACTACTGTGCCGCTCAACTGTGGGCATTTCAGTGTGAACCACTGTGCCCCCAAACTGTGGGCATTGCAGTGTGAACCACTGTGCCGCTCAACTGTGGGCATTTCAGTGTGTACCACTGTGCCCACTCTGATGTATTTTTTTTTAGGTAAATTGTTTTCCTCTTCCTCCCATCTGCATCCCCCTTTGGAAGGCATACATGTAATTATTGGGATGGAACTTGGGTTTGTTTAGTTATTTTAACAGGCATACTTGGGACGTAACTGGCACACTGTCCTGCTTATGAACTACTTAAACACCTGAAGGTGCCCCGTGCCACCCCTCCATGCCACTGTTGACATTACTGTTTCATCTTGCATTTCTCCCACAAAACAGCACGGCTGTTATTAGCAGTGTTCAATTAGGTTTTCCTATTTCAACTACTTTTGTGTTCAAGTTTTAGTATTGTGCATATGGATATGTGTGGGTGCATGTACATGTTCATGTGTTTGTGGGTGCACATGTGTGCATGTACCTATGAAGATCAGAGATTAACTTTAGGCGTCTCTTAGTGACCTAGAAATTACTAATTAGGCTAGGCTGGCTGGTCAGGGAGCCCCAAGGATGCCCCCGTCTCTATCTCCCCAGCACTGGGATTACAAGCAGGCACCACCACTCCCAGTTTTTTATGTGGGTGCTGGGGATTGAACTCAGGTCCTTGGAATGTGCAGCAAGCACTTTACCAACTGAGCCACCTCCCCAGCTTCTGTGTACAGGTTTTCAAACATATCCACAGATTATTAGAGCCTGGAAAGGGTGGAGCCCAGTGCCCCTACCGCCCCCATGAAAAGGATTAGGCTTTGGGCCTCCATTTCTCATTCACAGTCTGTTAGAGTGCCAGCAGTTACCTTGGTTTAAATATCATGCAATCCCAAGTCAGAAACACCTGGCCCTCAACCCACAGACGACCAAGTTCCTTCTTAGCTGGGTGTGGTGGCACACGCCTTTAATCCCAGCACTGGGGGTGGAGGAGTTTGGGTGGATCTATCTGAGTTTGAGGCTAACCTGGTCTACAGAGTGTTTCCAAGGCAACCAGAGCTGTTCACAGAGAAACTCTGTCTTGAAAACCAAGAGGGGAAAAAAAGGTTTTTTTGTTGGTTTGTTTTGTTTTTTTGTTTTTTGTTTTCTTGAGACCATTGTCTGGGTTCACTTGCTACACAACCCTGTCTTTGTCAGTGAACCTTTCCTGAATTTTACCTCCCTCCTCATCACCCGTGGCTGCCATTAGTGATAGCTTTTTGGTGGTAAACTTTCAGTTGTGTTTGAAAATGTTTTGGTCTGCCTGTGTTCTGGAGAGATAGCATCTCTGGGTATGGACTTTGAGGTGAATACATTGTTTTTTAATTAATTTTATGTTGCCATATAAATCTTTGTTTTGCTTTTGAGACAGGGTCTCACTATATAGCCCTGACTAACCTCAAACTCAGAGATCCACACCTCTGTCCCCCAAGTGCCGGTATTTGGCCAGTTTATTACTTATGTGTATTAGTGTTATACTTGTGTGCCTGAGTTGACGTATGGGTGCTGGAACTGAACCCATGTCCTCTAAGAGCAGCTGGTGCTCTCAGCAACTCTCCAGCCCAAATAATGGATTTCTTTCAAGACAGGGTTTCTCCGTGTAGTGTTGGAGTCTGTCCTGGATCTATAGACCAGGTTGGCCTTGAACTCACAGAGATCGCCTGGCTCTGCCTCCCACATGCTGGGATTAAAGGCGTGCGCCACCACCGCCCCCGGCCGTTAATGGATTTCTTAATGGCATTTCCATGTATGTGTCACTGTACTGTTCTCATCATTTCCATCCCCCAGTGCCCTTTAGTGACTCCTGTCCCATCTGCCTGCTTCTGTTCCCTCCTCAGTCTCCTCTTAGCTTCCATACCACTCGGTGGGTTCTTGACAGGTGACTTGTTTTCTGTCACTGCATTCCTTTTGTGACCTTGTAAAAACAAGTGTGAGTTTCTCCTCCAAACTTAACTGCGATTTGCCGGTGTTCTTGTCAGAACTGATGGCTGGCAGGCAAGTCCGGCCTTCTGACACTGGAACATGATGTCATCTACAAGATGTTGTCATCCACAAGTTTCATGTTCCAGAACCACACAACCCCATCACAAGGCAAAAATAAATCATCTCAACAGTTGCAAGCCTCCATATTCAGGGAGGTATGGCCACACACAAAACAAAAACTTGTGTTTAGAGCAAGTCTACAGTTTTGTGTTGGGCACATTCAGAGCTACCCTCAATTTCACACAGTCACACACAGCTCATGGGGCTGCAGGTTGGACATAAGCTGTATGCCAGTTCTGTATATGTTATCCTGTTATCTGTCTTAGGAGGTCCAGCCTCACCCACCAGCCAAGGTCCTGCACCTGATTCATTCTTTCTCTATGTCCTTGCTTAGGGCTGTTCTCTGGATAGTTTTCTAACCTCTGGCTCAAAATTCACCTTTTTTTTTTTCCCTGTCTGGGCTAAAAGTGTTCATCTGATGTTTAGTTCATTTGTGGAGACTTTCATTTTATTTATTATTTGTTTTTTTGTGACAAAGTTCCTCTGTATAGCCTTGGCTGTCCTGGAACTAGCTCTGTAGACCAGGCTGGCCCCCAAACTCATACAATGGCCCTCAAACTCATAGAGATCTGTCTACCTCTGCCTCCCAAGTGCTGCGATTGAAGTCACGAGCCACCACTGCCCAGCAAGACTTTAATTTTTTTTTTTTTTTGGTTTTTTTTTTTTTTGGTTTTTCGAGACAGGGTTTCTCTGTGTAGCTTTTGTGCCTTTCCTGGAACTCACTTGGTAGCCTAGGCTGGCCTCAAACTCACAGAGATCCGCCTGCCTCTGCCTCCCGAGTGCTGGGATTAAAGGCGTGCGCCACCACCGCCCGGCTAAGACTTTAATTTTAAATGCAGAATTTTTTCATTTCTACAAATTGATCCATATTGTTTGATATCCTAATTCTATTGAGAGATAACACCTTTTGTAAAACAAAGAGTACAGCCCTTGATCATGTGCTCAAGAACCCCCTTCATTTCTTTAGATGCATAGCATCATTATGTTTGCTCTGTGACTACTCTAGCACCTCAGTCCCCCAGGTAGTTTTTTGTTGGCTTCGGTGGCCTGTGATTTTTTTTTAACCTAGAGGAGCTTATCTCCTTGGAACTTCACACAAAATACTTCAGCCTGTTCTGTCTATGTTCTTCTGACCCAGGGGACAAAGTCTCCCTTGAGAACTGTGAAAGATGTGTCTCTAGACAGTTTGAGTTGTCACAACTGGGAGCCTATGTGCCCTACCGGCACCCGAGTAGACAGCAAGGATGCAGTTAAGCTCGAACAAAACAGGTCAACCTGCAGCAGATACTTTCCTCCTCCGCAGCACTGCGGCTGGGGCTCCAGGGAGCACCCCCAGCCTACCAGGACCACTTAAAATTCTCCCTTGATGGTAGCGGTCATGCTTTTAATCCCTGCGCTTGGTAGGCAGATCTCTGAGTTCGAGGCCAGCCTGCTCTACAAAGCGAGTTCCAGGACAGCCAGGGCTGCACAGAGAAACCCTGTCTCAGGAAAAGGAAAAAAAGTAAAAAACAGTTCTCCCTGGAGGTCTTTAGGGCCACACAGGCAATCTGGCTCCAGGCCGCAAACTTCTAAGAAACTATAGTATATTCTAGAAACTACAAGCACATGTTTCTCACCCTGCTTGGAATGTCAAGGCGATGAGGCCATGTCTGCTGAATTCCCAGCTGTGTCATCTTGTTTTCATTTACCTCCTCGGATGAGAGGTCTAAAGAACGTCACCCTAGAGCAGAGCCTGCCTTGCTCCTGTGATGACATGAGGAGGGGCGTGCAGGCCTTCAAGGTGTGCTGGACACTTCAGGGGAAAAACTGCCCCCCCTAGCTTGCTGCCCATGTCTTTTCTGTGTGTAGAAGGGGTTTGAGACAGAGTTGCTCTGTGGAGCCCTGGCTGTTCTGGAACTCTGTAGACCAGGCTGGCCTCGAACTCCGAGATCTGCCTGCCTCTGCCTCCTGAGTGCTGGGATTAAAGGGGTGTGCCACCGTGTCCATCCACCACCTGTGGCTTTCTGTTGTGCCATGTGACCTGAGCAAACTTAGACAGGATCTAGTGGACAAAATAGGGACTCTAGTGGATGGAGCGGCTTAGCCTGGGCAAAGCCGACAGGAAAGTAAGCTTGGCAAGACCCAGAGACCCTGCTGAGACCGGCGTCCCCATGGGATGGGCAATCAGGCCCCAGGTCTGGTTGTCTCTGGGATGCCTTGCAGGCCAAGCACAGCGGGGAAATCAGACCCCATGGGTCAATTCACTGCCAAATGCTCATACTCCATACTGGAGACTCCAGGCCACAGCATTCACCTGTGATGTCTCGGCGCCTTGGGTAGCAAGCGCCTGGCCCCATCAGACCAGGCTGAACAGAGACGCCCCTCATCCAGTCTGTACCCATCCAAGCTGCCGATGGGAGGTGTGAGCCAGGAAACAGAGCCGTATCCAAGGAAGCTAAGTTTCTCCTAGTGCTCCCTGGTTCACTTTTCAACGGCCACAGTCAGACCAAGCAGGACATTAAAAGATGGAGGTGTGAGCAGATCCCAGACCTAGGGAATCCCGCACACCGTGGAATGGGTGCTTTTTGCCCACGGTGCACTTCATAACTTAGCTGGGAAGCCCACACTCACCCATTTGGGGGATGGGACCTCCCTAGGGGAGGGCCACACCTGAGTTACCTTGATACCATCTTACCCTGGACAGTTAGTTCAGGCAAGGCAGTGCAGTAAGGTAGGTAAACTAAGCCATTAACTTATGTCTAGGAACCAGACTGGCCTGGTCCAGCTGCAGCCAGATTCCTTCTTTCTCAGCCTCTGCTACACACAGACTTCTATCCCTGTGGTTCCTCCAACAGACAAACAAAGCCCTCTATTAGAGGGCCCCATCCCCCTTCCGTTCCCCGTCTCCCTTCTGCTCCTATCTGAGTCACAATCACAGTCTTAGTGCCCCTGGTGGAGAGCAGGAACCCCTAACCTCTTGGTCTCTGGGCCTCCTAGCCAACCCTCAGTACAAAACATCTACTTGCTCGCTCACTCAGAAACACCGCGGTGGCACAATAGGAAACACGACAGAGGGACCCAGCTCAGCCAGCGGCCTCTGCTGGGCATTATGAGAAGTGCAGCCCAGGGTGACCAGTACTTTTTACTAAATACCAGGGATCCCAGGGAGCCCTACAAGAGGGGACAGGACAACTGTAAACAAGCCCCCTCCTTTGTCCAGGGCTGTCTACAATCAGATAAACCTGGAGGAACGATCCTCCGTCATCCATTGACAACAGAAGTAGCAGCTTCAGGCACGACAGAGCACTATGAACAGCGCCCACTGTGTCGTGTCAGGCCAGCCTGGGCCAAGCCTCAGGACAGTCCAGACTACCAGAGTGGCGGCAGGCGCCCCCTCAAGGGCTCCAGTCAGAAGACAGGCTCACAGCAGTGCCGCGGAGCCGAGGCTTAAGTCTGTGTGCACATCCTAGAGAGGTCCCAGCAGCTAGATGAAAGTGGAGTCCAGAGGCCCGGCATCCTGCTGGCTAAGAGCCCGGGCCTCAAACAGCTGCTTGATGAGTGCAGACTTCTCCTGCTCCAGCTGAGTGATGCGCTCGCTCTTATCCGTCACCTCCTGGGCGGGCGGGCAGGCGGGCGGGCGGTCAGGGCTTGCTGGGCAGCCAGCCCCAGCCCCATCATCCCACACCTCACCTGAGTGAGAAGCCGGTTCTGTTCTTTCAGCATGAGGATGGTCTGCTGCTGCCAGACTGGTGTTGAGGGAGAGGTGGGGCCCAGGGGCCCCAATGAAGACGAGGGCAGAGCCTGTGGGAGTACACAATCAGGCAGGCCTCTTCTGGGCAGAGCATCCAGAACAAGGACAAGGGGTGCCAGGGAGGTTCCAGGGCACTCACTCTGCCAGAACAGGCTGCAGTCAACAGCTCCCCCAGGCATCGGGCCACCTCCTGTACTTTGGGCAGCAGCCTCCCCAGAGGGAGGGGACTCCCTGCAGTCCCGAAGTCCTGGAAGAGAGGCAGGGAACACCAGGCCATGAGGAGATTCCTGCACCTGGAACTCCTGTCATCCCCCCACCAAAGTTTCAGCTCAGGGTCTAGAGGGAACCCACCCAGGGCAGCTTGGGTCCTGTCGGCAAGGGTGGCCCAGCACTCACAGCACCAGCTCTGCTCTGGCTCAGGCGGCGCTGACGCTCCCGCACACGCTGCAGCTGCTGCTGGTACCATTCTCGGCCCCGAGCCATCATCTCCAAGCCCTGCAGCAGCACCTCCTGTTCCTGCTCTAACTCCTTCATCTGCTTCAACTATAACACACACGGGCACAGAGGGATGTACGCCTGCCAGCAAGCAGACTGGCATTACGCATACCTGCACACACCTGTGTGCCCCAGGAACCCCAGGTGTGGAAGCTGAGGCCTGTGCACCGGCAGACCAGCACACAGGCACAAAAACCACATCAGCGCATGTGCCGTCTGCAAAGACACACACACGGAAGGAAGCACCAGCGTACGCAGGGAAGGTTATGCCTTGGAGAACACCACCCAGTTCCTCCTCTTTGGATGATGGTGGTAATGGGGCCTGGCCTCTCTCCCATCCCTCTACTGATGCTTCCCCAAGGGCAATGGAGTGACTGACCAGACTCAGCACCTTGCTCTTTGTGGACTAGGCTGGCCTGCAGAGGTGAGCCTCATGAGGTAGGTGGGGCAGGGGCTCAAACTGTCACCAGGCATTCCCAAAGAACCTCTTCTCAGCCGGGCGGTGGTGACGCACGCCTTTAATCCTAGCACTCGGGAGGCAGAGCCAGGTGGATCTCTGTGAGTTCGAGGCCAGCCTGATCTACAGAGGGAGATCCAGGACAGCCACCAAAACTACACACACAGAGAAGCCCTATCTCAAAAAAAAAACAAAACAAAACCAAAAACTCCCCTCCACCCCCCCAAAAAGAACTTCTTCTCCTCCCTCTACCTGATTTTGCCTGTCTTCCCTCTAGTAGATTTAAGCCCAGGAGAGAGAGATTCAAAGCTGATCAATTCTCCTATAGGGGTTCCCCAAGTAACCAGGCTCATGGTTTCCAACCTTCTGGACAACATAGAGTCCCTCAGAGTCCTGGCCCCTCTCACCAGGCCACAGTCCACACCGTTGGTGATGGTATGCCGTCGGCGTTCACCTCGGGACCTTGGAGTCTGCCGGGCTTCACCTTTGCCTATGTCCAGGGTCCTGCAGGCTGCTGCACCTGTAGCAGACAGTCAGGGTCATAGCTTGGCTCTGGGCCTGCCTAATGGGCTCAACATCTCATCCCAGCTCCTTAGCCCTTCCAGGACCCTCCAACTAACTCTGATAATGCAAACCCCAGGGACCAGGGTGGTCCCGGGAACCTCTGTCAGTCCTGATCCCTGAGTATGCTATCGGTTGACTTTGTACCTGGCTGGGATTCGGTCTCCTCTTACCTGTCCTGCTTCCCTCACCTGCCTTAAGGAGGGCCCTGAGCTCCCTGAAGGGTTGGAGGGAGAGCAAGAATACAGCTCTTTCCTGACTCCTCCCCCAGTGCCTGAAAAAACATAGTGGATACCTCTCCCGAGTACCAAAGGGTGAAGAGTAAAAGATGATATTGACAAGGTCAGGTGTGGTGGTGCACGCCTTTAACCCCTCTCAAGAGGCAGAAGCAGGCAGATCTCTGAGTTCAAGGCCAGGACAAACAGAGAGACCTTGTCTCAGAAAAACAAAACAAACAAACAAAAGAGATGGATCAGCAGAACACTCTGGCTCATTCCACGCCTTTCTCAACTGCGTGGGGCCTTCTGGCACAGCACCTGGTAGCGGAGAAACTCCATTGGTGATGGAGATATAATTCTTGCCCAGAAGCAAATCACACTATAAAGCAAGTTGTGCATATATGTGCCATAGACTCCTGTGAGCATCATCTAGAGGGCCTCCCCACCTACCAAAACAGGGCACAGCAGGGACGAGAGCACCTTCCCCCAGCCCCCCAACCCGATCCCTGGCATCAGGATCACTCCTGAGGCTAAGTCCTAGGAGTGACAGATACAGTAATGGTGCTTGGATGTGCATGACAGACTCTAGTTCCCAGCAGGCCCCAAAGTTCATGTCTCAGCCTGCAGCTTCAGGGTGAGACCATGGGAGGTACCCAAGGACACTGCCTCCAGAAGGTGGGGCCAGAGCAGGTCCTGGCAATGAGTTCTAGGAAGGAACCCTGGGACACTTGGACCTGACTAGCACAGGAAGGAGCCATACATCACAGGGTTCGGAATTTGGGGCCTTCCGTGTGTTGGGAGGACTTTGCTATGGGGGTGCTAACATGGTTCTGTGGCTCTCCAAAGCAAGCTTTGTCAAGCATACCGTAGGGCCTTGGCTGACCTATAAAGGAGTTAGAGCTCGAGCCTGCTCTTAGGCTTACAGAGCAGTGGGCTAAATATTGCCCTGCCATGGGCCCTGAGCACATGACCTTCAGAGAAGTCACTGACCCAGGGCCACACGAGGTAGAACGGGCAAACCTGTCCATTACACACATAGTCCCATCCCAGGGCTGACTTCAAACTCACAGCCACACCAGCTACGTCCAGAAGCCGTGCCTACCACGGGAACAGGGAGTCAGGGCTGGAACAAGTAACAGTCTCTATCGTGTGTGTGTGTGTGTGTGTGTGTGTGTGTGTGTGTGTGTGTGTATGTGTGTGTGTGTTTATATCAATTCACAAGGGAGGCAGTAGATCATGGCTGACACAGGAGAGGTCTGGCGAGGCTGGCAGAGCAGTGGGCGGCCCTGCACCTGCAGAACAGTGCACAGAATGAATAGGCTGCAGGGCTGAGAGAGCCTTGGGCTCCTGTGAGAACCTGCCTCCATGCTTAGCCA
Organism: Peromyscus eremicus; assembly: GCF_949786415.1. NCBI lineage: Eukaryota > Metazoa > Chordata > Mammalia > Rodentia > Cricetidae > Peromyscus > Peromyscus eremicus. The sequence continues at coordinate 14,753,530 of NC_081419.1, read as the reverse complement.
TAATGCGGGTCCTGTTCTCAGGGCAGACAGGGGGCTATTCAACAGTCTCCTGTCCCTGCCAACTAGACCGGAAGGAGGGAGAGGAGCCTGGTGGATCCCCAGAGACTGTGGTCTGTGTCCGGCAGGGTGTCTGCAGCAGCACAGCACGGCAGGTGCTGTCGGACACCCACACCCCTCAACACACACACACACACACACACACACACACACACACACACACACACACACACAACCTCCTTCAGCACTTGTGCTGGGTGCTCCTGGGCCACCTCCTCTGCCTGGGTGGAGAAGCAGGCCGGGTTGTCTCTGCAGGGTGTCACACTGAGAACGATCTCCAGGACAGGTTAGAGGATGCTTGCTTTTAGGAAGAAACGTGTGCCCAAGCAGCCACACAGAAATGAGGATGGGGGCCCAGATGTCCCCAGGTCTAGGGCAGGTACAGCAGGTACGTGCCTTCTCTCACCGCGGCAGGTGCTCAGGCTTGAGAAAGAGTGGGCTTCTCCTGGGTGTTCAGAGTCATCGACCTGCCCTTGGCCCTGGGCAAGGCCTCTGCCCGCAGCTCACAGTGGGACAGGCCGAAGCCCCTTTCCATCCAGGTGGTCCCAACCTTGCTTTAGGCTCTGGGGCCTGCCCACAGTGGTCCCCATCTCCATCCCTCTGAGGAAACCCTGCCGATCTCGTTTTCAGCACAGGTCCCAGGAATTATGAAGGACTGGGGGGCGCCCAAACTCACCCGCGTCCGCGCTCGGGCTCCGCTCCAGCGCCTTATTCGGGGGCCGCTTGGGCTCCTCGGGAGAGGGCGCCGCCTCCGCCGGGACACACGGTAGCTCAGGGTTCCGGGAGGTGCTACTGGGGCCAGCAGGCGCGGGGCGCGCACTCGGGGGCAGAGGCTTCTTCTCCAGGACAGTCCGCGGCTCGTCGGCCGGTACGAACATCAGGCGCTGCTGCAGCAAAGGCTGGTCCCCAGATCGGGGAGCGACGCGTGCCTGATCCCTCGGGCGCCCGTTGGCGTTCAGCAGCGAGGTGCGCAAACCCGCCACGAAGCGCTCGAAGGTCAGGTAGCCACTGGCGGGGGCCACCTGGCGCAGGCCCTCGAGCACGCCGCAGGGCAGCTCGCGTGCGTCTGCACCCTGCCAGCGGGACTCGATCTCACGCAGGTGCACGTAGCCGCGCTGCCGGTCGTCCAGGATGTCGAAGAGGGTGCGCAGGCTCTGGAGAAAAGCTCGCGGTAGCCCCTCCGTGCTAGGCGCGGGCGCGGCGTGCGGTAGGCGGCCACTCTCGGCCATCGCTGCCACGGCCATGGGCACCCAGCTTCCATCCGCGTCGGTCCCTACAAGACCAGAAGGCGGGACCTGCACGGCGCGCGCCCCGCCACGACAATAGTTGCTGTTTTTGAATGGGGCTCTCCTCGCCGCCGCGTCAGCGCTCATTAATATTCACGGCGGCTATTGGTCCAAACTGGCGCATCTGCTCCGGGATTGGCTCGGCAACCACCAGTCCAGTTTGATTTTCCCTGCGGTCGGGGCGGGCGCCTCCACCACCCGGCCAGGGAGTGGGGCCCGGGAGGTGTGACGAGGTACGAGCGGAACCCGCCAGAGTTCTCACCTCGGCTCCCACGATCCCCCTGCCTCCACGCCCACCATCCCTGCTGCCTGGGTAAAGCCTTTTCTCCCATCCAATTGTGCTCCGCCCTGCCAGCCACTTCTCTGAGGGGCGGAGCGTGGCGCCCTTTACAGATCTTGTACCCAGGTAGCCTCACGAGTAAGCATGGGAGGGTTCAATCCCGCTTGCTCCCTTCGGTCCTTTTCACTGAGGGGATTGACTATGGGGCTCCCTTCCCTTGCATCAGGAACGCCCCAAGAGTATTAAAGGCTCCAGACAGTTGGGCGCTCTCCTTCACTGAGGCCTCTGTCTCTACAACTGCCAACTCTACCTTTGGTCCTTTGGGACAGTCTGCCTTGTCCTGCCAACTATAGGACAAAGCCAAGTTGTCTTGTGTCCCCAGATGCCCGTCCGGTGACCAGCTCCCTTGAGACAGGGTTTCTCTGTGTAGCCCTGGCTGTCCTGGAACTCACTCTGTAGACCAGGCTTCCCTCGAACTCAGAAATGCATCTACCTCTGCCTCTCATGTGCTGAGATTAAAAGCACGCGCCACCACACCCGGCTTTCTGGCCTTTTCTTTTGTGAATATCTCCTCTAGCCATTATCCTGGCCCTCACAGCCGAGCCTAGTTTTCCGGTGGGACCACTTGGATTCTAGGCCTTAACCTTCATTCTTAACCCAGAAGCCCATCTCAAGGGTTGGCTAGAGGCCAAGCACCTCCCAGAGGCCAGGAAGGTCCTTAGGATGCCTTACCCCTCACCACCACCAACAACAACTCCTTTGCTTGGCTTCTATCCTCCACCTGATCACCTTCCCAAACTTCTGAATGTCACAGAAACAGAAACGTAGCCACTGAGAACAGTCCACATGTTAACTGCTGCCTCTACCCTGGGACACTCTTCCACAACGATGCTGAATGCCTCCGGACAGGCTCTTAACTCAGGACCTCACTCCAGCCCATCTGGGCAGGCTTCTGGCCAGATGACTCAGGCTGTGGAAGCAACTTCCTTGGCTCCACACTTCTGGGAATGACTCCTTCAAAATTGCTTTTATTTGTTTTGTTTGTCTTGAGACAGAATCTTACTATGCAACCGTGGATGTCCTGGAACTTGCTAGTGGACCAAGCTGGCCTGGAACTCAGATCCCCTGAGTACTGGGATTAAATGTGTGCACTCCCACACCGATCTCACTCAAAGCTGTGGTTCAGTCCTGGTCGGGTATTTTGGTGGAGGCCTCTAAAGAACTATGAACCCAGAGTTACTCCCTGGAGCTTAGCTGCCACTTTAGGGGCAGACCTGGTCAAAGACCCTCTGATGTGTCTCGTTTGCCTCCCCTCATGTCTTGCCTAGTCTTAGGGTGTTCATCCATTGTACCCTTACTTCCAGTCTCTGGGCTTACATGAAGAGGACCATCCTTCTGTTATTGGTTGATTGCTATGAACACTTCAGACCTTGTCCAGGCACCTGCTTCCTCTGCCCAAAAAGTCTACTTAGATGTTTCTACCTTACATGCCTGGCTGTAGTGACTGTTTCCCCATGAATTATTATGATGTTTGGGAATAGGACAGAGCCATCCCAAAGCCTAGCATTGGTCTGACCCTACCATAGGCACGCAGTGGACGACAGTGAGCACCCAGGAAGCTTTATTTGGTGAGGGAATAGTGAAATGTCATACTGCAGTGGAATACCAAGCTGGGATGAGGCCTAGGTGTTCCCGGCACAAATGCATTGGTCTAGGAGTAACCACCAGCATCAAGTGAAACCAATGCTGCTCAGTACAGAGAGCTAACAAGGCCAGGCCCCTGGTGAACCTGAGTCTACCTGCAGAGAAGATAAGAGCCTATGGGTGTTGGGGAGGTGGAGCTCGTAAGGCCCCACCCCTTCCTAGGTAGCAACTGGCAGTTAATAGTTGCTGGGGGAGGGAGAGTCATATTCCTCAGCAGTGAAGTCACCAGTAAATTACCTTTGCTCCTGTAAAGACCCTACAACTGGTGTTCATGCTGACAATTCTGATTAAATGCAGAGGGACACACACACACACATAATACACACACTCTCTCACACACACACACTGTTTCACATATACACACATACACTTTCTCACACTCACACACACACACACACACACACACACTCTCACACACACAAAGACATGAAAGAATGAGGGGCCTTGTTGGGAAGAGAAAAAGGTTTGGTAGGCGGGAAAAAGGACTAAGAGAAGATAATGGGGGAATATGATCAAGGTACATTATATATGTATGAAGTTGTGAAAGAATAAATTAATTTCAAAAAAAAAAGAAAGAAAGGAAAGAAAGGACCTAAGAGCCTCTCATTGTCCAGAGCTCAGGAGAAGGTAGCTGAAGCCCTGGGTCTGCAGGCTTCCTTATGACTGACTACTGGAGAAAGATCTGGAAGAGAGTGGACTCTGCCTAGCTCTGGGTGCAGGACGAGAACATGCGCACCTGCATCTTTTCTGGCCTGAACCCTGAGTATATCCTCCTTCCATTCTTCTCCCAGCCTGGCCTGACACTCTCCCAGCCTGGCCTGACACTCTCCCAGCCTGGCCTGACGCTCTCCCAGCCTGGCCTGACACTCTCCCAGCCTGGCCTGACACTCTTCTGGCCCTGTGGCTCAGTTTTACTGCCACCCCCAGGGAACCTCCAGAATCCAAACCAGGTGTGATGATGTTCTCCCTGTGCCAACCATGATCCTTAGAGAGAGGTGTGCAGGGGTACAGATGGGTGTGAGGTTGGCAAGACTCCGATGCCTCTTGGTGTAGCTCCCAGCGGTGTGGAGAGGAGCCAGCTGTGCTGCCTAGCTCCAGCCCTCCCTAGGTTTCTCTGGTCTCCACTCTGGCCTTAGTCCTAGGCCCTTGACCAAAAAAAAAAAAAAAAAAAAAAGACAAAGGGGAAGCCGCTCTGCGGGTGATGCAGAAGGTTGGGTCCAGCAGGACTTTTCCACCCTCACAGCTTCACCAGGATCCAGTGAAGCGTACCTTTGCCTGCCCAGGGAGGCATAGTCTCCTGGTCTTGGAAATGCTTTCAGCTATACAAACCGGTGTTTCCAACCTCTGACCTTGATCCACGCCCACACCTTGAGGCAGGATTTAGGAGTCCATCTGACCAAGCGGGCTCATAGGTCATGCCTGACCTGTCTCCCGAGAGGCTCATGCCCTTCCTTCCCTGCCTAGCCCCAAAGGCGATAATGGTGGCCGTGGACTCTGGCCTGGGATGTGGAGCCTAGGCTGCTCACTTGACTCTGTCTACTGTCCTCACTTCCCACATGTTTACTGACGTTGTCTGTTCATCGCATGGAAGTCGCACCAGGGCAGACTGTGTGCTCATTCATTCATTCACTCAGCCTGCGGCACTCCCTGAACATTTTGCTGTGACCCCGTCATGGTGGTGCTTGGCTTGGGATCCAACACTCCTTTGTTCAGTAGACAAACATGTCCCTGTGTCTGCTATTCATGGAGGAGACAGAGTAATGAACCAAACAGTATCCTGCCTGTGAGTTGACTTCTCGTGGAGAAGTCAGGCAGCAGAGAATGTAAGAAAGGGTGTTGTGCTCATGTCGTGAGACCTCCAAGCAAGACCACCACAGAGCCACTATCCGATGCAAATACAAAGGGGTTTATTTAAACAAGCAAGCCCAGGCTTGGTCCACCTCCAACACACTGGCTGGCCAGGTGAAGGATGACGGCCCTGAGCGGCCCTGAGCTCTCAGAGTGAAGGTTTTTTTTTAAGATTTATTTATTATGTATACAGTGTTCTGCCTGCAGGCCAGAAGGGGGCACCAGATCTCATTGTAGATGGTTGTGAGCCACCATGTGGTTGCTGGGAATTGAACTCAGGACCTCTGGAAGAGCAGCCAGTGCTCTTAACCTCTGAGCCATCTCTTCAGCCCCCAGTGAAGGGTTTTTAAAGGGGAAAAACCACAAGCCAGGGGGTACAAGCCTTTGCATTTCAGGGTCACACACTTTAGTTAACAGGAACATTTAGCCAAGAGAAGAACTACAGAAGACAAAATACAGTTGGAGACCCTCTCAATACTACTGGAGACTTTGGAGACTTTGATGGATTAAGCCTTTGTCTTTTTTTTTTTTTTTTTTTTTTGGAACTGAGGACCGAACCCAGGGCCTTGCACTTGCCTGCTCTACCACTGAGCTAAATCCCCAGCCCCTGGATTTTAAGCCTTTGTTTTAGCTATTTCTTGGCCAACAGCCTACCCATCCTGGGGTGGAGGTCACCTTGACCAGAATCTTAGCTGGGTGTCTGTGTCTCTGGAACTTGGTTCAGCTTCTTTCTTAGTGCTGTTAGGAAAAATGGAGTTTGTCTTGCTCTCTGGGTGCTGTGAAGAAGGGTGTGAAGAAGATGGAAGAAAAGCTGTTCATTGCAAAGTTTCTGAGGCAAGGCTAAGCTGTGGCTGTAGACAAAAACCCTTTCTGGGCCAGGAGAATTTGTGGGCTCCATTCTTGCTTTTGGGTTGTTGGGTTTTGTTTTGTTTTTGTGTGGAGTTTTTTTGGTTTTTGTTTGTTTGTTTTTGTTTTTGTTTTTTGGTTTTTTGGTTTTTTTGCAAGAGGCTTTATGTAAACTGTGTGTTAGGAGTGAATGCCTTTAGTCCCAGCACTTGGGAGGCAGAGGCAAGAGGATCTCTGAATTCGAGGCCAGTCTGGTTTACAGAGTAAGTTCCAGGATAGCCAGGGCTACACAGTTAAACCCTGTCTCCAAAAGACAACACACACACACACACACACACACACACACACACACACACACACACCCCACAAAAGGCTTTATGAAAAAGCAAAATAAAGCAGGAAGGAGCTGCAGAACGGGTCTGGAAATCAAGTCCTTAGGGGAGGCAGGTTAAAGCCAGCCTGGGTCTGGCCTCCTCACAGTGTGACAGAAAGATAGCCTGCCAGAGGTGTTTCTCGGTGAAAGCTTACACGATCAAACAGGCTCCTCTTAGGCTCAGACTCTACCAGAGAGGCTCCGAGGCCACCCTCTCGGCTGTGGACTCGCAGGAGGGTGGATTAGGTCTGGTCAGCCCAAGACAACACCCAACCGACGCGACCTCCTTCCCTTCTCTGGGCGAGGACAGAACAGCTCCGCCCACATCGGATGGTATTTAGGAGAGAAACGCCTAGGCCTTGGAGACTAGGAGGACTAGGAGGGCCTGGCTTGAGTAGACCTTGAGTTTGGGGTCAGGAGTAGAAAGGACCTGGGTCGTGTTCGCAGCCTGGAGCAGAGATACAACGGAATGGCAGATCTTGGGCGGGGGACTGTACTAAAAGGGATTGAAGAGGGGCGGAGCCAAAGGGGACCGAACCGGAGCTCCAAGGGAGAAGGGGGCGGGGTCCCGGGTGGAGGTGCTGCGCCCGAGGCCGGCCTCTCCGGGATCTGCACCGCCTGCCTGAAGTCTCGTGATGTTGGTCATAAGGTCTCCAGTGCCAGCTGGGCCAGCAGCCGCGGTTGCAGCATGGCCTCAGAGCAGGATGTGCGGTCCAAGCTGCAGCGCGCGGGCCAGGATCATCTCCTTCGCTTCTGGGACGATTTGGCTCCTGAGCCTCGAGCGGCGCTCCTAGCGGAGCTCGCCTCGCTGGAGCCCGATGTTCTGCGTGAGCACTGCCAGCGTGCCTCGGCCGCCTGCTCGCTAGCCCCGGGCCCTCTGCCCGACCTGGCGGCGCGCCTGCAGCCCCTGCCCCCAGAACGCGTAGGCAGCGCGATCCGCTGCGACCAGGAGACACGCCGGCGGTGGGAAGAGGAAGGTAGGCAGCACAGCACTGGGCGGGGTTGGGCAGGCGCTGCCCATTGCGTCCGGAAGAGTTAGTGCCTGGGAGGGTGGGGGGACTCTGGAAGTACTGTGTGGAGTTATTTGCCTTGCAGCTCCTTCCTCTTGCGCTTAGTAGACCCCGAAGCTGTGCAGTAGCAAGCTCACGCGTGGCTCTCTCTAAAGAGGCCTGTCCTCACGATGCGCCTCCCCTCCAGGTTTCCGACAGATTGCTCAGAACAAGGTGGCTGTCCTGCTGCTGGCCGGTGGGCAGGGAACTCGCCTGGGCGTCACCTACCCTAAGGGCATGTATCAAGTAGGGCTGCCCAGCCAGAAGACCCTGTACCAGCTGCAGGCAGAGCGGATCCGGCGTGTTGAACAGTTGGCTGGCCAGCGACTGGGGACCCACTGCACCGTGCCCTGGTGTGTCCTCCCTGCCAACTTCCCAGAAAGACCACCCTTAAGTGACCCAGGCCTGCCCCACACCAAGACCCGAGACCCAATCCTAGCACAGCCCTAGAGAGAGCCCAGCGCCTGCCCTTACCGAGCCCCATGCAGGCTTGTTCCCGCCTCACCTGCCAGGGTGAGCCAAATTCCTCTGGAAGCAGCTCACTGCTAGGACGTTTACAGGTACATCATGACCAGTGAGTTCACACTGGGACCCACCATCAAGTTCTTCAAGGAGCACGACTTCTTCCACCTAGACCCCGCTAACATGGTCCTCTTCGAGCAGCGCATGCTACCTGCCGTGACCTTTGAGGGCAAGGCCATACTGGAACGGAAAGACAAAGTTGCCATGGCCCCAGGTATGGCCCACACCTTGAACGGGGAAGGGTTGCCCTACCTGGACCACAGAGTGCCGCTGTGGGTCAGGAGGCCTGACTCCCAGGTAAGATGTGCTCAGTCTGGAGTCTCATCTGTCACATGATACAATCACAAGGCTCTTGGTGGTTATGCTCCTGCTTTTACTAGACTGAGCAGGAGATCAAGCTGGAGTCCATGGGAAGACCCATTCCTTTCTCCTTTGCAGATGGTAACGGAGGCTTGTACTGTGCCCTGGCGGACCACCAGATCCTCGAGGACATGGAGCGGCGGGGCGTGGAGTTTGTGCATGTGTACTGTGTGGACAACATCCTGGTGCGTCTGGCTGACCCCGTCTTCATAGGCTTCTGTGTGCTTCGGGGAGCCGACTGTGGTGCCAAGGTGAGAATCAAGCTTTTATTTTCCTTGGCACTCGGCTCTGCCGCTTGCCAAACCCTGCCCCTCCTCATCCCTGTCACTCCCAGCACGCTGAGTCTATACCCGGTGGCCGCAGGTGGTGGAAAAAGCATACCCTGAGGAGCCAGTGGGTGTGGTGTGCCAGGTGGATGGTGTCCCCCAGGTGGTGGAATACAGCGAGATTAGCCCCGAGATTGCTGGGCTCCGAGGGGCTGACGGGGGCTTGCTCTACAACACAGGCAACATCTGTAACCACTTCTTCACCCGAGACTTCCTGGATATGGTCACCAGGTGTGTGGCAACAGGTGGCTGTGGCAGCCCAGGCTAGGCTGAATTTAAGAATGCTACAGCAGGGTGGTGGTGGCGCACGCCTTTAATCCCAGCACTCGGGAGGCAGAGCCAGGGGGATCTCTGTGAGTTCGAGGCCAGCCTGGGCTACAGAGTGAGTTCCAGGAAAGGCACAAAGCTACACAGAGAAACCCTGTCTCGAAAAACAAAACAAAACAAAAAGAATGCTGCAGCAGCTTGAGCTGACCTAGACCGAGCTGGGCCGCTATTGGGAGTGCCCGGGGTTGGGCGGAGAGAATTCCTGTCACTACATAAACAAGCCAGATCCCACCAGTGTCTGGGCAGTTGGGATGAGCCCTGGTCAAGGCTGTCTTGACCCCACTGCTCATGGCTGCCACCTCTGCCCTGTCATTAGCCTGGGCAGCATTGTGGCTGGTGGTTCCTGGCTTTTGGCCCTGGGGATGCTGGGAGAAAACCTGTATCCTTCCCAGAGATGTAGCTAAGCATCACCTGGCCGGGTACACAGAAGTGAAGGCTGGCATTCCAGGGATGCCCTACCTGAACCACACCCCTTTTCCCCTCTTGCTACCAGGGAGTTTGAGCCCTTGCTGAAGCTGCATGTGGCTGTGAAGAAGGTCCCGTACGTGGATGAGGAGGGAAATCTGGTAAAGCCGCTAAAACCGAATGGGATAAAGATGGAGAAGTTTGTGTTTGATGTGTTCCAGTTTGCTAAGTTAGTGGTAGAAGTCGCTTACTTTTCTCTTCTTCCCTCTCTTGGTTCTGGTAGTGGGTTCAGAGGTCCCGGTGGACAGTAGGGAAGTGGGAGCTTGGTGAGGGGCAGGGGTGGGGGAAGGTGAGGGACTATAGGTTAGTTTGTCCCGGGGAAGTCCAGAGGGTGTTCTTGCCCCTAAGAGCAAGAGCAGAGGTTCTGAGGGGACCAGGAGCAACCCCCTGAACCCCCACAATCCTGACCCAAGGTCAGATTTGCTGGGTGAGTCCCATATCCTCTGCCTCTGAACCTGTGGCGCGTGAGAGGTGGAGGACTTGAGGCTTCTTAGGATCTCAGGAAAGCAAAGATGCTTTCTGTGCCTGTGGGGCCCTCCTAGACCACCGTACGCATGGGAACACCTCCCGTTTAGGGAAATCTGGCTTCCCCTTGCCTGTCCAGAGCAGAGCAGCTGGCGGGGATGCAGGGTCATGAACCCTTCTCTCCACCAGGAACTTCGTTGCCTTCGAAGTGCCTCGGGAGGAGGAATTCTCCCCATTGAAGAATGCCGACACAGCCAGCACGGATAACCCTTCCACCTCCAGGAGAGCTTTGTTGGCTCAGCACCACCGCTGGGCTCTGCAGGCCGGAGCCCACTTCCTGGATGGACATGGGGTCCAGCTTCCTGAGCAGTCTGGGTGAGGGCCTCTGAGGTTAGCCTGGGGCCTGTTGATGCTACCACTGTCCAAGTTGGCTTCTAACCCAGCACCACACCACACGCAGGCGGCTATGTTCCCAGCCAGGACAGCCTGCCTGGTGACTATTAGCTCAGCCTCTTAGTCTCAGGTTATGCTCAGGGGAGGCAGGGTCTCAGATGCCCCCAAATGTATCCCCATAAGCCCCCGAAGATGAGACCTAGGCCTAACCCTGAGGAGACACGGGAAGGTTTGACCTCTGAGACCTTTGGTGTTTGTCTCCTTTATTGCTGTGCTGGAGGGGCAGCTGGGCCTGGCTGCCTGAGCTCTGTGCGAGGGCCCTGTGTAGTAATTTAATTTTCTTAGCTAAGCCAGAGCCTGTTACTTGGCAGATGACGTGCATGGGTTTGGGCTGCACAGAGGGAGGAGTTTGCTGTGGAGATAAGACTGGTGTGTGTCACTGATGCTGGACAGGCACTTGCCTCTTCATGTCCGGAGGGTGCTGGGAGGGCCCCTGGCATTCACTTGAGAGGCGATGCTGACCATTGCTCTCCCCCAGCTTGCTGCCAAATGGAGACCCTCCAGCCATCTGTGAGATATCGCCCTTGGTGTCTTACTCTGGAGAGGTGAGTGTGCCGTCCCTGTCCAGGATTTCGTGAAGTCTGGCGTGTGTGAACCAGAAGAAGAAAATGGGAGAAGCAGGCACTGGGCTGGACAGGTCCTAGCCTTGAAGAGTGCCGTAGACTGAGGGGTCTGGAGGTCTGGAGGCCTTTGCAAGTCTTGGGAGGGCGTGGGGTACAGGAAAGGATTGAGGCTGAGACCAAGATTTTGGGGCGTCTTCCTGGACACTAGCCCTCTTCTGACCCTGCCTGACAGGGTAACACTGCACTCCTGTTTCGGGCAGCTGGAGGGGGTATGGGCAGACGAAGTAGACGCTTAGCCGCTATAACTCTTTGTTTCTAGGGGTTGGAGAAGTACTTGCAAGGCCGAAAACTCCAGTCTCCATTCATTCTGGACGAGGACCAAGCCGGGCTGCTGCAGCCACAGAAGTGCTAACCTGCTTGCTCCCAGCCTCTCCAGCCCCGGGGTCCTATCAGATACTCATAGAGCTCTGGCCCAGGCTCTGACTAGAAATGCTGGCCTACAGGGCACAGAAGGGAGTGTGCTAGTTTACTTCACAAGGTTGGGACCCCTTGGGTACCCCTGGACTGTGACTGTCTCTGTGTGTGGCGTTTGCTTGTTTTGTTTTGTTTTTTCTCATTGCTGACTCTGGGACTCAGCAGATAGGCAAAGGGTTGGGGACCTTGGAAAATGGGGCAAGAGGTAGAGTGTGAGGAGGTGTTGTCTGAGAAGGGACAGGAGATGCCCTCTGTCATCCACTCTGCCGGCCCAGGCCAGCCACATGCTCAGCAGACGGTGAGATATGCCTCATGGGGATGTAGTTAAAGGACCCCTCCTCCCAGTAGCAGAATCAGTAGCTGAGCATGTCACCCCATGTGCCTAGACAGAAGGAGCCTGATGCCCTGGTTAAAACTAGCTTTGAGAACTCTGATCTGCACACTGAGATGAAAGCAGTTCTCCGGGCCTTCCCACAGCTCTCTCCCACAGCCCCAAGTCTCCCAGTCAACACCCACAAGTGGGCCTGGCTGCTGTGTTCTTAAGTCTTTCCCCCAAAGAACCAGAGGCCACACTGTTGACTTTTGGACTAGCTACTGGTTCTGACCGGGTCTGGAGCACACCTCATCCTGGTTAGTTTCTTTTCCCTGAGCTTAGGCTCTCAGCTGGAGGTGTAGCCTCTGACTATCTAGGTGGTGCTTAGCTCTGCCACCCAGCCTTGTTCTGTCTCTGACACGACTCCGAGGACTCATAGCTGCTTTCCCATGCAGGAAAATGGTGACACTGGCCCTTCCCCTAATGTAACAGTGGTTAGGAGGGGCAGCCTGCTCCTCAGCCACCTAGCCCCAGATGTATGGGCTCAGCCACCTAGCCCCAGATGTTTGGGCTCAGCCACCTAGCCCCAGATGTTTGGGCTCAGCCACCTAGCCCCAGATGTTTGGGCTCAGCCACCTAGCCCCAGATGTATGGGCTCAGCCACCTAGCCCCAGATGTATGGGCTCAGCCACCTAGCCCCAGATGTTTGGGCTCAGCCACCTAGCCCCAGATGTATGGGCTCAGCCACCTAGCCCCAGATGTTTGGGCTCAGCCACCTAGCCCCAGATGTATGGGCTCCTGCTCTCATTCCTGACCGCTTTCCCAGAGGAGGTTGCTGGGAAGAGTATATTTACCATTCAGTGTGCAAACAGTGGGTCTGGACTTGTGAAAGATGACAGGACTGGGCCCACGGCCGCCATTGTTGGGACCGACATGTCAAAGACAAACTGGGCCCTGTGGTCATCGTGCTGTAGGCCCCAGGAGCAAACCGTATTTTTCCTTCTCTTACTGCTCCACAGACAAGCTGGGGTCCCTGGAGCAGGAGAGGGTCCCTGAGGGAGATCAAAGCCTCAGGCTCCTCCTGAATAAACAATCAGTTGGGTGAACTCTTGAAAGGAGTTAAAAAAAAATTCAAAGAGGTCTCCATGTCCTTCACCCATTTCCCTGGTGAGTGTATCTTACATGATAAGACACTATCAAGCTGGGGGTGATGGGGTGCAGTGTTTAGAGCTTTCATGTGGCTATATTAGGGTACCCAAATTGTTCCCTCACCCTAGAGCTCTCCAGTCACACCCCACCATTCCTAGTCCCAGATTGCCCTGAAAAGACTGACTTTTGAGAGGTTGGACGTTGTTTTCACAGATAGGACATTTGCAGTAAATCCCGGTCATGGGTTGGTTTGTCTGGAGGCAAGGTCGTGTGTATCCCAGGCTGGCCTTGAATTAGCTACATAGCCAAGGACGACCTTGGACATCTGAACCTCCTGGATAAGGTGTTTATGGCATGGTGGGAATTGAATCCAGGGCTTCATTTATTTGCATGGTAGGCAAGCGCTCTACCAACAGCTCCAGCCTCAGGTGCAGTGTTTCATGGCATACAGACAGGGGATGGGTATATCCACGGGCAGGGCTTTGGGAAGAGGAGGCGGCCCAAGAAACCCTTCATGCTTCTATCCTGCTCTTCACCAGGGATTCAGAGAAACCCAAGACATAGGACACTCAGGGAAGACCACTGGAGTGGGGCTGGAGGCCCACCCACGGGCACATCCCTTCTTGATAAGCTGTTACTTAGTCGCATCGCTTGAGGGCATTGCTGGGACTACCTACAGTTATTTGTTGGAAGACAACCAACAGGACACTGAATGTGACCTTGAGAAGGGAAGAGTCATGAGTATGACAGCACATGCCTTTAATCCCAGTACTGGGGAGGAAGAGGCAGGCAGAACTCTGAGTTCGAGGCCAACCTGGTCTACAAAGCAAGTTCTAGGACAGGCACCAAAACCACACAGAGAAACCTTGTCTTAAAAAACAGACAAAAAACAAAAGGGAAGGAGACAGACCAGGAGAGTTTTCAAATTCAGAGAAACCGAAGGCCAGGCAGGCTTGCCATATGGGGAACCCTTCAGGTACCCAGAAATGCACACTGTCAATGTGCAGCTGGAACCTGGGTGTGGTGCACACCTTTAGTGCCAGTACTATGGAGACAGAGGTGGGCAGATCTGTTGAGTTTGAGGCCAGCCTGATCTACATAGCAAGTTCCAGGTCGGCCAGGACTACATAGTGAAACTGTGTCTCAAAAACAAAAGCTGTGTAGTTGGGCCTGGAGCAAACAGGAGTCAGGGAGCTGCTCATACTCCATAGA